>NC_065920.1:62192746-62521009 GCF_024586455.1 Bactrocera neohumeralis | reverse complement strand
TGAAAGTTGTCCATACAAGAACTTGATTCCGATCGTTCAGTTTGTATGGCAGCTATATGCTATAGTTAATCGATCTGAACAATTTCTTCGGAGATTACATTGTTGCCTTAGAAAATAATATACACCAAATTTCATTAATATATCTTGTCAAATGTGTCCATACAAGAACTTGATTCCGATCGTTCAGTTTGTATGGCAGCTATATGCTATAGTTAATCGATCTGAACAATTTCTTCGGAGATTACATTGTTGTTTTAGAAAATAATATATACCAAATTTCGTTAATATATCTTGTCAAATGTGAAAGTTGTCCATACAAGAGCTTGATTCCGATCGTTCAGTTTGTATGGCAGCTATATGTTATAGTGGTCCGATATCGGCCGTTCCGACAAATGAGCAGCTTCTTGAAGAGGAAATGACGTTTGCAAAATTTCAAAACGATATGTTAAAAACTGAGGGACTAGTTCGTATATATACAGACAGACAGACGGACAGACAGACGGACATGGCTAAATCGACTCAGCTCGACATACTGATCATTTATATATATACTTTATAGGGTCTCCGACGATTCCTTCTGGGTGTTACAAACTTCGTGACAAACTTAATATACCCTGTTCAGGGTATAAATATTATCGATCTAGACAGCCAACGCATAAAACTTTATTCATTTTACTTTTTTCTAATATGTGAATTGAGTTCCTAAATCCTAAAAGACTTTCGCTAGACGTGTTGCTTTCCCCTCATCCATCTTGGCCATTACGAGGTGGATGTTTTACCTTCCTGTAGGTTATTTGGTAAAAGTTTGGAATCCTGAGCTGCACTGTGGGTTAAATCTGTGGCTGCATTACAAAGCCGTGAAGAGAAAGGCAATTGTCGGTTAGCTGAAAACAAGCCAAGCTGCAAGATAGTACATTATATAGCCGTGGAGATCAGCCACTTTCTATAATATTCTATTCGCTTTTACTCAATGCTTACACAGTCTTGAGAATCAATTTAAAAGTGTACTGAAGATGGATGTCGAAGTGGTAGCGAAAAAGTCTTTAACGTCATTAATTTGGGAGCTCAAAGGCGGAAGGTATTATATTCAATTCAAAATAGCAAAACCGTAACTAGTAACAGGCATCTTTATTCACCATGCTCCAAATCTTGGAATATACCCATGAAAAGAGGATTGACACAAACCATCTCTACATCGATTTTAAAGCTGCTTTTGACAACACGAGAAGGAGCTGCCTTTATGCCGCTATGTCTGAATTTGGTATCCCCGCAAAGCCAATACGGTTGCATAAACAGATGTTGAGCAATACCAAAAGCTCAGTCAATATCGGGAAGCACCTCTTCGAGCCGTTCGATACCAATGGAGGTTCCAGACAAGGCGACTCTCTATCGTGCGACTTCTTCAATCGACTGCTGGAGAAAATAATTCGAGCTGCAGAGCTGAATAGAAAATGTTCAATTTTCTACAAGAGTGCATAACTGCTGGGCCTCAACTGCGTCGTTAGTTCTGCTTTTTCAGGTTTGAAAAAAGGAGCGAAGCAAATGGGTATGTTAGTGAACGAGAGGAAGACGAAATATCTCCTGTCATCAAACAAACAGTCGTCGCATTCGCGACTTGGCTCTCACGTCACTGTTTACAGTCAAAACTGCGAAGTTGTAGATATTTTCGTCTATCTTGGAACCAGGACCTACAACAGCGTCAGCCTAGAAATCCAACGCAGAATAACTCTTGCCAATAGGTGCTACTTCGAACTGAGTAGGCAAATGAGAAGTAAAGTCCTCTCTCGACGAACAAAGACCAAATTTTACAGGTCACACATCATCTCCGTTCTGCTATATGGTGCAGAGGCATGGACGATGACAACGTCTGATGAGTCGGCGTTACGAGCTTTCGAAAGAAAGGTTCTTCGGAAGATACGACGACATTGACATAGTTCAGTGAATTAAGAGACAGCGGCTACGCTGGCTAGGTCATGTTGTCCGATTGGATGAAAACACTCCAGCTCTGAGAGTATTCAACGAGGAAGCGTATGAAGAAGAAGATCTCCACTCCGTTGGAAAGAAGAAGAACCTGGCTGCACTTGGAATCTCCAATTGGCGCCAAACAGCGAAAAGTAAGCTCATATACTTTTGCAATTATTTTTCAATAATCATAAAAATATTACTATTCTCAACACCATTAAGTTTAGCAGCTCAGCTATTAACTTAGCTGTCGAATATTGCTTCTCATATTTTCATATGCCATTGTTCGCAATAATCGCACGCCGTCACGCTCTCCGTGCGCCGCTTTCTCTCTCGCTCGCATCTTCGTCTACAAGCGCGTTAAGTGAAATAACAGCGGGAGATGTGTGCGCTCACCAAATCGCCTTTCTTCATTAATCCGCCGCTAAAAGTGACACTTTAAAACCCAGTTTGACAAACGAAAATGTCATAAAATTAAATTAACCGTTGATGTTTATGGGAGTTTCCTCAAAACACACACACACACACACATGCATGCATTAAATGCGCATTTAGCTTATTACAAAGGGCAAGCGGGTGACAATGGCTCTGAGCAATAACAACAAATGTTATATGCAACATGAAACACAATTTAACAATTAAACAACCATAAAAATGATTTTCACAACAACACAACAACGGGCGGGTGACTCGTACTCACGACCAGCCAAACACGAGTGTAAGCGAGTTTGCAGTGAGCGCGTTAATTTTATGACCAAAGCATGCAGCTTGACGTTTGCGACAATAAAAACAATAGCAACAACAAAAACAACATAAAATTGAAAAGTACTATATATCTTACAACAAAAGCAATGTGATCATTATGGCAATATAACGACGACGGTGGCATAGGAATATTCCTACAATACATGCAAACAAATCGGGAAAAGTAAGTGCGGATCTGAGAGCCTTTATGGCGAAGGAGCAACGCAGTTATGACTACTGTTTTTCTAAATAAAAAAAAAAAAAAAAAAAACATTTAGAATTGCAGCGCTGCATTCTCAGCTTGACTTTAATGTGCTTCGGAATTTTAAGTGCACAAAATAATTTATTATTAATTAAATTAATAGCTGACACTTTTTATTTTCTTAGTTTTGAAGTTATTACACATTATTCTAGTTATAAAATACTTCAAAAGGTTACTCTTAATTATAATATATGTCTTTTTTTGCAATACTCCTTTATTTTTTGGATATGCCGTTTTTTAAAAGCCTAACGGTAAGTTATAAAATCTTAAATCTATTTAAGAATTGCTTTGGTGATACGTTGCTCTTTAGTACGCAGGCATATCTCTTCTCTTTAAGCGTGTTTGATCGCAGGAATGTACTAAAGCATTAGCCAATGGGTTTTGGTGATCTCGAAGCTTAGATATATATTTCATTCAGATGTCCTCTACTTCTTTCTTTACCATAGAAATACCGAGCCATTCTTCGACAGAACTTAAGTGCTCGGCTAATATTCCTGATGCTATGTATAATGTGACATTTATGACAGCACACTGAAGCTGTGTCATGCACAAAAGTTGATGTCAAAACATTATTAGCTGTTGGTAGATCTGCTGTATATAATGTTTAGAGTTGGGCCTAAAACACTGATCTCTGGTACATCAGCCCTCATCTGTCGTTCATCAGATATGAAATCTCCTACTTCAACCATAAATCGTTTACTTCAACTTAAATAAGACTTCAATGTTTTATACAATTGCAGAGATAGAATTTTTTTAATATTAAATAAAAGGCTTTCAGGCCACATCTTATCAAACGCTTGAGCTACGTCTAGAAATATTGCTGAACAGTACTCTCTCTGCTCAAATGCTTTTCTTATTTCGTTACAGGTTCCGGCACTCGAAGTGTAACCAATTAAAAAAGACATAAATTCGCTTTGGACAATTATTTTTATTTATTTCAAAGTACAAAATGTCTGAAAATAATCATAAATTCAGGACCAATTCATTTTTGCTCGATATGACCATCTTTTGCCTTAACTATGGCCTTGAGACGGTCAAAAACCGAATCGCAAGCTGCCCGAATGTGACTTGCCGGTATTTTGGCCCACTCACGGACAATGGCTTTCTTGAGCATCTCGAGGCTGTTGTATTTTTTACTTCGGACCTTGCTCTCCAAAATGGTGCAGAGAGAATAGTCCATTGGATTCGTATCTGGTGAATTCGAGAGCCATTGTGTGGTCGTAATGAAGTTCGGAACGTTGTTTTTCAGCCATTCTTGGTTCACTCGCGCTTTGTGAGACGGTGCTGAGTCTTGTTGAAACGTCCATGGTTTGCGACCGAAATGTTTGTTTGCCCACGGCTTCAAAGCAGCCTCCAGAACACTTTCCCGATAATATGTCGCATTTACGTTGACGCCAGGCACGATGAAAACAATTGGAGAGCGCCCATCTGCGCTGACAGTGGCCCAAACCATTATTTGTGGCGATTGCAGCCTCCTGGTGGCCAACCGATGACTTAGATTCTCGTATGAACGGTCGGTCAAGTAAACCCTATCGTTTTGAGAGTTTACGAATTGCTCAATTGGAAAAAAATTTTCGTCAGAAAACACATTGTTCGGAATTTGACCGCTTTCGGCCAAGCGAAGCAACCGCTTCGCTCTCTCAAGTCTTACTTATTGCTGCTTCGGTGTGAGATCATGGGCCTTTTGGAACTTGTAAGGCTTGACCTTGAGCTCATTTTTCAATATTGTATTATATATTATCATATCCTGGCGACTTTTTTGAATTAAGTTCTTTTGTGATTCTATTCATTTCAGAAGATGAAGTCTTAAAAGACTCGAGTGACTCATTAGCTGTGTTGGGTAAGATTGACAGCTTAAAGTTGTTCTTTGGGCAATTACGTTGAAATACCTTTTCTATGTGATTTGCAAAAAAATTAGGCTTTTCCTCTTCATATTTCCAACCAAGCACGTTGAAGTCGACTGGTGGATTCTTGTACTTTTGGGCTTTCCAAAGGGAATTTTGCTTGCGTCGGTGTTGAATTCTTCATCGTGTTTAAGAGCTTTTTTTAATGTACGTAAACCAGATTTCAATTGAAGCTGAGTGGAAGCATTAACTGAACAGACCAACACAATCTCAAAAATATACGAAACACAGATAGCTCTCAATAGTTTTTACAAACTTAAGGTGGTTTTATTCACTTGCGAATTTCAAAAAACGATAATTTCTTGAATTGAATTGAAGTGCAAACTTTTCACAAATAACGACTTTTTTGGAAAGAAAATTTTAAGAAATCAAAATATTGACTAATCCTTCTATCATTACATGTAATCATCTATAGTAATAATATAATTCTTTCGTATTTGAATTTGCGATAATTTTAAGCAGAGAAATTTTGTTTACCGCCTCTTTAAAAAACATTTGTCGAATTTTTCTTGTTTATTTCATGACTTATGAGTGTCACTAACCACTTGTTCCAAATGTCACATCAATAAAATCATTAGTGTTTAGTATACACTTGCCTTTCTTAAATACATAAAGTGCATTCGGCGATTTTTACGATGACGATTAATGTCGGAGATCTTACTGGCATCGTTGGAATACCGGAAGGATCAGTGAAAACCATTTCGAAAGATCATTCGGGCCTAAGTAAAATTAAAAGAATGATTACTACCAAAATCACTAGTTTTTTTCGACCGCGTTAACGTCTGTGAATCAATGCTTCCGATTACCAGGATGTCATGAAACCTATTCTTACTGGCGTTGAAGTCTTGAATCTGTATTTATGAAGCGAAAACAGACGATCAATCGGCCGAATATCGTGGCAAAGGTGAGCCGAAGCCGCAAAAACCACCTTAAAGCAGGTCAAAAATCAACGTTATGTTGACAGTTTTCTTCGATTATCAAGGTTGCTACGAAGTTTGTAGCATTCAGTAGTAAGCGTCGAAGACCCTAAAAGGTATAAATATATTTAAATGATCATCGAAACTAGTTTGTTAATGAGAGATCGATCCGAAATTTTTCTCACGTCTCCCTAATAAGCTGCTCATTTGTCGTAATCGCGTATATCGTACCACTATAGGATATATTATATGTATGTAGCTGCCATACCAACTGATGGATCCAAATCAAGTTTTTGTAAAGAATTTTTTTTTTTGTTTTCTAAGAAATCTTTACAAAGGTTGTCATTGATCACTCTAGCATGTAGCTACCATGCTTATGGCTTTATGATCGAAGTTGATATTTAATTATTTTTATACCCTGAACAGGGTATATGTGACCTGGTCTACGAAAAGGGGGCTAGGTGCCAAAAAAAAGAAGAACAATTAATGAGATAAGGAGAAACTGACGATTATTTTTAACAGCTTTTCCCAGAAAACTAGTTTTCGCACGTTAGCCCCCTTTTCGTAGACCAGGTCACATATTATGTTTGTCACGAAGTTTGTAAACGTCAGACCCTATTATGTATATCTTAAGTAGCTGCTCATTTGTCGGAACTGCCGTCTGTCTGTATGGAACTAGAAATTTTGTAAACGTCATTTTCTCTTCAAGAAGCTGTTCATTTGTTGGAACTGCCGATATTGGATCACTATAACATATAGCTGCCATACAAACTGAACGATCGGAATTAAGTTCTTGTATGGAAAACTTTCACATTTGACAAGATATCTTCACGAAATTTGGTATAGATTATTTTCTAAGACAACTATGTAATCTCCGAAGAAACTGTTCAGATCAGCTAACTATAGCATATAGCTGCCATAAAAACTGAATGATCGGAATCAAATGCTTGCATGGGAAACTTCCTCATTTGACAATTTATCTTCACGAAATTTGGTATGAGTTATTGTTTATAGAAATAATGTAATATCAGAAGAAATAGTTCAGATCGGCCACTATAGTATATAGCTGCCATACAAACCGAACGATCGGAATCAAGAGCTTGTATGGAAAACTTTCGCATTTGACGTGGTATCTTCACGAAATTTGACATGGATTACTGCTTAAGGTAATAATATTATCTCCGAAAAAATTGTTCAGATCGGATTACTATAGCATATAGCTTCCATATGAACTGAACACATAGTTCCTAAAGAAATGCACCTGTGAAGGGTGCAACCGAAGTTAACGTTTTTTCTTACTTGAAATGCGTTTAATGTATAGAAACGTATTTTGTAACCAAATTAAATATAAGCAAGCAGTCTTTATTATAATTTATGTATGTATTTACATTATACAACTGTACATTGTACAGTTATTACAAAACATTCTGCTGACTGCAGCCATTCAACTTTTATCTCTCTTTTCTCCCCAATTTATTATACAAAATATGAATTTATGTACTCGTTTACATAATATAATTTCTTTCTCACTTTCAGTACATTACACCAACGCAATATCAACCCTGTGTGACTATATTTGTGCCTGTCAATCAACCATAATTCACCCAACGTCCATTGGCTCACTCGCGTCTGTTCATTTATATCCGTGTATGTGTATGTGTTGTGTATGTGTGTTTATGCGGAGTGTCAGTTGTCGATAGGACAAAATGCCATAAATCATTTCGCTGGCAATGACTCTGACACGTTGACTCGATCCTTTTCAGTTTTGTACAAAATATTATCGGCATTGGCACAAATGGCGTTGAGGCATTAAATTTCGAGAACTTGAAAATGTCAAAAACGGTGACAAAGAACGGATATGTGTATGCATGTGTTTGTGTGTGTTGGTTTCTATATTTATGTATAAGCAATAGAGTTATGTATATATTAACATAAATGATAGGGGTGTTCTTACTTAAACGAATGTTGACATGATAGTAATTTTATTCTACGCGAAGAATATTTTTACAGTGGATAAGAGTGCCTAAATATAATCAGGTAGTATGCAAGCCATTCTAAGGAAGAGGAGTTAAGTGTTTAATTTGGAAAAAATGCGTTTATTTTGTGAGCTTTTTTTGGAGAGACATTTGGTTTAATAAATATCTGTATAAAAATAATGCGGCGATTAATTTTGAAATATTTTAGATTTCCTTGCTTACGGTGCAAATCTCCTGGAGGATCTCCAAAAAAAGGTATCTGGCGGTGAGGCAGACTTTTCTGCTTAAATCTCAAAACCGAAAATCAAAAAATTAAATTATTACTGTAAATGAGTACAGATAAAGGACCAATCCAATCCAAAGAGCTAGCCAAATTTTTGACAATTTTTAACTTGCTCAAAACAGGTTGATTTTGTAAAAAAATAAATTACCCTTCAGCGCAGGAAGCTTTTGTCAAACATCGTATTGGTCAGGTGGAAGTTACAAGTCATGTCAATCGGTCTAGCCTTTTCGAAAACTTTTCCGACTCTGAAAGGAACGTTTCGAGAAAAACACGCTTAAAGTTTTGGGATCCGAATTACAGAAATTATAGTTGCAGAACTCTTATTCGAACATATGGGTTTTTTAAAAAGTTGCGGTTAGTTTATTCAAAAATTTTTTTATACCAAAATATAAAAATTAAATACCAAGAAGTTTACAAAAAAATTAAATAAAAGGTGTATTTTTTTAATATGCTTACCTTAAATAAATGTTTTTTCCGAAGCTGATTCTGAAAAAAAAACAATAGAAAAATTTAAAATTTTCTGCATACATATATACATATGTATAGATACATTTGTAAGATAATTGAAAAACATTCAAAATTTATTTTTTAGTAATAATATGAACGAAGGGAACATTTGAAAAGTACTATTCCAACAAAGTATGGGAAGCATTTTCGAAATTTTGATGTCTAAAAATGTTCAAATTTTAAACTTAACTAAATTCGAAAAATAAATGGTAAAAATTAAAAAAATGTTTGTTTATGAATGTATTTAGCTCTAATATTGTTTTAACAATTATTTTCGAAAAATGGTATAGAATGTTGAACAATTTTAACGGTTGAAAACCAAATTTTCCCAAAAATATGGTCAAAAACGCTAACTGTATTTCAAAAATTTTTTAAACTTAAATTCGAAAAAATAAATGGAAAAAATTGTCTATAAAAAATTTGTTTAAAAAAATTCTTTCCAACATTTTCCCAAAAATATGGTCAAGTTATTCAAAAAAACCCGAAAACGTAAAAACAAAAATTCGAAATTTCGAACATAAATTCGAAAAAATAAAAAGACTTTTGGAAATCAAATTTTCTATAAAAAATTTGTTAAATTTTGAAAACCAAAATTTTTCCAAAAAATATGGTCAAGTTATTCAAATAAACCCGAAAACGTAAAAACAAAAATTCCAAATTTCGAACTAAAATTCGAAAAAATAAAAAGACTTTTGGAAATCAAATTTTCTATAAAAAATTTGTTAAATTTTAATAGCTTTTCTCTTTCGAAACTATTTTCGAAAATATAAAAAGGAATGTTGAAAAAGGTGGTAGATAACTATAGTACATATTTCTTAAATTAACGCGAAAAAATTTGGAAAAAAAATTTAAAAAATAAATTTTTGAACATAATTTTGAAAAACATTGGAAAGAAATTCCTGGTGTTTCGATAAAAATGGTGCTTGATTTTAATAAATTTGTCTTTTAAAATTATTTTCGAAATCATCAAAAAGAATTTCAAACACTTTCATATCGCTTAATAAAAAGAGTTTTTTCGAAAAAATGGAAAAAAAATTTCGCATTTGAAAAGAAAATTTCGAAATATAATTTGGCAACTTTATTCAATTAAACACAAAAACCTTTGGAAGGAACTCTCGAAAATTAATGTCCGTTGCTACTGTTCTAAAGTATATTTTCGAACTTAAATTCGAACTTAAATTCGAAAAAATCGAAAGACTTTTGGAAATCAGTTTTAAATGTTTCTTTAAAATATTGATAAGATAAGAAGCGTTTTTCGAAAAAAATAGCTACCCTTAATCAATTCTTCAATTAAGAGCGAATTAAACCCGTAAGCATTTGGAGAAAATTTTATGAAATTTTTGTCCGGAGTTATTGTATTATACTACTGTATCTTTTCGTACTTAAATTCGAAGAAAAGGGAATGACTTTCGAAAATAAATTTTTGATGTTTCTTTAAAAATGTGTTAAATTTTCATAACCTTTCCCTTTCAAAGATATTTTCGAAAATATGAAAAAGAATGTCGAAACAGACTTTTTCGAGAAAAATATGGCTAACCTAATAGTTCTTTAATTTAAAGCGAAATTAGTTGGAAATACAATTTCGGAAATTAATTTTCGAACACAATTTCCAAAAACTTTGGAAAATATTTTCGGAAATCAATTTTTGTTATTTTTATAACAAGAAATTTTAATAATTTTTAACAGCCGATTTTTTCAATTTTTTTTTATAGTTTCAATCGAAATCTCTTTCGAATTTTTTTTCGAAACTATGAAAAAAATTGAAAAAATCGGCAGATAAAAATTATTAAAATTTCTTATTATAAAAATAACAAAAAATTGATTTCCGAAAATATTTTCCAATGTTTTTGGAAATTGTGTTCGAAAATTAATTTCCGAAATTGTATTTCCTGATAAAAGTTATGTTTCCAATATGGCTACACAAAACAGTTTCTCAATTAAACGCGAGAAAATTTATAAAATTAATTTTCGAACATAATTTCAAAAAAATATAGTTCTTTCGGAAATCAATTCCTGGTGTTTCTGTGAAAAATATGTTTAATTTTTTTTCTTAGTTTTTCTTTCAAAACACATAACTAAATGGTGAAAATCACATAAATATATAAGAACACGCATAACAAATAGTCATCTCTACGCAATTTGGAATATGTTTCAAAAATTATGACTGCACAAAAACATTACACATTAGCAAAAAGCTGCTTGCCACATCATCGCTTTTACTTTTCGTGGCATTTTCATGCCGAATGTTGGGGATGATGCGCGGGTGTAGGCTACAGTGTCAGCATGCTGGCGGGAATGTGTGACTGTGTGCGTGCATCTGTGTGTGTATGTTATAATTATGATGGCATTTGTGCTAATGTGAAATCGTGTCCTGAGGCAACCTACTCATTATCCTGCTGCCACCAAAGCAACGCGCGGCACAGACGAACACACGCGCGACAGTTAAGCTGGCTTGCTCGGCGGCTGATGGCAGACAAAACGACAAAACGATACTTAAAGCTGTTTGTAGTAGTAGTCGTAGTGGGTTAGTGTTGTTGTTGTGCTGCTGAGGCTGATGCTGATGTTGAGACTGTGGCTGAGGCTGAAGCGCTGCTGCAGCAACGAGCACTGAGCACTGAGCACGCATAAATCACTCATTATGAGGCGTAATTAATGCGACGACTGTATGGCGACCTAAATTTTATATAAATCATTAGATTAAGCAAACAAGCGGGCACACCAACAACACACACCTATACACACATATATGTGTATAGGCGCTTAAATACATTAGCGCACCCACACACGCATACAACAACGATAGTCGTCGGTGGAAACCCCTAAGCGGATGTGGCACGTTCATATGACAGTTAAGGAGAAATTACAAATACTAACAACAGCGCTATGTATGCGTAGGTGTGTGTGTGTGTGCTAATGTTTACTTAAGCGCGTGTTGCGACAGCCCTCCAGGATGGAACCGTTTACATAACTCGCTCGCTCGCACACAACACACGCCGCAGCTAGTCAGCCACCCTCATCAACAATGTCAAGCAAGCAACCCATCAGCATCATCAGCACAGCGGCATCAGTAACGGCATCAAGCATTATCAACATGGTGGATGGAAATGTCGCAGCGGAATCTCATCAAGAGCCACAAAACAACAACAAGCACATATTAATTTACATATATATACACACACATATGTACATCTATGCATATATATGTATATACCGTTATGCTTGTTGTCGTTCGTCATTAGTGGCGAGTAAACGGCGCGTTTTCGCCAGCACCAAGCGTGCGTTCACTCCTCCGTTCGTTCGTTTGTCCGTCCGTTGGCAGGGGTTTGATTTCACTTCAGTCAGGTCGCCGGGATCCGTCATTAGAGCGCCACAAGGCACAAATACAAATACAAAAACAAAGGCGAAAGCTAAAAACCTGAACCATATCGGTTTGCTCGTTGCCCTTTACTGACCTCTGCGGTCGGAGACTTGCGCTTGTGGCGTTTCGTAAGCGTGCGCGTGGGTGTGTGACAGTCAGGTGCGTCAACGCAAATATGAATATCCATCTACAATGGGTTTTCGCTGTGCAAGCGGAAAATTAAAATTCGTAAAAAACAAGTAACGGTAAATTGTTGCAGAGTCAACATGAGATGGCAATCATTGCTCGCTTGGCTCGTTTGTATGTCGGTATGTTTGTAGGTGCCCCGACGTAAGTATATCCCTAGCTAAATTATGCGCACCCTGACTACACTGAAATCATTGAGCTCACTAGAGCATACCCGCTTTAGATAGAGTCTGATAGCGCTGATGGACACATATACAAACATAATAAAGAGGAACGGTTATTTGAAGACAAGTTTAGAGAAAAACTAACCTACTTTAATATTATATCTTAATGAGGATGCTTTAAATTACATGCACGACTGAATCGGTTCGAACGGAAATACACACTCTGATGCTTTACAAAGGGAATTAAGCAGAGTTGCATTGGTAGTAGCACACCGGACTCTCTTTCGGCTCATTTGCCGTAGCTCAAATTGGCGCAACTTAGCCCTTTTATAAGTAGCGTTCCAAATTCGGAAGATTGGATCGCTGTTAACTTGGACAGAGCCCTCCAGACTTGTCAAGGAGTGTTTGACATTTCTATCAAGGGATTCAGACTACTTTAATATTCGAGTTGTTTGGATGACGGTTCAGAGAGGAATCGCTGGAAACTAAAAAGTTGCTGAGCTTGCTGGAGCTTGGTACCTTTACCTCTGAGAGTGAGCGCGCCGAATCGAATTGCTTCTGAAGTTGCTTCTGGCTCAAAATGGAGCGCAAGAGATCCTCTGAAAAACTTGCTCTTAGTAAGATGCATCTCGCCGTCATGATATGGGGTTCAACAGGTTCCCATCTGGTCCAGTGCACTTGTCATGTTGGACGGAAAGTGCTATGTGAAAGAATGGGAGGTGGAACCATAGACCGACTCTGTAGGCACACAGTAGGTGAACCTGGTGAAGTTACTGGAATTAATGTAGAGCTGGCTTAACAAATGTGCTGTATGTTCAAAACACTTCGTCGTTCTGTTGAAACCAGCGTTCACAGCTGTCAAAGAGAGATACTGCGTCACCGGTACTCTCTTCTTGTTGGACGAAAGTGTTATGTCAAAAAAAGTGAGGTGGAATCATCTAGAGCGACACGGTAGACACATTAGGTGAACCTGGCGAAGTTACTGGAATTGACAGAGAACCGGATTGAAAAATGTGTGGCATGTTGAAAATGTTTCGTCGATCCATTGAGCCCAGCGTTCACAGCTGTGCAAGAAATATCGAATGCGGAAAGAACTGACACTTTATCAGTTGAATGTGGAGTTGCATTGCAACTGGGTGCCGGACCCAAAGTACGACAGTGGTTTTAGATGGGCTTCGAACCTTACCAAGGTGGTTAGTGTGTCCATTCTACAATGCCAATTGGTACTGAAAAAGCCTGGCATTTTCTGGGCGCTGATCAACGCATTGATTTGGGGTAAGGCCATCACCTTTAGTGCCAGGATCAGCCCTAACTTAACCTGATCTAGAATGGAAGTCTAGTTTGATACTGACACAGGAATCATGTAGAACAGATCTAAATAATTTGAGATTATTTATCACTTTCAGCTTAGTATATGAAGTTTTAATAAACTCAACATAAAGGTAATATTGTAGGTTTGGATCACCAGTTTTTTTCAATATAATTTTTTTTTTTTAATTTTAGATAAGTCTAGATTTCTTCTAACTGGGCAACTGGTGATTTATGCGATAAGAGTGAAAATTTTATTGAATATCAGTTGCATCATCTGCTTGGAAGAAGATGATCTAGAATCAACTCAGCACTTCCTTCTCGACTGTCTCGTCTATGACTGCTTAATGCTTAAATACCTCCGATCTCATGCCTTTAGAGATACAAATGAAATAGCGGAAATGGAAATAAAGCAGATTTGTGATAGGGTCAAGGCGTTTTGTCGAGAGTTAGTATCTAAATACAAGAATAGACAAAACACTGTATTTAGCAGCATAAATACGAACCCATGCCATCTTGTATCAGTCACCTAATCTGACCTGGATTTCAGGTTAGACGAAGAAAGAAAACTCAAGAAACGAAGAGCAGACAGACAGATGGTAGTTCTGTGGATCTCTTTCTCGTGCCTTTAGTTCTTTCTCAAAATCCGCCAGGTTGAAAAAAATGTATAAATTTGAGACTATCCCACAGTCCTACCATGTCCTTAATTACTGGAATCGACAAATATTAGTGTGATCTATCAATGCCAGTTTGTTTACAGCAAGTTATTTGTATTACTCCGTCGATGTCCAATTTTTAGATACAATTATCGAACAAGGATTTTTACAAGGATTTTTTCTAAAATTTTGTACCTATACCCAAATTTCGTTTGCGGGATCATTGCGAATGCTGGTAAAGGCTTACGGTAATTCAGTTTTATCAAAAACACAAGCTTGCGAGTGGTACAAAACCTTCAAAAACAGTCGAGAGATCGTTGAAGACAGGCTTTGTTCTGGACAACCTTCGACCTTTTCAACTGATAAAAATATTAAAAAAGTGAAGGATAGGTGCTTGAAAATCGTGTTAGAGAGGTGGCAAACAAGCTAAGCATCTCTTGCGACTACGTTCAAATGATTTTGGTGGATATTTTGGGTATGAAACGTATTCTTGCTCGACTCACCTCGATAAAGCTCAATATTTTTCAAAAAAAGTACTGTAAACAGGTCACTTTAGACATACTTGATCGTGCGAATTCCCATCCCACATGCATGGAGAGAATTATAACTGCCGATGAGACATGGAATCATGCGTTTGACACGCAAACAAGTCAGCAATCACCGGAATGGAGGGGAAAAAACGGGCCGAAACCAAAAAAATCACGTCCACTCCGCTCAAAAATCAAGCTGATGTTCATAGTTTTTTTTCGATATTTGTGGTTTGGTGCTTCATGAATATGTAACGGAGAGACAGACGTTCAATAAGCAGTTCTATTTGCTCATATTGAGGCGTTTGCGTGAGAACATCCGTCGAAAACGGCCGGAATTGTTAAAGAAAAATTGAAGAACTTTACACGATGAACGACAATGAATACCATCGATCAACCACCATATTCTCCAGATTTGGCTTTGTGATTCTTTCTTGTTCCCCAAACTGCAATTACCGCACCTTGAAACCCGTTTTCAGTCGATCGAAAGAATAAAACAAAATTCGCTAAAGGAGCTTATTGAAGATAATAAGCAAGATTTTTTATCAAGATTTGTGAAATGATGTTTTGCCACTTGAAAAAAAATAAAACGAGACTATAATAAGGGAAATGTGGCCAATATTAATTTTTTTATTGACCATTAATTAATTAAGTTTGAGTTAATTTCTGCTTTGAGAGCAAAAGAGTATGAGAGAGTGTTAGAGCATACAAACATCGACTTGAAACGCTTTAACTCATATTTTCACCAAACAAATATAAGCGCATTGAGTCGGTATAATCGCCGGCGCTCGTAAATCCCGAAACGGCACTACATCTGGAATAATGAGCGTTCGCCACACGCACCAAACACACGCCAATGCAACACTGCTGCGTATGAAAAACATTCATTCACTGATTCATTGCGCATAACTTCTAATTTGTACAGAAATAATTCCTAAACATTAAGTAAAAATTATATGAAAAAGTTTTTGAAAATTTACAACTAAAATAACAGTAAAGGCGCCCGCGCCACGTCTGCGCTCCGCAGCACTATTTAATGGCCAACCCCTTGCCAAACCAAAAACATATATATTTACATACACACATGCGTATATTTGTATATTGCCAATACAAATCCTCATTAATGGGCCATGAGATGCAGCCAAATCGAGTAGAGCGAACGCCTTCAACTTGCTCGAGTGTGTTAGCAACGGTGTGGGTGTGGGTTTAGTGGGGTGCAACATTTTTGAATTGGAGTCAGCGGCATCATTGGTCTCTAAAGTAGCAAAAGAACACAACAATATCACAACAAGAGCAACAAACATATGGTATGTAAATGAGTGAGGGTGTCAAAGACATTTGCCGAGGGAAGTAAGGACGAATTATGAATTTGACAGAAAACAACGAAACAAAATCCATAATTCAGGATAAAACATAATTCCGCAAAACAACAACAAAGGCATAAACAAAAATACAAATAAAATATTTGTATGTCTGTATGAATATATGGAAGCTGTAGCATTCGCAACAAACCTAGAGACTACTAAAACAATGAAAGGAAAACCGACCGTAGCCACGTTGCTCGCCAATGAGCGCCGCTTCGTCGCTTAGCGCCCACTTGAAGCGTTTTATAGCGGTAACGAAGCGCAGCGAAAAGGCGCAAAACAAAATGAACAACAAACAAGAATAACCGTTATATCCTTCACAAATAAAAAAGTTTTTTGATACAAGAACATAATTTTGATTGTTCAGTTTGTATGGCAGCTATATGCTATAGTTATCTGATCTTAACAATTTCTTCGGAGATTGTACCGTTGTCTTAAACAGTAACTCGAGTTAAATTTCGTTACGATATCTGGTCAAATAGATAACTTTTTCATAAAAGGATTCGAATTTGATCATTTAATTTGTATGACAGCTATATGCTATAGTTGCTCGATCTGAAAAATTTTCTCAGATATTTTAGCTTTGTTGTAGGAAATAATATGTGCCAAGTTCCACGAAGATGGCTTTACAAATAAAGAAGTTTCCCATACAAGGACTAAATTTTGATTCCTCAGTTTGTATGGCAGCTATATGCTATAGTGGTCCGATCTGTACAATATCTTCAGATATTATACCGCTGCTAGGAGCAATAATTCGTGCCAAATTTCGTTAAGATATCTTTTTAAATGAAATAGTTTTCCATACAAAGACTTGAGCTGGATGGGTCCGTTTGTATGACAGCTATATGCTATAGTGCTCCGATATCATCAGTTCCGACAAATTAGCAGTTTCTTAGGAAGAAAAGGTCGTGTACAAAAATTCAGAGCGATCGCTCAAACACTGAGGGACTAGTTCGCATATTACAGAGGGACGGATAGACCGAGCTCGTCATGCTGATCATTTATATGTATATGTATATACTGTATAGGCCCTCAGACATTTGCTTGTGGGTATTATAAACTTTATGGCAAACTTAAAATACCTCGTACAGGGTATAACAAGTGAAATTATGACTGCAGCGAGTAGCGAAGTTGAGCCGTGTGTTACAGCACACGGAGTCCGGAGGCAAGGCTCAGCGGCAGAGTGGTGAGGTTATGAGAACGTTGCTAAGAAATACAAGTTACGTAGCAGTTACAGTAATTTATTAAATCCCTTTACGCATTTTCATAATAATTTTCAAAAATATTTAAATGCAAACACAAACAACAACAGCAACAACAAACACAGCGAAAATGGTTGTATATGCAGCAAACTGTAAAAGCAACAATGATTCATATTTATGGCAACGGCTGGGCGCAAGGCGAGTCGTCAGGAACATGAAGTGCGCACAGCCAAACAAATATACAAATAAATACACAAACCTGCATACATATATACCTATAGACATATGTATATACAAGCCAGCTCACAGCTCCTGTAAGCACAAGTTTAATCCCTTTTGGCAGCAAAAAATCATAATTTCTGCGCGGCGGAGACGACGTTGATAAATGCACACACACATTTACACACATATACATAAAAATATATATGTACCGCTATATAACTGTAAGCTTGTAGATCCAATGGGCGTGTTGTGCTTCACACTTTCGGCCGCTCGTTGGCGCTTTTCCTGTCCCGCCAAGTGCAAGTGAGCGCAAGTGAAATGTTGCGCAAGCTGCGGGCAAAAAACGCATAAAATGCAACAAAAACACAACAAATAAAGCGCACAGCAACAAAAATACTCAACAAAATTAAACATGAACGCACAAGAAGTGGAAATGAAAATGACAGCGCGAGAAATAATTCTAATCTCCTCATGAATATTCCTTAGCATTTCATTCACTTTCGCAAATGACAAAGTGCAATTGCCTGCGAAGCCGAAGCGACGGACAGACAAGTGGCGGGCTTTGATGCTTTTTTGAGAGAGTGAGTGAGGAAGGTTGTTGACGCCGGTAGTAAGGTTGGGAATATTTTTTGAGTAGACTTTCTCCGGCATTTTTTTATTATCTTTTCTATTGCAATCACGCCGGTTCTTTAATTATTCGTGTTACAAGTAGAAAAATCTCAATAAATTAACAATAAATTTCATTATGTTACCGAAAGCTGCTTTAACTTTTTGGGCACATTTTATACAGTTGCGACGTCATAATCTTGTGGAAACGAGAAAACTCTGCAAATATCAAAGCAGTTCTTTCACTTTTATATAACGATAATCGAATAATCTCAGCACTGTGGTACCATCATCTCAGTATCTGTGGATTTTACAGCTTCCTTATTTAGTATAGCTACATAGAGATATTCACCATGCGCCAACTCTTAGAGAAGTCCCGTGAAAAGGAGACAAATCCACACCACCTCTTCTTCGGTTTTAAGCTGCTGCCAATGAAAAGGAACTGCTTTTATGTCCATATGTCTGAATTTGGTATCCTTGCAAAACGGCTGTACGGCTGTGTAAACTTACGTTGAGCAATACCAAAAGCTCCGTCAGGATCAGGAGGGACCTCTCCGACTCGTTCGATACTAAGCGAGGTTTCAGACAAGGCGACTACTTATCGTGCGACTTCTTCAATCCACAGCTGGAGAAAATAATTCGAGCTCAGAGCTAAATAAAGAAGGGACAATCATCTACAAAAGTGTACAACTGCTGGTGCACGCCGATGACATCGATATCATTGGCCATAACAGCCGCTGTTTTCTCCATGTTGGACAAAGAAACAAAGCAAATACGTCTGGTAGTGAACGAGGACGAGACTAAATATCTCTTGTCATCAAACAAATTGTCTCCCACGTCACTGTTGATAGTCATTGCTTGGAAGACGTAAACAATTTCGCCCATCTTGGAACCAGTAGTAACACCAACAACAATTTCAGCCTAGAAATCCAACGCATAATAACTCTTGGCAAGGTGCTACTTCGGACTAAGTAAGCAATAAAGAAATAAAGTCCTCTCTCGACGAACCAAGACCAAATTCTACAAGTCACTCATCATCCCTGCTATATGGTGTAGAGACATAAACGATGAAAACATCTGATGAGTCTGCGTTACGAGCTTTCGAGAGAAAGGTTCTGCGGAAGATTTATGGTCCTTTGCGCATTGGTAACGGCGAATACCGTGTACGAGATATACGGCGATATTGACATAGTTCAACGAATTAAGAGACAACGGCTATGCTGGTTAGGTTATCTCGTCCGAATGGTCGAAAACACTTCAGCTCTGAAATTAATATTATAAGAGGAAGACTTCCACTCCGTTAGAGTTGGAGTTGGAGATGATCTGGCTACACTAGGAATCTCCAATTGAGAACTCTATGCGGTATTTGAGTTCAAAAATCTCTTACATTACATACAGTTATTTTGGTAATTTTAATTTAATATCTAACCCCTGGACTACAGCAAAAAAACCCTACGTACTATTTGGAAATTTTACAATCATTTTCGGTTTTTACAACCCAAAATTAGCAAGGAATTAGACTCTAACTTTACAGTCGCAAAATGACTGTAAACTAGTCTTATTAGAAAGCTTCTTGTTTTCCAGCAACATAAACACTTCTTACCACGTAAGATGAGTTATTTTTTCAAAGCTCGATTAAGTTTCTAGCGAGTCATATATGTAGCCCATGACTTTTTTCCGCTGAATTTGGATGTAAGATATAGGCGGCAGGTTCATTGCAGCGAAAGTCGCTGTAAGACTCAGAGAAACTGAGTAATGGAAGAGCTTGTACTGGGACATTCTCAATTTTTTCCGAAAATTTAGATTACTATGACGCAGAACCTGCTCCCTATAGTTTTTGGTTGCGCGGATATAGCTTAATCACTGTAAACTGGAAAGCCAATAAGCTTGCAAGTGAGAGCACTCTTCTCTCGAATACATCAGATTGGGAACGATTTGGGTCTCTGTAACCCTCTTGCGCTCTAGCGCTAGACCTCTGAGCTTGCGATTGCGAGATTCTCCTGACTTACTGCGGAAAGCAGGAGATCCTTTGAACTGTTTGCTCTCTGTAAGATTCATTTTGCTGCAGCTGTAGAAGTTTCTTTCCAATATTATGTGAAGGAATGTGAGCTGGAAACATTCAGGCAGAAGAAGAACTACAATGTACGGTTAAATACTGAGATCGAAACACTTGGGCAGTCATATCTTCGCCGAAGCTGAGCAACAGCCGGAAGTGAATAATTTGTGGTAGGTTCAAAGCGGTTTGAAGACTTTTGGGAGCATTTTCGATTAATACTTCGGAGTATTTAGATATCGCTATGAACCGGGGTTCTCAGCTGTTTAAAAGGGATCCGTTTTTGGATCGATATTTTAATCTAACCTTACTAAACCATGGAAATGAGGAAAATTACTCTAAAAAATATATCAGATGTCCTTATTTCTGTTAAAATTTTTCGGCTATAGCGATCAGTAATGTTCAGGTTCTAGGAAAAGAAGGTCGAAGTTCCAAGGTGAGATGGAGAAACATTGACATTTATACTTGATAGATATTTATACTACAAACTGTGGAATCAGCGGTGCTGCCAAGCCCAAACGTGAAATTTCGATCAAAGTGCGGACGCAGTTGAGAACGATACTGAGCTTGTGGTCTCTTAATTATCATATCTTCAAGTTGATTATGTGTTCTGAAGATAATGCCGATCAAATTTATGCAGCATGCCGGAGCAGTACGATAGCTCCAAGTTTTTTTTTGTTGAATAGACGAAATAGACTTTTTATAAAGACTTTTGAAACAAAAAATACCTTCGAGTTCGTGTTCGTCCTTCGAGTTAATGTTGTATTCAACGCCCGCACGGATCAGAAGCGTAATGAGCAACTCTGTTGCTGCTAGGAACAGATCGGTAATCGGATCGTGTTACGGACAGGAACAGTTTATTTCAAGTTCTAACCGATCTAGACACATAGACAGGTTATTATGAAGGTCTAACTCTGCTAAGATTGGTAAGTAACCCTGCTTAACTCGGTAAGTACCCAGTCAAAACTTTTGCATAATGAAGCAGCCAGAAGCCTTTCATAACGTTAATTTTCTTCAAGGTCAACTAGGTGTAATATCTCCATAGCATATCTTAAAAATGCAGGCGAAGCAAAGTGAAGAACTGAGTATAGATTCTTGGAAAATCTTTCAGAGCGGTGCTAACTTGAATATGGTTGCCATCATCTTAAAATTAGGTTATTATTGTCTTGAATTTTTAGTATGTTCCTACTTTTTTACGAGTCTATCTTAACTGTTTTCAAAATTAGTATCATTCTGTAGGGAAAATAAGGTCTTCTGTGGTATGGGTCTACACATATGAGTGAGTTGTTGAACTCGTTTGTGATAACCAACACACAAAACACAAATTCAATTGGATATGATTACTGCTTTAATCAGCCTTAGGACCTATTTTCCCTTCAAAAAGAAAATTGTTCACTAAACATATATGCCATTGAGGTCACTACTGCTAAGAAACGGCACTCCACGCAAGCTGTATGCAAAGCTTCAAGACGCTACCATCACGTTTAATATCACAGCTTTCTCCAGGCACGCACAGAAAATGAAATGATTTCTGCTAAATCATCGTTTTGACGGCTTCATAAAGGAAAGAAAGTCCATGCAAGCACACACCTGCCAACCTCACTTATTTTTGTGATTTTTTGTTTTGCGTATGAAGACATACACCCTGACGAAACAATCGCTGGATTTACAAGGCCGCTTCGCTCACATTTTTGCACGCATATCGTATGGGGAATGGCCGACGTATTTCACTTATACACACATATGTATCGGGTGATTTTTTAAGAGCTTGATAACTTTTTAAAAAAAAAAACGCATAAAATTTGCAAAATCTCATCGGTTCTTTATTTGAAACGTTAGATTGGTTCATGACATTTACTTTTTGAAGATAATTTCATTTAAATGTTGACCGCGGATGCGTCTTAGGTGGTCCATTCGGAAAGTCCAATTTTGGGCAACTTTTTCGAGCATTTCGGCCGGAATATTTTATCGACAAATTTTGTTCAGCGATGAGGCTCATTTCTGGTTGAATGGCTACGTAAATAAGCAAAATTGCCGCATTTGGGGTGAAGAGCAACCAGAAGCCGTTCAAGAACTGCCCATGCATCCCGAAAAATGCACTGTTTGGTGTGGTTTGTACGCTGGTGGAATCATTGGACCGTATTTTTTCAAAGATGCTGTTGGACGCAACGTTACGGTGAATGGCGATCGCTATCGTTCCATGCTAACAAACTTTTTGTTGCCAAAAATGGAAGAACTGAACTTGGTTGACATGTGGTTTCAACAAGATGGCGCTACATGCCACACAGCTCGCGATTCTATGGCCATTTTGAGGGAAAACTTCGGAGAACAATTCATCTCAAGAAATGGACCCGTAAGTTGGCCACCAAGATCATGCGATTTAACGCCTTTAGACTATTTTTTGTGGGGCTACGTCAAGTCTAAAGTCTACAGAAATAAGCCAGCAACTATTCCAGCTTTGGAAGACAACATTTCCGAAGAAATTCGGGCTATTCCGGCCGAAATGCTCGAAAAAGTTGCCCAAAATTGGACTTTCCGAATGGACCACCTAAGACGCAGCCGCGGTCAACATTTAAATGAAATTATCTTCAAAAAGTAAATGTCATGAACTAATCTAACGTTTCAAATAAAGAACCGATGAGATTTTGCAAATTTTATGCGTTTTTTTTTTAAAAAAAAGTTATCAAGCTCTTAAAAAATCACCCGATATATAGAATTTTAGGGTTTTTAACATATTTCATGGTACATATAATCTTGTATTAGGGTGGGCCAAAAAACTAATATCGAGTTAGTGAAAAAAGTATGAAAAAATATTTCTGCAGTGTTTCACTTTTCTATGCTTTAAATATATGCACTTTTGAATCGAAATTAACTTCCGCTGAGAATGCTTCTTTGTTTGTCTGTCTGTCCGTTTGTATATTGACGAACTAGTCTCTCTGTTTTTGAGATATCGATCGGAAATTTTTCACGCTCCCTTTTCTGCCCAAGGAGCTGCTCATTTGTCGGAACCGCTGAAATTGGACCACTATAGCATATAGCTGCCATATAAACTGATCGATCAAATCAAGTCCTTGTATGGGAAACTTTTTTAATTGACAAGTTATCTTTGCGAAATTCGGTACAGATGGTTGTCTAAAGCAGTGCTATAATCCCCAACAAAATGTTTCTGATCCGACCACTATAGCATATAGCTGCCATACAAACTGATTAGTCTGACTCAAGTCCCTTTATGAAAAACTTTTTTATTTGGCATGCTATCTTTACAAAATTTGCCATAAACTATTGCCAAAGTTAACGCTGCAATCTCCGAATGAATTGTTCAAATCGGACTACTATAGCATATAGCTGTCAAACAAACTGATCGATCAAAGTCAACTCTTTATATGGGAAACTTTTTTATTCGACAAGTTTTCTTCACGAAATTTCGCATAGATATTTATCCAAGACAAAACTACGATATACGAAAAAGTTGTTCAGATCGTGCAACTATAGCTTATAGCTTCCATACAAACTTTTCTATCAAAATCAAGTCCCTATGTGAAAAACCTTTTTGTTTGACAATTTATCTTCACGAAATTTGGCATATATATTTATCCAAGACAATGCTACAATATTTGAAGAAATTGTTCAGATCATACAACTATAGCTTATAGCTGCCATGCAAATGGATCGACCAAAATCAGGGTAAAATTATTTTTCTACCCTTCTATGCCATTATAAATGCACCTGTGCAGAGTATTATAATTTTGGTCTTCTTGTTTTCTCTATAACAAGTTCACTTCATCGCATAAAATCATTAAACAAATTTTTTATTTTTTTTTGGCTCACCCTAATATATGTATATCTCGCCATACGCACATTTCACATTTCGATTTCGCAAACTCAGCTAAGACAACCTGTAAACTCATTAATAATATTTTTGTTTTTTTTTGGCTCACCCTAATACATGTATGTATATCTCGTCATACACACATTGCACATTTCGATTTCGCAACCTCAACTAAGACACTCTCAGCAAGTTGGAAATCCCGCCTCACCTTATTATCATCGGCAAATGCTACAGCGTGACGCTACTAAATAAGGATTATGCTTTTGATTGAAGGTACGCGCTGCAGTGCGCCTGTCTGCCTAACTAATATACCGGCTATACATGTACGAGTGTGTGTGTGTGTTGCTGTGTGCTTCCGCTTTGTAGCCACCGTGTATGCTTCCTCAAGTTCTGTGTGTGTGAAATATGTTCTTCAAGTAATTTCTGCCTTTCTTGCTGCCGACACTTTTTAACAAGAACAACAACAAAAAGTGTGTTTTTTTGCACAACTTTTACTTGCATGTGTGTGCGTACACGTGCTTGCTGCTCAAGGTCCTTATGCTGCGCATAAACCCCTAAATATATAAGCACACCTCTGAGCAAAAAAAGAAATGTCAAGTTTCTGTTTATTTATATGTATGTATTTATGTATATATGTTTGTTGTTGTATTTATATTTTGCACATAAAACAATCTCGTTATGTCTTGGCATTATGCTGAAGAATGCTGCTTCGTTCTCGTCACTCGCAACGCCATAAATCACTCAACCGCCTGGCATTTCCACCACTTCCTGTTCGCTCGCACGTTTCCAACGCTCGTCGGTGTTGTTGGTCGTTGTCGTTGTCGTTGCGTCGACTCGGTAAAGTCCATCAGCGCACAACCTTCTGGTTTTTGTTTCTACTTTATGCCATTTCTTTCGGTGCCGCGCTAAGAAGCGGCCAAGCTGAAGAAGAAGGCTATTATCCTGCTGCCTCGAAGCAAGCAGCCATTATTACACGGCACAGCCGAACAGTGTGTGTGTAAAGTGTGTTTTTCCTTCACTTTTTTATTTTTTTTGTTTTTGTTACTGTTATGCATTGTTTTTGTTGCTTTTATGCTTTGTTTTTGTTGCTTCTATGCTTTGTTTTTGCTGGCTCTCGTTGTTTAGGGATTTTTCCACATTGGTATTCGGTGCCACCGTGACATTTTGGAGTGACAGACAAGACGTGTCCTTCGTCCTGCGTCCTGCTTTGTTTTGTTTTACATTTTTTTCTTCGCTTTTTCATTCCTGTATTTACTTTAGCTGCTGCTACTTAAACAGCACATCAGTAGATGTGACAGCGACAGCGCACAAAGTTTATCTTTCTTAATGGTTATAGTGAGGGTGACACTTTGCTTAAATACTCGGCCGTTTCGGAAAATTAGAGTGGCTCCTGCATGGCAGCGCATGGCAGTAAGAAGACGAAGATGAATTTCGTTACAATATAAAGTAGATAGCGATAAGCGAAATGTGAAATATGTCAAGGAAAAATGTTAGTAGAAAGTAGGTTGATGAAATGGGAATATACTATCTTCAAGAGGTTGTTTTATTTTACTAGTAAGGATGGTTAAAAAAACAAAAAAAAAAAAAAAAAACAAAACAAACTGGGTCCACGAATCTCGTACACAATATTAAAAAAATTTCGGAAAAATTCTTCTCGCTTTAGCTTTTTATATTCATTACCATTATTTTTCTTAAGAAATATGTCTCTTCTTGCGAAAAACTTGCTTTCTTTTTAGAAAACAAAATAAGAAACGTCAACTCCCTTCACACACAAACCAGGTTTCATATAAGAACTAGATTTTTATCGGTCAGTTTGTATGGCAGCTATTAGACAAGTATATCCGATCTGAACAATTTACTCGAACATTGTAGGGTTGTCTAGGAAAGCAATCCATGTGAAATTTTGTACAGATATCTTATCAAACAAAAAAGTTTCGCATATTGAAAAATGAGCTCAAGGTCAAGCCTTACAAGTTTCAAAAAGCTCATGATCTCACACCGAAGCAGCCACAAGTAAGACTTGAGAGAGCGAAGCAATTGCTTCGCTTGGCCGAAAGCGGGCAAATACCGAACATTGTGTTTTCTGACGAAAAAATTTTTCCAATTGAGCAATTCGTAAACTCTCAAAACGATAGGGTTTACTTGACCGACCGTTCATACCAGAATCTAAGTCATCGGTTGGCCACCAGGAGGCAGCAATCGCCACAAATAATGGTTTGGGCCGCTGTCAGCGCAGATGGGCGCTCTCCAATTGTTTTCAACGAGCCTGGCGTCAAAGTAAATGCGACGTATTATCAGGAAAGTGTTTTGGAGGCTGCTTTGAAGCCGTGGGCAAACAAACATTTCGGTTGCAAACCATGGACGTTTCAACAAGACTCAGCACCGTCTCACAAAGCGCGAGTGAACCAAGAATGGCTGAAAAACAACGTTTCGAACTTCATTACGACCACACAATGGCTCTCGAATTCACCAGATGCGAATCCAATGGATTATTCTCTCTGGGCCATTTTGGAGAGCAAGGTCCGAAGTAAAAAATAAAGTAACAGAACGTAGTAGACAGAAAGTATATAGACAGAGAGAGCAGCTTGTTAATATCGAATACATTAGAAATAAAGAAGTTGCATCGGAGAGATATGCGTGTGACGTTTTTATTACTCCATACACGAGCGAAGCTTTTTAAGATGCAGAAAATTGACTGTACCAGAATTATAAGAGCGGAAAATTCATAACAGTTGAAGCTGAACACAGGTAGACTCGTTAGTTCGCTCGAAGAGGGCTTCCTCTAAAAAATATAGTATTACATATTGACACCCTGTATTACCCAAGAAGTAGTATTACCAGAGGTACATAGACTGCTCTAAAAAAGACCTCCTCGCAAAATCAGTACTTTAGTCTCGTTAAAATCGCAGGCTGAAAAATATATTCCATATTGACACGCTGTGCTATCTAAATAGTAAAAGTATTAACAAAACTAAGTTGGTTAGTTCGCTTGAAGAAGGCGATCTCTGTTCCATATGGTTTTTCAGAAGAAATTTATTTGTCTTTGCACCATGCCAGGGATGATGGGGAGTCTTGTCAATTAGGTACTTAATCCAACTGACAGTCATTTAAACACTTGGACTCACAACAGCTTCCGTCTTTCTGGGATGGTTCACTTCTATACACTTTATCACTACGTTTTATGAGCACTCCACTGCTCATATGTAACACCATATTTCGTTGCTCATATGAGCTACGACCTATTCTATCTTGTAAGAAAATCTGATTGGGATATTCGACTCGTTCACATATGTAGTTTGCCAAATCGTTAAGTACTCATTATTTCAGAAAGATTGACCGAAGCTCCACATTTTCTACTGAGCTCCTGATCTGTTTTGCAATGTTTAATAGTTACCATCGTTTTATTGCTTTGTCATATCGTCTCTTCTCATCGAAAGTACAAGAAAACTGGATTTGGCCTCCAGCAGCCAAAAGATATGTTTTCATTCCACGCACCTTAAAAATGCCTGGAATATTTTTTAAATAACATTTTTCTTTCATCCATTATATGTCCACAAGTAATTATATCGGGTGATTTTTTAAGAGCTTGATAACTTTTTTTAAAAAAAAAAAACGCATAAAATTTGCAAAATCTCATCGGTTCTTTATTTGAAACGTTAGATTGGTTCATGACATTTACTTTTTGAAGATAATTTCATTTAAATGTTGACCGCGGCTGCGTCTTAGGTGGTCCATTCGGAAAGTCCAATTTTGGGCAACTTTTTCGAGCATTTCGGCCGGAATAGCCCGAATTTCTTCGGAAATGTTGTCTTCCAAAGCTGGAATAGTTGCTGGCTTATTTCTGTAGACTTTAGACTTGACGTAGCCCCACAAAAAATAGTCTAAAGGCGTTAAATCGCATGATCTTGGTGGCCAACTGCCCATGCATCCCGAAAAATGCACTGTTTGGTGTGGTTTGTACGCTGGTGGAATCATTGGACCGTATTTTTTCAAAGATGCTGTTGGACGCAACGTTACGGTGAATGGCGATCGCTATCGTTCGATGCTAACAAACTTTTTGTTGCCAAAAATGGAAGAACTGAACTTGGTTGACATGTGGTTTCAACAAGATGGCGCTACATGCCACACAGCTCGCGATTCTATGGCCATTTTGAGGGAAAACTTCGGAGAACAATTCATCTCAAGAAATGGACCCGTAAGTTGGCCACCAAGATCATGCGATTTAACGCCTTTTGACTATTTTTTTGTGGGGCTACGTCAAGTCTAAAGTCTACAGAAATAAGCCAGCAACTATTCCAGCTTTGGAAGACAACATTTCCGAAGAAATTCGGGCTATTCCGGCCGAAATGCTCGAAAAAGTTGCCCAAAATTGGACTTTCCGAATGGACCACCTAAGACGCAGCCGCGGTCAACATTTAAATGAAATTATCTTCAAAAAGTAAATGTCATGAACCAATCTAACGTTTCAAATAAAGAACCGATGAGATTTTGCAAATTTTATGCGTTTTTTTTTAAAAAAAGTTATCAAGCTCTTAAAAAATCACCCGATATAATTACTTGTGGACATATAATGGATGAAAGAAAAATGTTATTTAAAAAATATTCCAGGCATTTTTAAGGTGCGTGGAATGAAAACATATCTTTTGGCTGCTGGAGGCCAAATCCAGTTTTCTTGTACTTTCGATGAGAAGAGACGATATGACAAAGCAATAAAACGATGGTAACTATTAAACATTGCAAAACAGATCAGGAGCTCAGTAGAAAATGTGGAGCTTCGGTCAATCTTTCTGAAATAATGAGTACTTAACGATTTGGCAAACTACATATGTGAACGAGTGGAATATCCCAATCAGATTTTCTTACAAGATAGAATAGGTCGTAGCTCATATGAGCAACGAAATATGGTGTTACATATGAGCAGTGGAGTGCTCATAAAACGTAGTGATAAAGTGTATAGAAGTGAACCATCCCAGAAAGACGGAAGCTGTTGTGATTCCAAATGTTTAAATGATTGTCAGTTGGATTAAATACCTAATTGACAAAATTCCCAATCATCCCTGGCATGGTGCAAAGACAAATAAATTTCTTCTGAAAAACCATATGGAACAGAGATCGCCTTCTTCAAGCGAACTAACCAACTTAGTTTTGGTAATACTTTTACTAAATAGCACAGCGTGTCAATATGGAATATATCTTTCAGCCTGCGATTTTAACGAGACTAAAGTACTGATTTTGCGATGAGTTCTTTTTTAGAGCTATGTCTATGTACCTCTGGTAGTACTACTTCTTGGGTAATACAGGGTGTCAATATGTAATGCTATATTTTTTAGAGGAAGCCGTCTTCGAGCGAACTAACGAGTCTACCTGTGTTCAGCTTCAACTGTTATGAAGTATCACATTTTCCGCTCTTATAATTTTGGTACAGTTCAATCTTCTGCATTTTAAAAAGCTTCGCTCGTGTATGGAGTAATAAAAACGTCACACGCATATCTCTCCGATGCAACTTCTTTATTTCTAATGTATTCGATATTAACAATCTACTCTCTCTGTCTATATACTTTCTGTCTACTACGTTCTGTTACTTTATTTTTTACTTCGGACCTTGCTCTCCAAAATGGCCCAGAGAGAATAATCCATTGGATTCGCATCTGGTGAATTCGAGAGCCATTGTGTGGTCGTAATGAAGTTCGAAACGTTGTTTTTCAGCCATTCTTGGTTCACTCGCGCTTTGTGAGACGGTGCTGAGTCTTGTTGAAACGTCCATGGTTTGCAACCGAAATGTTTGTTTGCCCACGGCTTCAAAGCAGCCTCCAAAACACTTTCCCGATAATACGTCGCATTTACTTTGACGCCAGGCTCGTTGAAAACAATTGGAGAGCGCCCATCTGCGCTGACAGCGGCCCAAACCATTATTTGTGGCGATTGCTGCCTCCTGGTGGCCAACCGATGACTTAGATTCTGGTATGAACGGTCGGTCAAGTAAACCCTATCGTATTGAGAGTTTACGAATTGCTCAATTGGAGAAAACACAATGTTCGGTATTTGACCGCTTTCGGCCAAGCGAAGCAACTGCTACGCTCTCTCAAGTCTTACTTGTGGCTGCTTCGGTGTGAGATCATGGACCTTTAGGAACTTGTAAGGCTTGACCTTGAGCTCATTTTTCAATATGCGAAACTTTTTTGTTTGATAAGATATCTGTACAAAATTTCACATGGCTTGTTTTCCTAGACAACCCTACAATGTTCGAGTAAATTGTTCAGATCGGATATACTTGTCTAATAAATAGCTGCCATACAAACTGACCGATAAAAATCTAGTTCTTATATGAAACCTGGTTTGTGTGTGAAGAGAGTTGACGTTTCTTATTTTGTTTTCTAAAAAGAAAGCAAGGTTTTCGCAAGAAGAGACATATTTCTTAAGAAAAATAATGGTAATGAATATAAAAAGCTAAAGCGAGAAGAATTTTTCCGAAATTTTTTTAATATTGTGTACGAGATTCGTGGACCCAGTTTGTTTTGTTTTTGTTTTTTTAACCATCCTTACTAGTAAAATAAAACAACCTCTTGAAGATAGTATATTCCCATTTCATCAACCTACTTTCTACTAACATTTTTCCTTGACATATTTCACATTTCGCTTATCGCTATCTACTTTATATTGTAACGAAATTCATCTTCGTCTTCTTACTGCCATGCGCTGCCATGCAGGAGCCACTCTAATTTTCCGAAACGGCCGAGTATTTAAGCAAAGTGTCACCCTCACTATAACCATTAAGAAAGATAAACTTTGTGCGCTGTCGCTGTCACATCTACTGATGTGCTGTTTAAGTAGCAGCAGCTAAAGTAAATACAGGAATGAAAAAGCGAAGAAAAAAATGTAAAACAAAACAAAGCAGGACGCAGGACGTCAAGTCTAAAGTCTACAGAAATAAGCCAGCAACTATTCCAGCTTTGGAAGACAACATTTCCGAAGAAATTCGGGCTATTCCGGCCGAAATGCTCGAAAAAGTTGCCCAAAATTGGACTTTCGAATGGACCACCTAAGACGCAGCCGCGGTCAACATTTAAATGAAATTATCTTCAAAAAGTAAATGTCATGAACCAATCTAACGTTTCAAATAAAGAACCGATGAGATTTTGCAAATTTTATGCGTTTTTTTTTAAAAAAGTTATCAAGCTCTTAAAAAATCACCCGATATATTTGCCCTTGAATTCTTCAAAATTCTGAATCTCAAGTCAACAGCCTATTGAGATTTATGTATACCAGCAATAGAGAGCGTCAATCGTTTCGAGGTTATCTGTATATACAAGCGACTTCACATAACCCCACATAAAATAGAGCAGCGGTGTTAAATTGCACACTCTTGGAGGCTACGCCACAGGCCCATGACGCAAAATAATGTGATCAACAAAAGTTGAATTGATTGTTTCGTTGATTGTATGGCTTGTAGTGTCGTCTTGTTGGAACCAAAGAAACAAAATCTTTCGATTCAGACACTTTTTGAGTATTTAACGGCGTTTCAACAATGGTTTGTGCCTTATCACTTTAAATGCTGAGGAACTGAAGTAGCTCGACTTTCCCAAGCGACATCGCTTCGCTCTTGAAAAGTTCCAAGAAGTTCCGACGTTTTCGAGCCAAATTTTGTTCAGCGATGCGCCTTATTTCTGGCTCAATAGGTGTATAAACAAGCAAAATTGCTTGCATCCGGAGAGCATCCTGAAAAGACTCAAGAGCTGTTATTTCATCCAGAAAAATAACGGTTTGGTGTGGTTTGTGGGCCGGCGGTGGTTTCTTCAAAAATGATGCCGATGAGAACGTAACCGTCAATGGCGACCATTATCGCGCCATGATAAGCGACTATTTGAAGCCTGAAATTGAAGCTCCAAATCTCGGCGACATTTGGTTTCAACAAGTCGGCGCCTCTTCCCACACATCGCGTCAATCATGCGATTTATTAAGAGAATACTTTGGCGAGCAGTTAATTTCACGTTTTGGGTCGGTTGATTGGCCATCGTGTGATATCACACCGTTAAACTTTTTCCTGTGGGGTTAAATAAAGTCTAAAGCTTATGCGGACCATTTTTCTTCGATTCAGACTTGGAACAAAACATCACGCGGATCATTCGCCAGTTATTAGTTGAAATGCTTGAGCAAGTCATCGAAAATTAAATTCAACGGATGGACCAGCTGTGAAGTAGCCGCGGCCAACATTTGAAAGAGGTAATCTTCACAAAATAAATGCCAAGAAATGTTCTTTCGAATGATAATAAAAATTCTCCATTAAATTTGAGGTTTGTGTGTTTTTTCTTTAAAAAAGCAGGGAAAGACAAGACGATACATACATACAAAGGTATAGATGACCATGAGTAAACACTTCAAAAAATAATTACTCTTCAAAAATGGATCATTCTTATACTGACATTCATTTAACGTTCAACAAACTGTTATGAAGATCATCTCTACAAGTAATCAGTGGAGGAAAAAAATTGGTATCTCTGAAAAGAGGTAGCCCTCTAACAAGCTACTGAACGGTAGTTTATTTCTAAGTATGCTTTCAAAAAGGTTTTCGAATATTCGCAAATGACTTAAAATTAGTCTACCAAGTCCAAAAAGTATGGCAAGTATAAATATTAAGGGGGTATTTCTAGTCTAGAAATTAAATTATGGGCAGTTTTTTGAATTTTATTTAAAAAAAAAACCAAAAAATATTTTGACTATCAATTTTTTTATGGTGTTTTCATTGATATCTTAAGAATACAGAAAAAAATGTTACAAAAAAATATTAAAAATTAAAATAATTAGAGGGGGGGAAGAGACAGGTGTAAAAAAAAATGGCGCATCCTGGTGACATTGAACCTGACTCTCCTGGTGGTCTGAAAAAAAAAAATCAAAAGAAATTCTTAATCAGTAAGGATGCTGTTATAGTCCCTACCACAGGAAACACGAAAAAATTTTTGAAAAATGGCGACTGCCTGAAAATAAAAATAATTTTTTATGCTTTTTTTGAAATTCCTGAATTTTTTTAAAATATTGAAAACAAAAATTTTGACACGATGCTGGTAGGAACGATAAAGGATTATATAAAGGAGGTTCACACAAAATTTCAAGTAAATCGGTTGTATAGAACTTGAGATAATGCCAGTACCGTGTGGAAAAAAGTAGTTTCGAGAAAAACGCGTTTAAAAAAGTGAGTCTAGCCGAACCGGGCTAGGTACTGCGTCACTAAAGTAACTGTAGCTCTTAAAATAATTTAGTTTTTAAAAATCCTTTGGAGAATATGTTCTTAAGGGTTTAAACTTTAAATATATGAAAAAAAATCGAATTTTTCAAAATTCTAGAGTAGAATACCCCCTTAAGAAACTATATCATATATCCAACAACTTCCATATGGCGTCAGAATTGTTTCGGCTTATCAATCTGTCAACTGATACGCCAAAAATAAATGTATATAATCACTTATGTGTTTCTTATATATTTACTGCTATATTTATATATTCACGCGCTCGTCTTCTATTTATTGCGCCGCACTTACCCCGTAGACATGGATGGGCTGCATGCTGCAATTGTCAAGGCATTATTCACACAGCATATTGGAAATTATGACCTCAATAATGCGCCAACGAATTGGCGCGCAGCACACAACTAATCCACTTTTTCTCCATATACTGCCATACGCTGAACTTGCCGTACTTGCCGCAAACTCTGTCCATTAATTGAGCGCATAAATCATTTGCATATGAAATGAGCAAACAAAAAAGGACGCCCAAAGGACTCACAACTCAACACAAGACATGGAAGACTGGCGTACCCAACGCTCGCGTATGAAGAACGTAGAAACGAACATACCACCGCCAACACGCTACCAACAAGTGTTGTTGTAATTGTTGTGCTTGTAAGTATAGCTGTATGCGCACTCATCGCTGTCGTCGTGGCATTCGTCGTTCGTTTCTGGTAGAATCCTTTCAATTTCGTAGCCAATTTATTAATTAAAATCGTTAGGTTGACTCGTTTAATATGTACCGTTGCCACAACTACGGGTTATACCCCCCTAACCTCCCCATAACCCCCACTGCTGTTGTTGCTGTGCTACTTGTTCTTGGTGCAGGATTTTTCTTTGCTTTTTTGGAGCTGGTTTTTGTTTTTCGAATTTACGAATATTTCGGCAATTAATTTCACAAAGGACCTACGCTTTTTCTTTGTTAAGTTCTCGACGTTTTTCATGCTCATTTCAATTTCTGCTCGTTGTTTGTCTGCGCACAAACACACACACACACACCCATACACCGAGCGAGAGAAAGAGCGAGTGACAAAGAAAGAGTGTGTGTGGGGAAAGCGGTGAGCTCGCTGAGTTGCTGCGCGCATAAAGGATGGGGTTATGCCCTGGACAGGCGCTGCTGAAACGCGCACTTCGAAACTGGCGCGTGTGTGTGTTTGTGCTTCTTAGCGCGAAATAAAATATCACAAACAGAGCAAATGCTATAAATAATGAGAATTTATGCGGTGCACTGAATTGAGCAGTTAATGTGCCTGTGCGGGTGGTTGAGTCGGCTGTTCGCTCGTGTGGTTGTTGGTTTTGGCGGCTGCTCCATTGGCCGTCGGCGCTACATCAACTTTACAACAAACTCTTTTTCTTCAACTTTCCCGCTTGTGCTCTGTTTTTTCTTTTTGTTTTTGCTCAACTAAAATTAACATTCAATCATTTGTAATTGCCTGCGTTTGGCTTCAAACGGCGCAGCAACGAGCCAAAGCGCCCATCTCACACGGCCGTTAATTACTTCGTTTCCTGGCCCGTGGTATTGTCCTTTTAACATTACTTGTTCATACTTATTTACGTTAGGGGAGTTTGGGGTGTCGTCGGCCTTTTGTATTTGTCGGTCACATTTCGGAGTTGAATGGATCTATTTATTTAACTCAGGCTCATGTAAAATTAAATACATGCAGATGCAACGCTGGTTACATACAACTTAATAGAACTCACTCCACAACAGCCAAAATCTTGATTCCGACTTCCGGTACTGTCAAAAAATGGACTGTCTGAAGGAAGCAATCGGACAGAAATGAGCACCTTTGGCCAATACGATAGTGTCTTGTCAGAACTTCTGAAAGCTTGGTTGGGATGCTCTTATGCATCCTTCTGATAACAAGTCCTGTCTATGGCGCATGATTTTGATGGAATTTACCTCAAGTGATCTTTCTGAAAACCGATTTTCCAGCTTTTTTGTCAATAAGAACTTTCAAAAAAAGTTATGGACTTAGCTTCCAAGTGACATCATGTTACCGAACAAAACTTTGCATATTCGACATAAATCGGAGTATACCAACTAAACAGAAGTAGCTGCCATTAAAGTAGCAGCAGACTTACCTACTGCTCCAAAGTGAAGCTGCTATCAGGCGGGTGGGTTTACTCCGACAGCAGCGAGGCGTTGAGCTCGCCAACTGTGCGCTCAAAGTTAGTGAAGAAATGTCTGTACTCACTAGATCTCAAGTTACTTCATTATTAGACTCGCTTGGGTGCATGGTCATAGCGAAATCGCTGGAAACTGCATAGGCCATGAGCTAGGAGGATGTGGCACGCTTACTCCGCTCACAACAGAATGAAACCGAGTTGGATCTCTGGTCAATCTGCATTCTATTACTGGATCTATGAGAATTTGGGTGTATAGTTATAGCGAAATCGCTGGTAACTGCATAGCCGATGAGCGAGTACGTTTATCGCGCTAACATCGGAATGGGAACGAGTTGGATCCCCAATTGCCATCTTGCATTCTAGCACTTGATTTATAAAGATGTTTGTAGACGGTCAGCCTCAACGCGACCCTTCTGACTTAGTGTAGAGATCTAATGAACTACTTGCCCTTAGCGAAGTTCATGTTGACGAAATCGTAGGTGTTCGGGACATTATCCAACAGACTCGTCCAGTCGGACGCAAACAATCAAACTTGTAAGGAAGAAATTGAGTTGGACAACTAGACAGTTTCTTCTCCCTTGTCCTGCTTTTGGAAGACTAAGCTTAAAAGATCTCGGCAGCCATACCTTCCGCAAACCAAGAGACATATCCGAAACAAACATTAGCCGTCTCAATAAATTTGTGAACTATCTAAATGATAGGAGACCTAAGTACCACAACGGACTCATGTTAGGAACAACCTTTTAACGTAACCTAACTAAATTCAAAATTAAAAGCTTCCATTTAATACAGAAACAATGGATTTATTTTTCCAAACCTGATACCGTTTTTCGGATTCAGATTCAAATAAGTTGTCATCGAGGTCATCCAAGGTAGGTCCAGGAAACGTGGTGTTTCGAAGGTGTCGGAACATAGGGAGAGAGGTGTCAAACGTGCAGGGTTAGCTGAACATGCAAAGAGATGGTTAGTGTGATGCGCGGACTCTATTCGGGATAAATAAGAGTTGAACCTGTTACAGTTTCGAGAGCAAAGCTGCACAATTCAGCACTCGATTCTCACGGCAACTCCAGCTAGTCTTCTGCAATGGGGGGTGATTTGACTACAAGTACGCCATTCATTGAGAGCGAGTCGGTGAAGGTGTTTACGAACATCACAGCAGAAACTACCTGAAGAAACTTCCTTAACCGGGAGCATACGGGCCTCCCTTGCGTAGATATTTGATAGGATATATCAAGAAGCATCCCGTTGTAGTCTGGAGTATAGTGTTCTGACATATCTGAAGCTTCCTAGTCTGCGTTTTACTGCATCCAGTCGAGCATATTGCAATATTAAGGTCAAGTCTGTACTCCTTCGTCCAGTTTGTGAATATGGTCGCTAAGGATTTAGTGGGGAAGAGTACATATTACGTTTCGTGCAGCGAGGAAACGAAAAAGGTCGAAGAAATATCCATTTCCGACATCATTATTGTAAAATTCCCTCTGGTGGGTGACGCAGTTACGAGATGTAGAAGTTAAGTAGCATAGCATCATAGCCCACTTCTTAAACCCTGAAGGGAGTTGACACGGTCATGACTTTTGGTTAACCAAAAGCTATCATTTACTTTACTTGACCTATACGAAAGCTCATCATTACTCACTAATCTGCTGGTAAATTCTAGTCAAGTTTGGTAAACGAAAGAAATAAAGAAGACAGCGGTATAAAAAGGTCACACATAGAGAAATATAAAGAGTTGGAGAGTTGAGATTTTTACAGAAAATCCCGAAGGATTCATTAATGCTAATACAAATGTGGCTTTCTCGTTATCAACACCAATCTTTTCTCGAAAAGAGTCCTTTCTTGAATCTCTTTTGTAAGATTCTATATAAATTATATTTTCCCTATACTAATTTTCAAGATCACAGCTTCAGGTTCTTTTAGGTAAGCTCCTTTCAAACATTTTAAAGAATATGAATATTTTCAAAATTGAAATGAGGTCAGAGTCCACCTTTAAAGACAGCGCTTTCTCTGTAACTCTTAAATTTTTAATACGAACACTTTCGCACGGGCGTACCATTTGGCGCATTGAAGCGAAATGAAGTGATTTTCTACTTGGGCTCCATCACTGGCGATACTAATCAAATTTTCACAAAACTTTGAATACCCAACCAACAACAACACAAAAAACAAGCGCGGCGACGTAGGCGAAATTGACTTTACTTACACATTCCGAAAAAAAGTTTGTAATTGCAATTTTCTTGACACGCTCGCAATGACAATAAGACATTTGAAGCGCGTCTGACAGACGCAACCAAGAGGAACGCAAACGAAGCGAAATCAACACACAAAACGAAGGGAGGGCAACAAGAGATGGCAGTTTAGAGGCTATAGCAAGAAAGCAGGTAGTTTGACGGTGGGTGGAAGCCATCTCTAAGGCTGGGAGAGGTTAGAGATGGGTGGGAGAGGTTAGAGATGGCTGGGAGATGTTTAGAACTGCGTGCAACGGACGCAACTCCCCAAGGATAACGCCGTCAAGGAAATGAGACACAACCGAGCAGTATTTGTTTGTGTTAAAATATTTAGCACACGAAATTTTGTCGAATTCATTTGTCTTTGATTTTATATTGCAATGGCAATTGAAGATTGTGCCGAACGGCTGGGAGGGTGCAACAAAACAATTGGCATTTGATGAGACGAGCGAATGGCCGACGCAAAACAAACCGAAAGACAATAAGAAGCACAAAAAGAGCAATAAATAAAAATAATAGGCAGCGAACGGAGCGTCAGGGGAGATTGACGGTGTAGAATTAGATTGTGCGGCTGAGGTGGAGGGTATGCAAGATGGTTCGAGAGAGGTAGAGGGTATGTGGGATTGTTTGGGGGAATTGCGAGGTATGTAGGATTGTTCTGAAGACGTGTGGGCTATGTTGGATTGTGCGGGTGGACAAGCGGCATACTTTGGATTGCTCGGTTGGTATGAGGTCTTCCTTGGATTGGCGTGTGCGCAATTAAAAAAATATTTAAACTGCCAAAGTGGCAGGACAAGCGCCAAATTCAGGGTGAAACGGTTGATTGCTTGACTTGAATGGCCCCGAGCGGATTTCTAAATGTTATGTAAATGACAGGCGAGTACATACCTGACACTATGAGCAGATGGACAAAGGCAAAGACAAAGCTTTTCGGAGGGCAAAAAGCTTAAGTAAGACAATAGTAGGATTGTGGGTGTAGCTTTGTACTTACATATGTAAGTATGTATATCGTCAGCTAAAATGCAAAACCACGTAACATCACTTTTCATAAGTTTACAGGCGAAAGAAAAAGCGATATAATAGAAACCACTAAAATTGAAAGAAAATTTGAGTTTTGGTTATAAAACGGTTATATATTGGTTATCAAACAGTTATATTGAAACAGTTTTCGTTAAAAAATGGTTATATATTGGTTATTATATATGAAAACGATTTTCAATTTTTTGATGATACGTTGTTTTGCATTTTTGGTGACGTAAATTATATATGTACATATGTATGTATGTAAGTATGTGTACGGCCTTCCGAGCTTAAAGCGTGCTGAGCCTGTAATAGCGCATCTCTTCCATAATAGATATTTTATAAAATAGAAAAATACATTAAATGCGCAACAACAACAATAACAACAGTAAATAATTGCGTACGTGCACATAACGGTAAATGTTTAAGTAGTCGGTAAACTAACTCACTCCTCCACCTCAGCGCGCTTGTCAGTCAGCGCTCACAGCAAAACATAACACTACAAAAATTACAACAATAACGAAAACAACAACAACAAAATAATAAAAAAAATCTATATATATACACAAACAATAATGGCCGTCACATCACTCGGCTACTCGCTGCCAGCCAACCGAGCGGAGGGTTGCTTTGCAAACCCACTAGTTTACAAGCCGGAAGACCGAGACCGAGTCATCGTTGAGCCCAAGTTGCTGCGCGTTGCGTTGCAGATGTCAGAATTGATTGATTGAATTGCCACTTTATGAAATTTGTGAGTCTTCTGAGATGCGCTTGTGGCGCAACGAATGCTAATACAGTATAAAAATGTATGCGTGTGTGTGTGTGTGTGTGAAGGTAGTCTGAGTTGGTCCAGAGCTTGTTGGTGGTGGCAAGCCATAACTCGCTGGCCCGGTGGTGGCTGTATTATGCCAGTGGGCAGGAGATAAAGCGGAAAATTTTGCAGGTTGCACGAGCACACACACATATATGCATACGCACACACACATATACATATATACGCACACACACATACATACACACAGCTGTGCGTATTAAATAAATAAAATTATATGCCAGGCCAGGACCATTAAAAGTGACAGATTTATGCCAGTCAATGGGGGTTGACTCGACAGCTCTGCGCCACCGCGCTGCCGTGCTGGTGGGGTGGTGAGTTTCGCCTTGCGGCGTCGGTGAGACGTGAGTTAAACATCTAATGGCGTTATTTAAAATATGAGTACAACAATATATATGTATGTATGTGAGAGAAGGTGCATAGTGTTTTACTTTTGTTTATGGTAGTGTCGGGCGTCTAAAATTTAAGCAGATTGCCAAGATTAAAAAAGTACTCTACCGGCGCTGTGTCTTATTTATGATTTGTGTATTGTAACATATTTAATGGTGTACAGTTTTTTCTTATTTTTATGAATATTATAATTTCGCTATTGTGTTGAAAATATTAGCATACATGTACCCTTGGCCTTTCTAGACATGTTTTTTCACTTAGGTTAAATGTAAAGCAAAATTTATCTGAATGAAGTGAACTGCTAACTTCAGCATTGAGCTTCACTATACTGACTATGATAACGGTGAACTAAGTCTATTGGCTCGGACCTTGCCATTTCTGTCGCGCCTTACCATTTCTTATCATATTGACTCGGATCGATATTAGCCTCATCAAAAGATTTGTGATAGACTTATGAGGTTATATCCACATTCAAGTCAGAAAAAAAGCTTTTTTGGTGATTTTATAAAAGACATTTTATTTAATAATTATATAAGAGTGAAAATTTAAAGTACCCCGTTGATATTGATAACATTGGCCTCAACAACCGCTCTGTCAGTTTTGCTTTCTACAGGCTGAATACGGCAGCGAAGCAAATGGGTCTGATAGTAAATGAGGGCAAGATATCGCACTCGCGTCTTGGCTCCCACGTCACAAAGTCATTACTTTGACGTCTTGAATAATTTCGTCGATCTTGGAACCAGCAACAACACCAGGAACCAAATCAGCCTTGAAATCTGACGCAAAATCTGTGCTACTTTGCACTGAGTAGGCAAATGAGAAGTAAAGTCCTCTCTCGACGAACAAAGACCAAAATCTATAAGTCACTCATCATACCCGTCATGCTACTTACATATATGTATGGTGCATGGACGATGACAACATCTGACGAGTCGACGTTATGAGTTTTCGAGAGAAAGGTTCTGCGGAAGATTTGTCAATTAAATGAGTCTATGCTAGTAAAGAAGAGGATTATTCATTTTGAAAAGTTTTGGATTTCCTAGATCCTGAAGCCAGTGTCTAGAAAAACTACCGAAAAAGTTTTTACCTTTGACAAAACAGGTACTTTCTCAAAAAATATATATTTTTATGAAACAAATTTACATTTCAGACTGACTTAAAAATCAAAACTGTTATCAAAAATATTTTTCCTTCCATCAATACATGACAGGTAGGTCTAAGAATGTCATGTGAAAATTTCATGTTGATCAGTCGAGTCGTTTCGAGAAAAACCGTTCGAAGTTTTGGAAGCCGATCATACTAAAATAAAAAAATGTTTTGATTACGCTCATATCTTCAAAACTATTTGCCGGACCAACTTAAAATTTTTGGAGAATATTCCTAAATATATGTACATAAGAACATTTAATAGATACGCGAGAGATATTTTGAGAAGATATATAGAAGATTGAAAATAATAAAGGTTTAGCTGCGACCTATGGTCTATTGTGCCCTCTCCTATATGACCTATGGTCACAAAGGGCCAGCACTCTGAGAAATTCCAGGAGCTTGCTAAGGGCGATGGAGGTGATGTGATCCCTGTCCACGTAGATGGGTCCTATGGCCTTGGACCTGCTTCTACAAATTGTTAGGCAATCTGGAATCAGGTGTTCTGGAGTTTCCGCAAAAAACTATGACCATGTTGAACAAGTGTTTCTTGAGCCTGTAATGCCCAGTATAGAGTGCCACAAGCAGACGGAATTTGTCTCTTGCTAAGTTGTAAACTTTTAGCAGTAACTTGGCGTGGCGCATTCCTGTTGCCTGCTGCCGTTCTCACTCCACTATGGGAAAATATACACACAAATATCTCTTTCAGACCATTATTTTTCTAGAAAAACCCTGTGCTAGTTCGCATTTGAATTGCTATTTTGAAACTGAGAATAGAGTAAGACTTAAGAGTTCTAACAGTCATGCTAACTTGGCGAAAAAATGGGAAAGGCCCACCCAAGTACCAGCAACAAGTAGGTACGACTAAGTACTGTCACTTTTACAATGTCAATCTGGTAGCATGCCTCTACCTCAAATCTAAGAAAAACAACAACAATAAGTAAAAAGATTAGCAAACTATCACAAAAAATCTGCAAGAACCGAATTTTCATCTTCAAACCGCTGCTGAATCGCAACAAAATTTATCCGTTTCTGAAATAGACGGTTGTAAAGTGGATCATTTACAATAATAATTGGCGAAAACGAACGCGGTTGAAGGGAAGTGGCGTGGATTGTCATGTAGTCACCTATAATGAGCTGATCAACAATTAAAGCGTATGAATTAAGCACTCACAAAGAGAGGATCAGCTTCGCCCAAAATGAGAGAAATTGTTTTCTCAAGCTCAACGCTAGGTCAGACATATCGATATAAACTCGCCAAAAACTCCAGAAACTTGGTTGAAAAATTAATCTGCATCCACTTTATTGTACCATTAAAAGACGGAAATTTGAGTGTGAAATAATTTATAAAAAACATTATATATGTACATATGTTTGTAAAGATATTAATATGAAAAACACATGTTTCATTGCCTCTCTCGGGTATGGATCGTCTTTGGAAGGACTTCTACTCAAGTAATCGGTACTAAGATCTATATAAAATTTTCTTTTTAGAATTAATATTCTCCATGAGCATAACGATATAGTCACATGAGCTTTTATAAAGGGGTTTATATTCTTCTATAGTTCTATATAAAGAGTTTTCTATATTTAAGGCGGTCGTTAGAGTAAATAATTTACAAGAAAATTATTTTCGATTAGGTTTATATGTACTATAAAAGAAAATCTTTGAAATCGCGATTTCAATAAAAAAACATTATCAAATCGAAAATTTTTTCCATTTCAAAAAGTTCTTACCAACCCTCATTTCCAGCTTGTAGAATTTGAGACAACAAATAACAGCCGGTAAAACATACATACATACATGTACATATGTAGATATCTCAAAACCATATCATCCGGATATGAAAATTTAATTCTTATGAATTCACCCTTTCCCCTTTGACATTAGTTAACGCTATTTAGAGCCACATTCAATATAGAGAATTATTTAATTTAAACAACCATCGCATCCCTCTTCGAAACTTGTATATCTTCAAGAAATCTTAATTTTAGAAAACTTAAAATAATTTACAGGTTAATGAAAACAGGTTCTGACCTTCGCTACAACTCAATTAGTCATACATATAGCCATCCTTTAAAACTCCTCAATTACACCGTTAACACTGTTAGTACGAAGCAGCCAAACAAAATCTAAACAACCTTTAGCCACCAAACACTGCCTTTACTGCGCAGAAGTGTGAGCAGTCAAATTACCAAAGAGCAGATGAAAGCAACAACAAGTTGAGCAACAGCAAAACAATGGAGGCAGAGCAACCATTGCGTTTCGAAGTGGACAAGCAGGTTCCACGGCACGCAGCGCAGCGCGTCTCGTGCAGCCCAGACTTTTGACAGTTGATTGATTGACGAATGTGTTTGGTGGCTGGTTGGGAGAGCAACGACGATGCGATGGCAGCAAAGACATGACGAAAAACGAGATGGCAAATGTGTTGCTGCGGCAACTAAGCTGCACCGAAAGAGTTCAACAATAGGCAACCATAATGGTGCGATGGAAAATACATACGATGGAGATTGTTAGAAATTGTTACAACAACAAGGTGTGAAGAGAGACGGAATGTGACGAGATATGGAAATAATTTGAATTAAATGGGGTAAAAGCAAATTAGATGATTGAGGGACGATTCGTTAGTGAGTACATATGTATGTATGTATGTATATATGAATATGTATGCATCTGTGTGTATGAAGGAAACAATTAAGTAGGTTTAAATTAATACATAAATATTGTAAATGAACGGAAACATTTCTACAATATGGCTGAATTAAATTTACAGTGCGTCATTGGGTTATAATTTGGCAAGTTTTTGCAGCGGTTTGTGATACATTTTCATCTGTTTATATCGGGTGATTTTTTAAGAGCTTGATAACTTTTTTTTAAAAAAACGCATAAAATTTGCAAAATCTCATCGGTTCTTTATTTGAAACGTTAGATTGGTTCATGACATTTACTTTTTGAAGATAATTTCATTTAAATGTTGACCGCGGCTGCGTCTTAGGTGGTCCATTCGGAAAGTCCAATTTTGGGCAACTTTTTCGAGCATTTCGGCCGGAATAGCCCGAATTTCTTCGGAAATGTTGTCTTCCAAAGCTGGAATAGTTGCTGGCTTATTTCTGTAGACTTTAGACTTGACGTAGCCCCACAAAAAATAGTCTAAAGGCGTTAAATCGCATGATCTTGGTGGCCAACTTACGGGTCCATTTCTTGAGATGAATTGTTCTCCGAAGTTTTCCCTCAAAATGGCCATAGAATCGCGAGCTGTGTGGCATGTAGCGCCATCTTGTTGAAACCACATGAGTCAACATTTAAATGAAATTATCTTCAAAAAGTAAATGTCATGAACCAATCTAACGTTTCAAATAAAGAACCGATATTTTGCAAATTTTATGCGTTTTTTTTTTTAAAAAAGTTATCAAGCTCTTAAAAAATCACCGATATTATATCTAATATAATTGTAAGAGAATCTTAAATGAACTTTTGTATATTACTCAATACCATGAACTTTTTTAATTAAAAAACATTTTTGAAATGATGTTTTATGTTATGAAGCCTTTGGTAGTAATTTAAAACTTTTAAAAAAAAAATGCAGATTGGCTAACCTAAAATTGTAGATCTGAAGACAGATGGCAGATAAATCTCGCAATTAACAAAATATTTTTATATAAAAACGTTTTAAAATCTTTTACGAACTTTGAAAACTATTTTTTTTTAAATACTTGTAAACATTAAAACCCAAAATTTCATAATTTTTTGATTTTTACGAAACATTTTTTCAAATTTCCTAGTTCGGGCGATAACCACATACATGTATGTATGTTATGAATCTACCATTAAATTTTAAAGCATTCGATAAAACCGTTTTTAGAAAAAAAAAGTTTAAAATTTCAGGTGTGTCGGGCACGCACTCTACTTACTTTCTCGCTGCTATATATTTCGGAAAATTACTTTACCAGCACATTCTAAGTGTGAGTTTATGGAAAAAAGTCGATTTAAAGAAAAAAAAATGAAAAATTTTATTAAATTTTATTTTTTTAATTTTATTTAAAAATTAGAATTTTTTCTTTTTAATTATTTTGCTTAGCTGCAGTAAAATGACCTCTTTAAAGAATATAAATTTTTTTCTTTAAACATTTTATTTAGCACTCAGCAGTAGCTTTTGTTTTTTAGAACCCGAAAATCACATTTTTTAGACTGACAGCCGCTGTTGTTTCATAATTTTGAAGCATGAAATGAGAAGTACTAGACACGATCATGTCATTTATGACCTTGAAATAATTGCACCCTTTATTTATTTGCTTCAAGAATTGTGAATTAAATTTTTTGTTCGGTGTTTCAAACCCTTTAAAGGATTATTGATTAGTTTTATAATAATTCCGAGTAATATTATGCGTTGTCTAATTATTTCTAAACTACTCGGGATAATTACGAGCCCTCTACAATGGTTCAACCTCGGCCTTCCACGACATTATCGTCATGTTGTATCAGCGTTACATAACAAAAACACAAGCAATCTACCAGCACCACGGGATATGTTCAGCTATATGAAGAAACTATACAACCATATACAGACGCATCTCTGAAAAATGAGATCGGTGTCACCATAGCATGGATACCAGGGCACGCAGGGATCTAAGGAAACGAAATAGCTGAACAAAAGAAGCAAACAAAAAACTTTTGCATACGTCAGATATTAAGAACAACGTTAAACAACATATAACCGACTTAAGTCTAAACGATTGGAAACACTACAACCACTTCTATAAACTTTCTAACCCATCAGGCAAAAAACCACATTATTCTGATACCATCACCAGTAAGAATATAAAAACATTCATAAGCATCAGAATTGGACATACACTTGCTACACATGGTCACCTTTTCAATGGTAGAAACAAACCCATATGCACTTTATATGGTTCGGAAAATTTCACAATACCTCATATCTCCGATGACAACAGCAAAGAGTATTGATTTTTGGTAACAACAAACCATCTGACTTACTCCTTCGGAGAGATGAGAATAATATTACTAGTCTAACTAAATAACAACATAAATAAAAATTTTCGAGAAAGAGTTTTGAAGCCTTCGCGATCAATAAGTTAACCGTTTTCTTTAATGAACTGCTGAAAACTTGGTTCCAAAATGTGTGAGAGTCTGGCAGCCACAAAAATATGTTGTCAAAAATCTTAACAAACTGTGTCAATATGTATACTAATGTGCAAACCGTCGACCAGTGGATAGGAATCCAAGCAATTATACAAGTTTATACAGTGGAACTTCCCTAACTCACCATAATTTACAAAAAACTTCGAGTTAGAGAGACTACGAGTTACGGAAAGAAATTTGTATGATATTGAAAATTCACGAATTCGAGATATGGAGAAAAAATAAAACTACGATCGATTTCCAACAATCTTACGTAAAACAAACAAAATAGAGACGCTGAACTATTTTAAACATAATTTTATAAGATTTTTAAATAATTTCGTCATATCGTTTTTATACTCTCGCAACAAAGTTGCTAAGGAGAGTATTATAGTTTTGTTCACATAACGGTTGTTTGTAAGTCCTAAAACTAAAAGAGTCAGATATAGGGTTATATATACCAAAGTGATCAGGGTGACAAGTAGAGTCGAAATCCGGATGTCTGTCTGTCCGTCTGTCCGTCCGTCCGTGCAAGCTGTAACTTGAGTAAGAATTGAGATATCATGATGAAACTTGGTACACGTATTTCTTGGCTCCATAAGAAGGTTAAGTTCGAAGATGGGCAAAATCGGCTCACTGCCACGCCCACAAAATGGCGAAAACCGAAAACCTATAAATTGTCATAACTAAGCCATAAATAAAGATATTAAAGTGAAATTTGGCACAAAGGACCGCATTAGGGAGGGGCATATTTGGACGCAATTTTTTTGGAAAAGTGGGCGTGGCGCCGCCCCTACTAAGTTTTTTGTACATATCTCGGAAACTACTATAGCTATGTCAACCAAACTCTACAGAGTCGTTTTCTTCAGGCATTTCCATATACAGTTCAAAAATGGAAGAAATCGGATAATAACCACGCCCACCTCCCATACAAAGGTTATGTTGAAAATCACTAAAAGTGCGTCAACTGACTAACAAAAAACGTCAGAAACACTAAATTTTACGGAAGAAGTGGCAGAAGGAAGCTGCACCCAGACTTTTTTTAAAAATTGAAAATGGGCGTGGCATCGCCCACTTATGGACCAAAAACCATATCTCAGGAACTACTCTACCGATTTCAATGAAATTCGGTATATAATATTTTCTTAACACCCTGATTACATGTACGAAATATGGGTGAAATCGGTTCACAACCACGCCTTCTTCTCTGTATAATATATACATTAGGAACCAATGATGATAGCGGAATAAAACTTTACACAAATACGGTATTTGAAAAATATGTAAATGACGGAAAATGAAATCTCGATTATCACTTCATCATGCGAGAGTATAAAATGTTCGGCGACACCCGAACTTAGCCCTTCCTTACTTGTTATAATTATCATTAAGCTGTATTTGAGTCTAGAGACCTAATTTCGAGCCACTTTTTGTCAAAAAAGAATTATATGATATTTTCGCCATACATTTTTTAACATTTCTTTATTAATATTTCATGATTACACAAAATTATTTAAGATAAATGTTAATTATTAAACTTTTTTGAAATACAATATTAAATATATTATCAGACTGAATTATTCGTTGAAAAAATTGTTTGGCGATTGACGCTATCCAGCAATCGATTCAATTTTTTAACTTCTTCGTAAAAACTTATTACTTATTACTAACTTTTTACTAAAAACTTATTAAAATTATTTATTATTTTTTTTTTTACTTTCTAGACAAAAACACCCCTTCTTGAGTGTTTAAAAAAAAAATTTTTTACACTTATCGTACACCATATGTATACATACATATGTGCATACATACATGTATTTGAAAATATTTTCCAAAAATTTTAAAAAAGACAATATTTCGGAGATATGTGCGCGTTTTTAAGAGTTTTTCAACTTAGTGTAATCGACTTGCAAAACTTTTAGAAGCGGCCAAACTGATCGACTTCAAATTTTCCCGCGCCTTTTAAATACACATGCATATGTATTTGTTAGCTAATAATACAAGGGATAAGATTTTGACAATCATTTCAATGCTTTAAGCCACGCTAAAGCCTAATTAATTATTTCCACATTCATTGACAAGTCGCCAGTCAAAAATCAACATTTTTACTAGTCCTTCATTCATTATATTCAACCACAATAATATTGACTTGTTTTGGCTTTCATATTTCAGAAGATTGGCAAGAGAATCCAAACAATTTTTGTGTGTTGGATATTTATTAAATAAAATGCCTTTTCAAAAAACATTTAGAAAAAAGTGCGTTTTTCTACTTTGTAAGTGGGTATAACCGCTTATCCAGCCAAATTTTAAATTTACTTGCTTAGCATTTGTCAGCCCGTAAATTTTACGCTATAAAGTCAGTTAAATTCGAATCAACGAAATGCATGGAGCGCGTATTATTTCTGTATATGTGAGTATGTGTGTTTGTAGGCAAGAAACGCGAATTCGGAGAGAACTGACTGAACAGCTTTTCATTTTCGAAATTCTTTGCGCTCTTTCTTAACGTACGCTCTCATACGCTCTCTGAGCACGCTACATGTCACAACAGCAAACAAAGCAACGCACAAGCAAATACAAATGCGATGCAACTTCCACAATGCTTCTAATATTTATAATTTGATAAGTTTTAACTTTGAAATTTTATTTTAAACACTTAGTTCACATATTTCAGTCAAAAAATACATTTGCACATCTACTTACCTTGTTAATACTGCTTTTAAGTTACTTGCTTCTACACCAATCAGCGTCCGCTAGCCTAGCGCTGCTATTTAAAGCCGGCACAATCGTATAACAGACTTATTAAACACTTTTTATATACTTTGACACTTCACTTGCACTGTTATATTAACTTAAAAACTTCACTTGCACTTTATAAGTTAATAAAATTATTGTAATTTTACAGCACACTTTGCACAACCGACCGTAGCAGCCACCAAGTAAATTGAAGAACTGAATTAATTTTTGACAGCTGCTGCCGGCAAACAGCTGTTTCGAACGCGTAGAGAGAGAGCGTGAGAGCATTTGCGCGCATATAGTTCGAGCAGAGAGCGGCTGGTAGAGTGTATCTGCGAAATTTTCGAAATTACTTACGAATTGAGTGGAGTACCTTGAGACAGTTGAGTGGAATATTGGTTGATATTGTAAATGAGTGGGAAAAATAGTGGGTTTCTGGCTAGCTATTTAGCATTTTTCATAAGTTTACAGGCGAAGGAAAAACGATATAATAGAAACCACTAATATTGAAAATAATTGGAGTTTTGGTAATAAAATGGTTACATGTTGATTGTAGCTGTCAACGGAAATCGAAAATTTTATGCTACAATGCTACATTCACATATGTATCTAATATTATGTAGTGCATCATAAGCAATAAAAAACTCAATTTCGATTTTTTTGATGATACGTTGTTTCGCATTTTAGGCGACGGAAAATAATATGTATATAATTTTGGATCAAACTGGATATTAAATAATTAGGTAAACTTTAAGAATGAGAAATAAAAAAAAAAGGAGGAGGCATGCATTCCATTACATTTAGAGATATCTACCACAAAGTCAACAGAGCAGGCGTAAATCAGTATACTTGCTATATGGCAGTTTGGGTAAGATGATGTACACATATCAACAATATTAAATTTTGGTTCCAATTGATATTCAAAAATAATTTTAAAATTCTTAATCTATTCTTCAAAATATATGTATGTTGTTCCCCTCAAAGAAGTCCCCTGTTTTTCTAATTCTCGAAACAGTTGTTAAAGTCAATTTCCGAAATAGGCTTCAATGAGCGTAGCGATTCATGTTCAATATCTTCAACTGACCCAAAACAAAACGATTTTCCCGAAGCAGTCGTTTGAGTGTACTGAATAGCCAGAAGTCACACGGAGCTAAATCAGGCGAATACGGTGGTTGCAGCACGATATTGGTTGATAATTTGGCGAAAAACTCACGAAGAATCAATGCAGTATGCGACGGTGCATTATCGTGGTGCAAAAACCTAGAGTTGTCGGTCCATAATTCCGTCCTCTTTTTACGAATAGCTTCTTGCAAACGAAGCATAACACTCAAATAGTAAATATTTCTTGTTGATAGTTTGGCCAGTCGGAAGGAATACCGAAGGCATCACAACTCGATAATCAAAGAAAACTGCCATCATAACCTGTTTTCGACCTGATTTGATGTGTTTTTTCTACTTCGGCTGACCTTTACCAAGATATTCGGTCAATTGATCGTCTGTTTCCAGGTCATAAGTATAGATCCAAGACTCACCGCCAGTAATAATACGCTTCATGACATTATCGTAGTCGGAAAGCATTGTTTCACATACATTAACGCAACGCTGTTTTTCGAAAAAAATTTAGTGATTTTGGATCCAATTGTGATTTCATTTTTCTTTGGTCCAAGTGATCTTTCAAAATGATTTTCCCTCCTGATATTAGGTTGTCAAATATCTCCTTTCCGCTTTTTTGCTCTTTATTCAATGCTTTATAAAAAGTGTTACAGTGATCGGATTTAGTTCAAATATGCGCCGTTTCGTTCGATAATCTGTTTCCATCTAGACGGCAACTTCATAATACCCCCCTCTAGCGGATTTGTCTTTAACGAAGGAAAACTTTAAAATAGCGCGAATTTCGGCGTTGGTGATCACCATGTTTACACGTCTACTTGTATAACTGTTGAACGCAATATCCAAACTAATCATGCATGGCGTCGTTTGGTAGGTTTATGTCAAGACCTTTCAAAGATGTATAGTATTGCCAGCTACGAGCTCTGTAGCGCTTTATATATAGCCGCGAAATTCAAAAGACAAAAAGGCGGAAGGCAGATATTTTCCAACCTAATAGTATTTGGGAGTGATGCGTGGACCGATTTCACACATTTGCGGCATTAACACAACATCGGACCTATTTTTGACACAAGGGCACACAGTTATCAGATTAATCAATATTTTCATTAAAACAAAGTTAGTAAATTTTGAAATTTTTGAAAAAAAATATATTAAACTCTGCTATTGCAACGCCATTCTCGGTGACCTCTCGAAACAAAGATACGCTTGTGTTGGCAGGATAACTCCTCACAACTCAACTTAGAACTTGGAAAAATGAAAAAACTGAAATTTGGATTTTCGGCAGACATTTTTACAAAAAAATGAAAATTTCAGTGAAATTTTTGCTAAATTTTCTTTCAAATAGTCATAATCGAAAAAAAAATCCTTTGTCCAAGCCTTAAAGAATTGTTTCTCAAAGACCTGTGTAAAATGTAACAATATTCTAGAGGTGTTGTAGAATTTAAGAAGACAATAAAAAGAAATTCGAGTTTTTGAAACCCGTAACCTCATGTGTAACACTTCAGGTGGGGTAGGGTTTTCAAGGTAAAAAAATACTTTTTTTGTGAATTTATTTCTCAAATCCGGATTGAGTAATTTTATTCGAACCTTTTGTACATTATAGAGCACACTTTTGACAATGTAAGGTAATTTTTTCATACAGAAATATTGAGGCATAAGCCGGTAACAGTGCTTTCCCCAGAGCGTCTTAAAAAAAAAAAAGAATTTGCGGTGTTCACTATAACTCGGCCGGAAATTATCTGAAAATAAAAAATAAAGAAGAATTAGTTAAACTATAATCAAATATTCCCCCCAACGTTCTCTGATAATTTTTAATAAAGTGTAAATTGTTATTTTCCACTAAAAATTCCGCCATTTTGTGGGTGGAAAACACCCTTAATGAAAAAAAAAATTATTTAATAAACGTTGGGGGCGGTATTTTATATGTTAAAAATGTGTTCAAAGTTTGAAATGAATCGGTCAAGCAGTTTTGAAATGACAGTGAACACGGACTTTGAAAAAGTAGTTTTGAGAAAAACACGTCAAAAATTGCACTTCTATCCCGACCGCGCTCAGCTGTTAGAGTTAGAGCGTTAAAGGACAGGAGACGAATAAGACGATAACTCTAAGAATATTACTTCTTCGATTTAAAATTTTAAGGACATATTCTTGAAATGTTAAACAATAAGATAAGACAAAAAAAAATCGATTTTTCGAAAGTGAAAACCTCTATCCACCCCCCGCCCCCCTTCATTTATAGCACTTTTAGTAGTTTTCAATCCACTGCCCTTTTATAATTTCATGGAAAAATTTAGAAAAAAGTAAGATCATGTGAAGTGAACTTTCTAATGTCCACTTGATCATACAAATAAAGTCCATGTACATATATTTGGCATGAGTAGTTGCAATGAAAAATGTATGTATGTCCCAAACGATTTTAAAAAAATTAATTTTTAAATAAAAATTGATGATTTTTTTATTAACGTTATAATTTAACTTTTACCAATCAATTTAAATAATGCAAATTTTAAATTAAATTTTTTTATGATTTTTTTATAACCAACCGTACCTTTAATTTATAATTTATCTTTAACGGTTGATTAAAAATAAGTCATAAAAAAATTTTATTTAAAATTTGCATTAATTATACTTTTCCGTTAATTATTTAACAATATGATAACAACAAATTAATTGTAGCTATTAATTTTGTATTAAAAGTAAATATTGGTTGATAAATGCTGAAAATTTCAATAATTTATACTTCCACTTGACGTGATCTTTATTTAAGAAATTATTTCATATTTAAAGAAATGTATATTATGTATATGTGTATGTACATCTTATATACAATTATCTGAAATCACCTTATATGTATATAGTTCCCAAGTCCCATTTACAAGAGCGAATTAAAAGTTAAACCACACTTAGCACCAAACCAAGCTAGATAACTATCTAATTGCTATTTGGCCGATCGAGGCATCAACGAAGCATATTTTTAAATCGTCATATTTTTGTCATGTCAATTGGTCGGAGGCATAAATCAAAGAAGCGCATGGTTGCCACCCATCCCTTCGAGTGCAAATAAGCATGCTTGCAGAGACACGCATACATACAGACAGCAAGCAGCAAGAAAAAGTTGTGTGTGAGTATGTGTGTATCGGTGCATCGCTTATCGCATCACACAATCGAACTGGAGACTAAAGTGCATTTCCCTTACTTCTCTCCAACTGCCAACAACACTGGGCGTTTTATTTCACATTGATGCATTGAAAATGCGATTTCTCGATTATATATACATATGTATGTGTGTGTATGTATACATTTATGAGGATATATATATGTATATTAGTGTATGTATGTATGTATGTTCATATAAGTATTTGTATGCTTGTTTGCTACAAGTCCGCTTGTCTTCTCCACTCGCTGCGCATTTGCGGCTAGCTGCTGCTCATCATCTACATCTGATTGTGACGCGCATCGTCGACCATTCAACTGGCGCTGCACCCAGCCCTGTTATTAAATCAACATCAGCAATACCAAAATGGTAAAGAACAAATGTAATTCGAGCGTTTGCAGTGGCTCACAACACACATACACACTCACACACATACACACAGCGCTGGGTTGCATTGGCAATTGCTGCAATTCTCCAGCAGTCACAACGCACACATGCTCATACTCTCACACACACGTATGTATGTATGTGGCCACTCACTAAATCAGCAATCGCACCGCAAATTATCGACTCTGCCTTCCACCGCTGCCATCCTTGCTGCAACTCACCTGGTCCGACTTCCTTTTATGCCGTTTGATTGCTCATCTGAATTTGAGCACTCGGCCTGTTTAGCATTTTTGGTCAATTGTGGTGTGTTTAATCATCCGCAGGCAAGTGTTGTTTTTGCTTTTCGCATTTCATTCCTACACAAGCGCCGTAGTTGTGTGCGTGTCTGTGAGGCCGTTTGAGTAGTTGGTTGCTTTAAATGCGATTTCCACGCCAAGATACATAAAATTAAAAGCGGCTATCGTTGGTGATATTTAAATACATTTAAAGGAATATATATATGTATGTACATGCCTATATATTAGGGTAAGCCAAAAAAAAAAAAAAGAAATTAATTGCGAAATTATGTGTAGAGCATAAAATATACTCCTCAAAGCTTTTAAGGGGTTCCATGGGTTTCCTCGGAAAAAACGGGCTTTTTTCAACCATTTTTTTTTATATAAAAAATTAAATATTTTATTAAAACTTTTTTTTTGTTACAAAAACACACTATTAACAAAGAAATTCTGAAAGTTTTGGAAAAAAATATTTTAAACTCGGCCAATGCGAGGCCTTTTCCGATAACCTCTCGGAAAAAATATGTGTCCGCGTTGGCAGGACAACTGCTTACAGGATCATCTGAAGTTAAAAAAAATACGTTGTTAAATTAAAACCTTAACTTAGAACTTGAACGTAGGAAAAAAAACTGAAAATTGAGTTTTTGCAGACATTTTTACAAAAAAAAATTAAAATTCATTTTAAAATTTCGCGACTTTTTTTTCAAATAGTTGCAGTTGAAAAAAATCCTTCGTCCAAGTCTTTAACAATTGTAACTCAAAGACCTGTGTAAAATTTCATGAAGATCGGTTAAGTAGTTCTCGAGAAATCTTGCCAACCGACCACAGTTTCGAGAAAAATGCGTTTAAAGACAGTGCACTTAGCCTAGCTAACCTCGAGCGCACAAGTTCTCAAAGCTGTATCTCCGAAACTATTTCTCGGATCAACTTGAAAATTTAAGTAAATATTCTAAAGGTTTTCGATAATTTAATAAGACAATAATACAAACTTTTGAAGCCCGCAAACCCATGTAACCCCTTAAATATATCAAATTTTTAACTGGAAAAATTCCCTAGAGATAGATTTTTTTTAGAACATTATGTTCTCTAAAAAGCCGCGTTATAAAAAATTGTTCCTAAAAGGTTTGAAAGTATTGATTTTTAAGGAAAAAAGCTTTTTCTGTATTTGTTATTTATAATGGAAAATATGAAAGCTCACCGTTACTTTTTAAGTAACGCTAAACGTTTTGTTTTGTAGGGATATTTTTTTCTTTGTATATAGGTTCATTTTATCCCATAAATTTGATATTGTTTTTTGGCTCATCGTAATATTAAAACCCTACGTTTACGCTCCTCCCGCCCAACCTACACGAGGAGCACACCCGCACATAGCTAAGAATTAAAATAGGATTTCGAGGAAGCAATGTAGTCTTTTTAATTTCGAAAAGTAAATCAAAAAAATCAAATGTGCAGGAATGAGCATTACAATCATGACATATGCGACGGAATTGTTCGTTCGGAAAGTTCAAAATTTGGTCAACGAAATTTTAACAGTAAGAGTCTAAACTGCCTCGAAAAGCGAACCAGGATATTAAGTTTAACTTCCGACAGAAGAAAAGAGCTGCTAACTATTTCGTTCAGGATTATTACTAAGAATATAACACCAAGCATTTCTCTACGACTTTTAAGTGCAGTTAATAAGTTTTAAACGACTGGTGTATGGAGGAAGACTCAACCTAGAATGACATCGAGAATGCCCGAAGACGAAAAGTAAAAATTGCTGGTGAACCGACTCTAACTCAAAATGAATATGGTAACTAGGGTTCCATACAACAGAGCCATATTCCAAAATAGGTCTAACCAATATTGTAAAAAGTGTTTTAGTAACACACAGATCTCCATATTCTTTAGACCAACGTTTAACAAAATTGAGAATATCTTTCAAGGCTATGGTATCTATATGAAGACTAAAACTAAGTTTAGAGTCTATAGTAAATCCCAAATTAACAAAATTAAAAACAAGCTCTGGTAAATAGTCTTTTGTTACATAAGGAGTGGGGAAACCCAGGTTTACGAAAAAAACACATCGTCTTACATTTTTTGAGATTCAATGGCAAATGATTTCTATCGCACCAAGCAACCAAATTGTTTAAGTCGCTTTGCAACAGACACCTTTCATCAATTGAAGTATATGATTTAAAAAGCTTCACGTCATAGGCATTTAATAAAATATTTGAGAATTCTATGACAAAAGAGATATCGTTAATAAATAACAAGAACTGGATTGGGCCATAATGACTATCTTGCGGAACACATGAACATACATTAATTGCATCTTAAAGAGTAACCTCAAATATCACACGTAGTGTTCTATTATGAAGTTACGAAGATGAAAGCCAATAAGTTAAAGTTTATGTACGAGAGTGGAGAGATTTACTTCATCGAAATCTTGACTAAAATAAGTGCATATAACATACGTGTATTCCTCAAAACCCCAACAAATGATCATGATTTACAAATTCAAGTAAATTTGTTAGAGTAGTTTTTCCTTTACGAAATCCTTGCTGAGGAGAAGAAATTAACGGAGTCATCGAAAAAGTTATATGGACCGCATGAAAGTTTAGGTATATCTCACGGTTTTGCAATACCCCTATAGTATTCAGTGCATGACCATCCACTTTTATGCAAAGGGATTATAAGTGACTGTTTTGAAGGAAATATATCTTGTTTAAGTGAGGAATTAAAAATCCTTGGAGCGTTAATTGAAGTATTCGGACAGGGCATGTGTTGATAGAAAAACATTTTAGAATAATTAGTAGAGTAGTTTGACTTGACAAGTTATGCAAACATATTGGAAATAATATGATTGTTACATGACATGATAGATTTGTATTTCATCGCGGACGGAAATTTGATAATCCTGCGCTTGAAGTTATTGAAATCATAAAACAATTTTGACTTACCTACAATATTAGTTTTTAGCTTATTTAAGCAATTATACCTTGAACAGGGTATATTAAGTTTGCCACAAAGTTTGTAACACCCCGGAAGGAAGCGTCGGAGATCCTATAAAGTATATATGTACAGTGGACCAATAAAGTTTACATACATCTAGTTCTATTAAATTACGACACGTTTATTTGTTATAAAATGAATGAATTTTGTGTTTTTTTTTCTATCCATTTCAAGAGATGTATATTTAACATTAAATTTAGCATATCAAAAAAAAAAAATTTTTTTACACAAATAAAAAAAATTAATGTTAAAGCTTCAAATGAGCTTAATTTACATCAAAAAAGTTTAGGTACACTAATTGATATTTATTGAAATCAAAAGTAATTACAATAGTTTTAGCGGTTTTTGGCCTACATTTTGTTGATATTATTGTCCCTAGACATCGATGTATGCTCCCCACTCCATTTCTGGTATTATTTCCGGATATTTTGACCCACTAAGTCCATGATCCAGCTTTTTGTCCTTATTTTGATGAAATTCGATGTTTTCGAATACGATTTTCCAAAAAGTTCCAGATGTTTTGAATAGGGTTAATGTCTAGTGATTGCGGGATTGCGATTACAAGATAAAATGGGTGTTATATAAATGATCAGTATGTTGAGCTGAGTCGATTTAGCCATGTCCGTCTGTCTGTCTGTCCGTCTGTCTGTCTATCGTTTTGAAATTTTGCCAACTGTATTTTCTCTTCAACAAGCTGCTCATTTGTCGGTACTCCAGATATCGGTCCACTCTAACACATAGCTGCCATACAAGCTGAACGATCGGAATCAAATTCTTGTATGGAAAACTTTCGCATTTGACGTGGTATCTTCACGAAATTTGACATGGGTTATTCCTTAAGGCAATAATATAATCTCCAAAAAAATAGTTCAGAACGGATTGCTATAGCATATAGCTTTCATACAAATTGGACGAATAGTTACTAAAAGAAATGCACCTGTGAAGGTTATATTAGCTTCGTTGCAGCCAAAGTTAACGTTTTCTTTTTGTTTGTTTATTTTTACAAACAAACACTACTAACAAAGGAATTCTGAAGTTTATCAAAAAAAAAAATATTTTAAACTCGTCCAGTGCGACGCTATTTCCGATGAGCCTCGGGATTATCTAAAGTGAAAAAATACGTCTTTTAGTTAAAACCTTAACTTTGAAATTGAACGAAAGAAAAAAACAAAAAAAAATAATTTTTGGCAGAATTTTTTACAAAAAAATGCGAATTTCAGTAAAAATTTCGGGAAATTATAATTTTTTAAATAGTTGTAATCGAAGAAAAAATTCCTCGACCAAAGTCTTTAAGAATTGTATACGAAAGACCTGTGTAAAACTTCATAAAGATCGGTTGAGTAGTTTTTGAGAAATCTTGCCGACCTCAAAAACACAGTTTCGAGAAAAACGCGTTTAAAGACGGCGCACTTAGTTTAGGTAGCCACCACGGCACAAGTTCTCAAGGCTGTATCTCCGAAAATATTACTCGGATCAACTCGAAAATTTAGCGCAATATTTTAGGGTGTTGTAGAATTTCATAGGTTATAAAAAAATTGATTTTTTTAAACCCATGCAACCCCTTAAATTCACTAATGTCTTGGAATGAAAAAATATTAACAGTTATCAATCGTTATCCCTTTTAAACCCAAATTCGATATCAGGACAACTCAAAACCCCACGGACCTCTTAGCACATCAGTTAAAGAGTGATACATTGATTATAGCGACCGTCCAACTTTTCGATATCATTTTTCTAGTAAGATTTGTGCTTTACTTCAAAATACACCTCAGTTTCGGCGATCACCTTTTTCATTTCACGAAATTTTCTTCCCAGTGAGCATTGTCTTTAGATCTGAGAAAAGAAAATAGTCGCTAGAGGCGAAATCTGGAGAATATAGTGGATGCGGAAACGATATGAACCCCAAACCATGGGTTTTGCCATCGTTTTTACTGATTTGTGACACGTTGCATAGTCTTGGTGAAATAGCAGTTTCTTTTTCTTCAAATGCGGGCGTTATTCGGCGATTTCGTCGAATGTTCAATAACGCTAGTAGTCGCTGTTGATGGGTCTTCCTTTTTCAAGGTAGTCAATACAAATTATTACATGCGCATTCCAAAATACAGATGCCATAACCTTGCCAGCCGACTGTAGCGCTTTTCCACGCTTTGGAGTGGGTTTATCGTGTGCAGCTCACTCAGATGACTGTCGATTGTACTTCGGAAGTGAAATAGCAGAGCCATGTTTCATCTCTTGTCACATATCGACTGAAAAACTCGAGTTTATTACGCTTGAAAATCTAGAAATACTGGTCCGAATCAACAACTCGTCGTTGTGTTTGGTCGAAAGTGAGCTCGCATGACAATCACTTGACACAGAGCTTTTTAATACCCAAATATTCATGAATGGTATGTTGTACATGTTTAAATGACTTAAGCATCTCCCCGCATGTATACTCCACTCTACCTGGGAAAAACTGTACACATTCAGTTGATATCCTTAGAGTGCCTACTACATATGTATATTGAACAACTTCACTCTATGGTCATCCAAAATTATTTTGTGAATTTTTCTGATATTTTCGTCGGTAACAATCTTTTTTGGGCGTCCATTGCGTTCACCGTCTTCGTAGGGTGATTTCAGCACGTCTAAACTTTACATACCAATACTTGATGGTTGATTTTCCTGGGTTAATGTCCGAAAACTCGTCATCAAGCCAAATTTTTGCTTCAAGTATATTTTCCCCTTCAAAAAGCAACATTTTTATCAAAACGCGAAATTCCTTTTTATCCTATTTTTTAACAATAACAAAACATTTCAATATACAAGTAGTATATGTGTTTGATATTTACTTGTTAAAATTACATACATTATCTATTGACAATTTAGTTAATGACCAAATATTTCAAACAACATTAAACGCATTATTTAGTACGAACTAACTTCAGAGAAAATAAACAATCAAACTAACTTAGTGAATGCACGACAATTGACATTTGACAGGTCGATAGGTCAAGTCAAACGCTTCAGCTGGAGTTAAATTAAGACCCAAATCGCAGCTTTGCTTGCTGCATGTGCCAGTGGTTGTATAAACCAGTGTTGTTGTAGTGCAAAGTTGCGTTCATGGAAAGTCCATTGCAAATCCATTTGCAATTTGTCAAATGCTTTTCGATATTTATGAAAAAAAGGAATGTTAATTTCGGCATTGGAGTTATTAATGGCTGCCGTTTAATCTAATCGCCCACTGCGTCATTAATCGATGATTTTCCAAGCCGCAGCTAATGCTGCAGGTGCACAAAGTTTGCGGAATGTACACTAAATTGATTATAAATATGTATGGTGGAGAGGTGTAAGTGTTAGCTTGGTGGTGGGTTGACTAGCAAAGCGCTTTCAAGAACCACTTTTTTCTAAAATAAAAACAAAACAAAAACAGTATTGGAAAATCCATCAAAAAAGCTGTACGCAATCAACATCATAAATTTTTAGTAGAATTTAGCTCTGGAATATCCGAATAGTTGTCGAAATCGATCCGTTTTCGGTCTTTTTAAATAACTTAAGTTACTTTTTTAGATTGAAACCCGCTTCTTCCATCCATCTGGAGGATGAAGTCATTTTATATGTAGAAGTTCACAGTAGTGATGAAAGTTTTCTGAGCGCCATTCATTTGGAACGATTCTCTCACATATGGCTCAAGCAGTTCATGATTTCCGGTCTTAGACCAAATATCTTCTGGGTATCCAAAAAACATCCATTTGAAGGCGCGGCAAAGTGAGAAGGCGAATCATCCTTCCCCAGGGTTGTGCGCTGGGTTTGGGACCCGCCACGAAAAAAACTCATGAAAACCAATGAAATGAACAAAACAGCCATGGAAGAGAGACCTCCTTTTTGATGGCGACCACTGCAAACGTATTCAAAACCTCTTAGTTTAAATTTATTTTGACATATTCAAAGCTTCTTAAAGTATTATGCGGACAAGTTTTCGAAGAGATTCGACAATAGTTCTTGTTGTTGCTGTACCAGAAAAGAAAAATTTATAGAATAAATTTAGGGAATCTTAACGTGAGGAAATGCTTTACTGGTGAAAAGTCCTTGTCCTTAAAAGTTAAGAAATACAGAGTGCCTATTCGATAAGTTTACTCTTAGCACAGCCCTAGATTTATATAGTTGTAGGTATACTTGGGAACTTAGTCCAGAAACTCTCTCTATAAATCGACCCTACTCTAGGTACTTAAACTTAAACGTCAACCTAGAAACTCTCTCTATAAGACTAATAACTCTATACTCATAGCCATGGTACTGCTTTCGGATATATCTGGTAACAATTTCGGAAATATATTTTTATTAAACAGTTTTCGTTAGCCTTGCAATTTTCTTTATAAGTCAACCATAAAAATACTACAGTTCTCTGTTTTATCTGGCAGCCATCTCAGAAATCATTTTTTAGTTAACAAATTTCTTTACCATCCATACATCGACCTTATTTGATAGCCTTTTTAAAAATCGTTTTCCTTTTATTCGGAAGCAAGCGGTTCCTATTCAACAGTTTTCAATACCCTTAAGAGTCTTTTAAAATTCTCTCTATAAGTAGACCCTACACTTAGAACAACTGTCAGATATATAAGTATGTATGCCGATAACCGCTTCAGAAATCGTTTTAGACGGCAGCTCTCGTTACCCTTAAAACTTCCTCTATAAGTCGATCTTACTCGGGATCCACCATTCGGAAATGTATATTATATATGGTAACCATCTCAGAAATCGTTTTTTAGTCGGGAGATCTCGTTACTTTTGAAATTCTCTAATAATAATCGTTCGTAGAACAACTTTCAATATATTTCTGTTTAATCGTTTCAGAAGTTTTTTTTTACCTTTGAAACTCCCTCTATAACTTACTCTTCTGGACCGATAAAACAAGGAAGACGGTGTTGGAAAATGTATGCACTTCGTCCTTCTGTCTGACCTAGTGAGCTTTCTCCGATAATATTTCATTGAAAAAAGATCATTTTCACTTACTGAGCTCTCAAGTTTGAAGTGTGGATGCCATGACCTCAGGATTAGTTTATATAGCTGATTATGGGTTGGGTTCCACTTTTAGTAAGACGAACTGACATCTTGGTCTTATGAATCCTTCGTCGTTTGGGTTTTACCTTACAACCGAGTTGAAAATTGTATTTTGCTTCAAGATTTATTTTATTCTTGTCGAGACTAATCTCGTGCTACAGAACCACTAACTCCGTGGATTAATAAAACAAGAATGACGGTGACGAAAAATATACGCTATTCGCCCTTCTATCTAACCTAATGAGCTTTCCCCGATATCCTTCCGTAAGAAAATATCGCTTTGACTTACTGAGTTCTCAAGTTTGAGGTATGGATGCCAAGTCCTCAAGATTAGTCTATATTGTGGATTAATATATTTCGACTGCTTATTGGCTTTCCCGTCTTTTGGACGAATTTTAGCCTTCATAATTTTGTTGGCGATTTTACTCTGAAAGTTTTCGCTTCTACACGTATTCATATATACATATATACATATATGGGTTGGGTTCCATTTTTAGTAAGACGAATTGACATCGCAGACTTATGACAGATCTATTAAGTGTCATATTAAATGCTTTCTGCAAGGTTTTGTGGTAGCTAATCTAGCTAGGTATGCTTGACCCTATATCCTCAAAGTCGTTGCTAGTTTTGAATAAACCATATTTCCTTCAATCATAACCAAGAGTTGCTTCAAACCATTTATAAACAATAAAACGCAAGACAACCCAAGATAATGCAGTTGACAAATAAATTTGAATTCTTCGACGACATAAACGATTTATCTGCATCTACGCTATAAAAGCCGACAAGTTTCGCACACCAACTCCGCACGACCATCCGCCGACCGCGGAAGTCTTGACATAATAATTCCATCGCCTATTTTATGTAAGATGGAATATGAAAAATCTAAAGACATTTGCGCACACAAATCACATACAAAATGTTCATTACGACAACACGACGTCCGAAAGGTAACGCTGCACCTAACGAGATAAAGCCACCACTTGGGTGAGCCGCCACAGACGAAGACGTTTACAAGGCGTCGCGCTGGAATGCCAACATTCGGCTGTGTGTCCAACGCTGGTTGGTTGGCCGTTAAATAGACATTGCATTGCTTACTGACGAATAAGCCAGACGGATGGACGGTTGGACAAATGGACGTCTGGTCGTTGGCGGATGCGTCGGGCGTTTGTTGTACCGGACAGGCGGCGTTGATTTATACACTTCAATCCCACATTTTATTGTGAGACTGCAAGTAAGAAACGAGCGGGCTGGCGTAGTGAAAAGAGTCAAAGCTTAATACTCGTATATTTTCATATCAAGATACTCGTTTAGCTGCTACACATACACAATCGAACGAGTGGATTGTGGCTTCGTGCGCGCATCGTACCTGCTGCAGCACATGCCGATGCGTTCGCGTCGTCGTCCAACTAAGCCGTCGATCAAAGCGAAAATGAATGTGCGCTTTGCGCGAGCGGCATGAGCGATGTGAGCGTAAGGCATGGTGGCCGAGTCGGGACCTGGGGACCAGCCCCTTAATTATGCGATTTGTTTTCAAGATTTGCGAGACGATTGTGACTGTGAATTATTTACCGAGTTGTGCGTATTGCAACGAAGATCATATATGCCACACGTATGTATGTGTGTGTTTGTGCGATGGCAATAAAGTTGCGGTTAGCTGCATGTGAATATGATTTAAAATCCGATTTCAATTCTGGCATTTCTGATTCGCATTTCAATGGCTGTCCGTCTTTCTTTATGTGCGTCCGTTCGTGCGGCCGTCTTTCGGACAGCTTTTACATACGCGCATGCGGTTGTCTGGACGATTTGGCCGTTGTTTTATTGTTGGTGGATGCGCGCTTTGTGTTTTTGCAGCGCGATGGGTGACGATGAACGTGTTGGGATCGCATGCTGATCGCCGCCGACCGCCAAAATGCCAATCGCCAATCGCATGCGAGCGCTTACGGGCAGTTGCTCAGCGGCGGGGAGGAGGTGTTCGTGCTATGTGTCCAATATTGTTGCTTGGCAGTTGGCTGCGGGTGATGGCGTTCACATGCCAGTTGCTGTAGTCGATTTTGTGTGGTTTGTTTTTCATTCTCGTCTTCCGAGTTTAGCTTTTCATATGCTTGTGTGTATTGTTGCGACGACTAGCGATTTAGCGTCGCAATCAAGTTGGGTATAAAGCAATTGCTTACTGGTCGGCACCATATCTCAGTCACTCACTCATTCACGCGCACCTTTGCTCACTTACATGGTCAATTTACTTGCTGTCTACTCATCTGACGATCTGTTTAATCGTCTTTATGTTCGGTCGCTCGTTCGACTGTGGCGCAAGAACAGTTGGTTAGACTAAAAAAGAGGTAAAAAACGGATTCCTTAGGCTCTATTTTGACAAAGAAATCGAAACTCCATGATAATAATACTCAGATGCTCCAGTATTCATCTTATTCTTAAAGAATTAAATAACTAGAAATAGTAGAATAGGTCTAAATATCAAAAAAGGGATATTAGGTTAGGTTAGGTTATTCTGGTAGGCCAATAAGCCACCTATAGAGCAATTTTGATCCTTTGTGATATGCGATGGAATTCAGTTGCTAGGTCTATCCATGCCTGCACTTGACGTGAATTTGAACAGACTCTGTGGTATCAGTATCGATACCTCTTCCAGTATATCATACCTCATACCGAGGGGACCCCAGACGCTTACAGTGTAGTCTTGGCAATGGGACAAGTGCATAATAGATGCTCCATTGCTTCTCTGGTGCCTTGCTCTAGACATTTCCTGCAGTCTTCTCGATCTGTGAGCACTATTTTGCTGGCGTGTGTCGCCACCAGATGGTCACTTCTGATCTACTGCTTTCCACATGACTTTTGCAGTTTTACTTCCAGTTCTATCGGGTTTTGATTTTCTTTACCATGCTTCTGTCGAGATCGTCGTATGAGCAATGCATGGGTTTCCCAAAGTTGATCACGTTTTCGGATGTTAGCCGTACACCATTCTTGGCAATCTAGTCCACTATTTCATTGCTCTTGATGAGTAGAAGTGAAGTTGCTTACGTCTAGCAACGCTTTCCACTGCTACCCTGCTTCCCAAGATACTTCTGCTCGATATGCGAAACGAGGTTACTGCCATGATGTTGTTGACTCTGGAATTGCCTGCAGGTGCATTAGAGGACAACTTCGCGGCTTTCACAACAGCAAAGACCTCAGCTTGAAATATACTGCAGTGCTCCGGCAACTTAAAAGGTTGCCATACTCTGCCAGTATCCCGCACCAACTCCATCGTCCATTTTCCAGCTATTCGTATAAACCTTTAGAGTGTTGCACGTAGCAAATAAACCTTTGAGAATGTGTACTTTGAACTTTCTTTCTCAGTTAAAAATTGGGATCAAGTCGATATCTACCAAACTGCCATTACCCACCGAGCTATGCCCAAAGATTCTATAAATTATCTTGCAGCCAGTAATCGTCCCGCCGATTTTGCTGCACAGTTTTCAACGAAGAGGTCTATGGCTATAGGCTCTTTCCATTTATTTCGAACTTGTGCTAGCCTCTTGATTTGACTTCAACTTTTCTTGAAAATTTTCGATATACAAGTTTATTTTCCAGTTAAAAGCCGGTCGGTCCTTATGTCGGCAGGCTTATGGACTCCAGACGACATATTCCGGGTGATTTTGTCTGGACCTTATCTCTGAAAATGCCCTAACTCGCCAGGTTCTTGATTTGTGCATGACCATAACTTGCGATTTTTAATTGTCAAAGACGAGATTCCGTAGCTCGTAGCCAAATGGAAGTGTGGGCTTGACATTGGAGTTGATTATTTTAAACTGCATTGAGAACATCGAAAGCTTGTTTGGTCTTCTTTATACGGAAGGATTGTTTCGATGTACAAGTTTCTTATCCAGGTTAGAGCGATTCGGTCTTTACGTCGGCAGTATAGTGAATTCCAGTCGATAGCACTTCGAGTGATTTTGTCTGGACCTCGTCTCAGGTATAGGGGTGTTTAGTTTGCGCAAGACAATAACTGGCAGTTTTGGATTTGGAAAACGAGATTCCATAGTACGTAACCATATAGAAATGTGGACTTAGCATTGGAGATGAGTATTTTAGACTGCATGGAGGACATCTAAAGCTTGCTCCTTCACACGGTTGGTGATGTCTTCCTTTGATCGTCCGTTAGTTAGCCTAAGTAACAAAGTGGCTGTGTCATTTTCGAGTCCTCAGTCTGGTACTATAGACTGAAATCTTACTTGTTTCTTGAGTAGTCGACTTTGAATAGCTTTGAGTTGGTTAGGGAACAACAAATCAACTGAATGATCGGTAAAATTAATAAACTTTGGTTCTAAAACCTATACAGAAATATTAAAAGTGGAATTGACATTGTTCCTGTTGAAGAAGGTTCTTGCAGCTCGAGAAGAGGTTTATGTTATGAGTAAGGGAATTCGTTAGAGTAACGTCTGACTGAGATTGCTCGAAGTACTTATTTATAGGATACGGGTTAGATTTCGCTTACGCGGTTATAGCCGAGTTCACAAAAGCGCGCCCGTCGTCCTTCCTATTCACGCCAATTGGAGATTTTAAGTGTAGCCAGGTCTTTCTTCACCTTGTCTTTCCAACGGAGTAGAGGTCTTGCTCTTCTTCTGGTTCCCGTGGCGGGTATTGCGTTGAATACTTTCAGAATTGAAGTGTTTTCTTCCATTCGGACGATATGGCCAAGCCAGCATAGCCGCTATCTCTTAAAAGAAGTTTTTAAAAGCATCATCCATGCATTAGGGTGGTTTTCTAAAATTTTGAAGTTATTCAGTTTGTAAGAAGCAGTGGATCGGGATTACAACTGTTCAAGTACAATCCTCTTTGGATGAAGTTTCTAACCAAAACTAAGTTTGAAGGAATATTATCTACACATACCGTTGTGCCTTTTGTCCCACAGTGCCGCCTGTCAAATGTCTAGTAATGTCAGTGCAAATGGCCAGCCACCATAGTGAGATGACTCGCCACAGCGGAGGTGTATCGCGCGACTTGAGCATATTTTTTAGATGATGTGCAATGGAATTGGCTGCAGGAAATGAAATTGGCATTTATTTGGCCCATCAAGCGATCCACATATATGTATATGTATGTATGTGTGTGTGTGTGAATGTGTGGACCGGCGATGGCTGCAACCAGTTTGCAGTTTGCTGCTTGGTGCTGCAATCCCGCATGTGGTTTCTCAACGATTTTTATATATGTCTATAGATTAACGCTGCGCTTTGCTGACACGCAGCCCAGTCAGTCATTCGGCCATGCCATGCCGACTAGAGTGCGAGTGCGATGCGAATGAGCTTCAGTAGCTTCCAGCTTTGCAAATCTTGGCGGGGTTTCGCATTATTAATAACGCAATCTACACAACGGCGTGGCGCATCACTCATATCTACAAGCTACACAAGTTTATGTTGCCTGCCGCAAACAGCGGCGTCGACGTCAACACCGACGCTTCCATACGGACGCTACGCTACATTGCCTCGCCGTTCACAAATTTGATGTGTGTCGGGCGTGGATGGGTTCGTCCGGCGATTTTAGACGTATTCTAAACTGTTTTTATTTCTCTTTTCCGTTTCTACTTCATACCCGTTTGTGCAGCCATCCATCCAGGCGGCCGCCCCGTTGGCCGATATTGCATTATGCCACAACACCACATGCGCGCCGACGAGTCGTCCATCGTCCGTCGTCCATCGCTCGTCGCCGCTTGGATGGACATGTTGTTTGTGGCATTGCCTAGCGTTTGGCGTGCGTGCGCTCGTATGTATGTACTGCGGTTATACAATAAATCAATTTGGCTTGTGTATTAACTGCTGCTGCCCCCATCTCCTGCAGCTCAGCCAGCCAGCCAGCTAGCCACCACCTCAAGGCAGGGCGGACATAAATGCACGGACAAGTGAATGTGCTTGCGAAGTGAGGAGCTTATGTTTCCTTGATTAATAATTAATTTACGTGCCAGCAGTGCCAACGACTCCTTTATAATGAACGGTTTTGTGCGCCGCGTACCAGGACATGAGCACATCAACGTGCCGCGCCAAAAACAGTCAGCCAACTAGTCAACGGCGCTCACCATGCGGACACCTATGGCCCCGCTAGCTGTGGCTGCAACGCATGCGCGCCCATCATTTTCGAAGTTTCTTAATTTCTATTCGATTTGCCAGCGGTAATAAACATAGAAATATGTAAGCGTCGTTATGTATGTGCGTCTGTATGTATAGATATAAACATTTTGAATAAATTAAGCGGAGGGAGAGGCTTATGCCGCAATAAATCAATAAGTTTATAATTAATACCGTCATAAATCTGTTGATCTGCAGATCGGTGGATCCGTGTTGGCATGGTTAGTTGAAAAGCTGTTGTCTGTATGTACATATATACAATAAATAAATGTATATATACAATATATAAATGCATATATATACATACAGTTGAATGGCATTCAAAAGTGGCACTTTGTGTTGATTTATTCGTCGCGTATCAGCGGTCAACATCTGTTGGTTGATGTGAAAGATGGGAGGGAATTGTGATGGTGGTAGATTGGAATTTTAGCAGAAAGCTTAATCAAAAACGTGTTCATAACGAATATGGAATTTTTCATTTATTGAGAAGGAGTTGCAAAGACATATTTGGAAAAAAGTTAAATTTTTCTGTTATTGGCATCAATACTATAAATTATTTCGGTTTTATTTTGTAGATACAAGTGAAGATGGGTGGAGTGTAAGAGTTTTTAGATCATCAGCATTATTACTAAAAAACTTTGTGTATACTGTACAAATTTCTCATATAGATAAATATTAGGTTGTCAAATATCTCTTATTCAATGCTTTATAAAAAGTGTTACAGTGATCGGATTTAGTTCAAATATGCGCCGTTTCGTTTGTTAATCTGTTTCCATCTAGACGGCAACTTCAGAATACCCCCTTCGTAGAAGCCCACCTACTTATTTGCGAAGAACTGGGAAAACCACTTTTCACAAGCCTCTTTTAAGTTCTACTTTACACCAACAAGGGCGTTCGCCATGGACAGGAACAGGTGGTAATCGCTTGGCGGATGCGATAAAACCTTCCATCCAAGCTCCCGTAACTTCTGACGAGCCACCCTTCCTGTTGGCCAATTCTGGATGTTTCTGGTCGATCGCCTGCTTCAAGCGGTCCAGTTGTTCGCGTCAAATCATGCGGCACCCAAACATCAAGCTTTTTTGTGTATCCAGCCTTCTGCAGATGGTTTAAAATGGTTTGGTGACTAACTTCCATCTTCTGGGCGATGACACGAAATGCCACATGCCGGTCTAACATGATGCCATTTCCATGATTTGATCGGTATTCGTCGTCACAGGTCTTCCGCCGGGTGGCTTATCCATGGTGTCGTTTTCACCCGCTCTAAATCGTCGAAACCATTCGTCCGCAGTTCGAAGTGATAGAGTACCAACCAAAACAACATTAATCTCACGGAACGTTTCTCTAGCGGACTTGCCTCTATAACTATTGCAATATCCAAACTAATCATGCATAGCGTCGTTTTGTAGGTTATGTCAAACGATGTGTAGTATTGTCAGATACGAGCTCTGAACCGCTTTATACATAGCCGCGAAATTCAAAAAACAAAAAGGCGGAAGGGAGATATTTGACAACCTAATAGTTCCTTATCAAAATTGGTAGAAAATCGTACGGTTGTCTGTTGTGATGGCAGCTTCTCAACGTCGAACTTTTTCTTGTGCTTATTGACATGCGTTTTTTTGCTGCACAGAGGCGGGTGCGTATCTTGGCTGCAACAAAATAGAAGCCCGAGTCGATGTTGGGACCTCGGAGCGTACGCACATCTAAAACACTTGAGACGTGTCTTCTGTCTATTACAACATGATCGATCTGGTTAGTGGCTTTTCGATCCGGAGACTGCCAGGTAGCTTGATGGATTTTTCTATGTTGGAATCTAGTATTACAGATGACCAAAATTCGGGCCCCGGGCGAAGTCGATTAGCCTCAACCGATTTGGGGATGTTTCTTCATGGAAGCTTAATTTACCGACCGTTGTGCTTCCTTGCCCACCTTGACGTTAAAGTCGCCAAGCATAATTTTGACATCGTGGCTGGGGCAGCTCACTTAGGTGTATTCTAAACGCTAATAGAAGACACTTATAGTCACATCGTCCTACTCTTACGTCGGGACGTGGACGCAAATCAGCGATATGTTGAAGAACTTCGCTTTAATGCAGATTGTGGGTAGGTGTTCATCCACCGGGGTGAATGCCAGTACTCGGTGACGGAGTCTCTCTCTCACCAGGTATCTCAAACCGTACCACAAGGACCTACTCGCCTCAGTCCTTGTTCCGTCGATCGCATTTCTTGGACGGCAGTGACGTCAGCCTTTAACGAGGACATCAACCAGCTGGGCAGCGGCAACTTCCCAATTAAGCGACTAGACATTCCAGGTGCATTCTCTTTAATCGTAATCTTTAACACGTGTGGAGGGATCGTCATCAGAAGGGGTGTCTCTCATCCGTCGCAGTTTTCTTCTTTTCATTAGCAGTGGTTTATACGTGACGGGAGGAATCGTTATTGGCCTCTTCCAAGTGAATGGCGCTCAGAGAACTTTCCTTACTTGCGTGATCTTCTTCTTAATTGGCGTAGACACCGCTTACGTGATTATAGCCGAGTTAACAACAGCGCGCCAGTCGTTTCTTCTTTTCGCTACGTGGCGCCAATCGGATATTCCAAGCGAAGCCAGGTCCTTCTCCACTTGGTCCTTCCAACGGAGTGGAGGTCTTCCTCTTCCTCCGCTTCCCCCGGCGGGTACTGTGATCTTCTGCACATAACTCCATCCTTCTTTGTAGCCACGCGGTGAGGTTGAAAATCTATCAAATGTCAGTTGCAAAAATAGTTTGGAGGAAGCTGAGATAGGAAAATCTCAAAACTTTTATCTTGATTGCTTTATTTTTTGAATTCAAGGATAAAACACTTTGGACTCCATACCATCCCGACTCTTAAAATCGTATAACTCCGCAACTCAACTTCGAAAGGTGGGCAAATATTGGTAAAGCTGTATTGGAAATACGTGCCCCCAGTATCTCGTAAATATTATAACAGTAATAGTGACAAACCTCAACAAAAGGACGGTGGACCAACACACTAATTCCGACATCAATGCGTGGATAGATACACAAGATGGGGACTTTGACTTCCACCTAACCCAAATACTGAGTGGGCATGGGTACTTTAGCAGCAATCTGTTCCAATTCCATCCGAGCTTAGTCCGTACTGTCCGACGTGTACAGAGTGCATAGAAGACTCTGAGCACGTATATTTCAAACGTATTTTTCAAATATAAGGGAAGAGTTAAAAACTTCACTTGGCGCTAGTTTTCCGGTGGAAAATGTGTCTGTATCTATCAGCTCTAATTATAACAAAACTAAGCCAAATACAGTATATTAGACGTCAGTCAGTCAGTACAATAGATGAGACTTAAAGTCTTTTTCTCACCCATAAAGTAATACTTAATTCCTTAATCCGATGGCTCCGTGGGAAAAACATGAGTTGGGAGTTGGTTAGGTTTATCACATTAAAGTTCTGCACTCCGGCTTTAGCTGCTTCCTCCTACTATATAAAAAAAAGCAAAAACAAAAAAATGTCAGACCCAATCACCAATCTTAAGCAATAACCGAACAGTCAACAGTCTCAAGGGATTTTAATTTCATATTGATTACTTTTCTTTATATGAAGTCGGTGTAGAGGGACAGTAGAGGGTTAGCGGTTAAATCAAGTCGTATGTCATGAATAGCACGTACAATATAGACTTCTAAAGCTTAAATGAGGTCTAGTTTATTGCTAGAGACCAATGACTTTAAATAAACGGACAAGAAATAGTGTAAATGGTGTTAAATCACAACTTCTTGGAGGCCATTCAATATCACAATTTCTTGAAATTATCGAAACTCCAAACGTTTCTCGAAATAATTCGGTTGTTGCACGTGCTGTGTGGCACGTAGCCCCGTCTTGTTGGAACCAGATGCCAACTTCTTCCAATTGCGGTCATAAAAAAGTTATCATATAAAGGTTATCATCGATCTATACCGCTCTCCATCGACAATAAAGGTGTTATCAGCTTCATTTCTAAAGAAGTACGGACCGACGATACCGCCAGACCCAAAACCACACCAAATTGTCAAATTAGTTGAATGTAATGATTGTTCATAAATGGATTTTCTACGCACCAGAATCGAGAGTTTTGTTTATTTGCCACACCTGAGATTAAAGTGAGACTCTTCGGAGAAGATGATGTTATTAAAAAAATCGTTCTCGTTTTCAAGTTGTTTGAAGACAAGCACAGTAAATTCACCACGTTTACGATGGTTCACTGGCTTCAGTTCTTGAGTGAGTAAAATTTTCTCAAATTATTTCTCAAAATCCGCCAGGTTGTAGCTTTTGACAGTCCCAATTCCAGAGAACGTCTTGGAATCGACAAATTGCGGTCTTCAGCAACACTTGCAGATCGGCAGCAATATTTTCGCGCTTCTTTGTCTTATTGGTATTGACGTATAGCGACCACAAGTGGACGATTTTTGTGACCATAAAATGGTAGCAGTGCACGAAAAATTGCAATAGGAGAACGATTGTTTTGATAATAAATTTGAATAATTTGTAAACGTTGTTCTTGCGTATGTCTTTCCATGATGATATTGTAAACATTACTGCCACACACCTTCCTACATATAATTATTATATAAATAATTGACACTTGTCGCATACTTACACAAATGTGTAATTATGTTTGTGCTATAAATACCTAAGCCTTCGCTTCCTCGGCACACCACACTTGCACTGGCACCGATTAGTACGTGCAACGCGTGTGCTTTATTTGAATTTCATGTTTAGAATATGAAAATCACAAATCACTGTTTAATGAATGCAGTAAACTCAACAAACACACACACACACACTCATGCACTGCAACAGCAGTGTCGCACGCCGAAGCGTGGCTTGGTGCACGCCCACCGACGCACGTCTCCTGAGCGCCATTATTAACACATCATAACTCGTCGGCTGAGCAGGGCCCAGCAATAACAAATGGTGCAACTCAGCTACAGCGCAACACCTTAGACGCCACTTAGGAGACACGTACATATACACATATACATGTGTACATATATATTACCTTGTATAGGGATATAAATTTCGGCTGAGGCCGGCGTACAGCCATCAGTGTTGTTGCCATCAATCAAAACGGCCATAAACAAGAAAGCAGGCCACAAACTGCAAATAAAGGAGAGAGAGAAAATGTTAAAAAAGAAGAAGAAGCAGACAAGTGACGTACCAAGTTGCCTTCCTGAAGGTGTGCGGGTGCCCGATTATTTATTCATAACACAACGCCAGCACGGCGAACTCCATTGCCACCGTTAGCAAGCCACCGCCACCACTTGTTGTTGGCGCTACTGCTGCAAAGTGATTTTTAAATGCGTTGACTGCCTTAAAATTTGATAGTCATGGTGTTGATGGTGCCGGTGATGATGGCGTTAGGGCTGGCGCTAGCCTTTTTTCAATTGAGCTGGTTGAGTTGGTCGGCGCAGCACCTGAGTGTTGCATGTTCCTGCATATTTTCGGCTGAGGTTGAGTGTAGTATGATATAGCGCCGATTAACTGCCAGCGCACGTCATGCAACAATCCACTAACCCAACAACAGCAATAACAACAACAAAAGTAATTAACTGACCGAGGTTAAGTATTCCAAAAAACAAATGCACGACTGCAACAACACCAAAATTTGAGGTGCAAAAGCTACAAAAACACTCAGAAAGGCAAACAAAATTATTTTAGGATTGAGGAACTATACCCATGGTCAGATAGCTCAGTAGCGTTCGTGGTTTGAAAGAGAGTGCTGTGAGAAACTCTCTAATGTCTGAAGAATCTATCGAGAATGCTTTAGAAGTGAGACCAACTAGACACGAAATTTTCTTATGTTAGCAGAATTTTTCAAGGGATGCTTTAGAAAGCGGGTCCTACTAGTTTTATGGGGAACTTTTTCATATCTGGCAAGTTCCTTCGTGAGAAGAACTGCTTCTGATGTGAAAAGTAAAATCTTACTAGACCTTGTCAGAAGAGATTTTCGAATCATGCTTAAGAATAAGGGTTCTACCGGCTTAACGAGAAACTTTCTCATGTCTGGAAAATCTACTGAGGGATGCTTTGAAAGGAGGATGCTACTAGTTTAACAAGAAACTTTCTCATGTCAGGAGAGTCTTTCGATTGATTATTTAGAAATAGGGTCCTATAAGTTTCCCAGAAACTCTTTTATGTGAAGAGAGTCTTTCGAGGAATGTTTTAGAAGAAGGATCCCACTGTTTTTACCCATGTCAGGAAAATCTTTCGAGCAATGCTTTAGAAGGAAAGTCAAATTAGTCTTGCAAAATACTTTCGCAAGTCAGAAGAGTCTTTCGAAGGATGTTTTAGCTGGAGTATTCTTTTAGGTTTACCAGAAACTTTATTATGTTTGGAGAATCTTTCGATTATTACTGGTTTTCGAGAAACTTCCTCATGCCAGCGATTCTTTAGAAGTAGAGCCCTACAAGTTTAAGGAAAAACTTTCTGATAACAAGAGAGCCTTCCGACGGATGATTTGTAAGTAGGGTCCTACAAGTTTAACGAAAAGCGCTCTCATGTCTGGAAAATGTTTAGAAGGATGCTTTAGAAGGATTAGTTCTCCGAGATATTTTCTCATGTCGAGAAAGTTTTTTGAGGGCTGCTTTAGAAGTAGAGTTTAACGAAAAGCTCTCATATCTGAAAAGTCTTTGCAAAGATACGTTAGAAGGACCAGTTCTCCGAGAAACTTTCTCATATTGGGAGAGTATTTCGAAGTCCGACGTTGTTGTTTAAGTCGCGGTTGTTTAAGAATAAGTCACTCATTGCTCGGAAGAGCTTTGGTAGAATCCATTTGGTTTTTAAACTGGCTGAAGTCTCAAAATTCTTATTGGCGTTTCGTCCCCTATCAAAAACTAAATCAGAAAGGTATAAGAGTTCAGAGAATCAGTTCCACTTCATGACTATATGAATAAATAAAAAGAAGAGGCGGCAGCAGAACATATCCTATGTCAAATTCTGGAAAACATCTGGATTTCGACTGATGAACTTCGGTCTCGACTAACGTGGGATTTGAAGAATTTAATGATGAAAATTGTATTGAGCTGTTGAATCTTCTGATATTCTTAACAAGTAAAGGATTTTAGGAGAACGGGGTTTAGGCCAATAGCTCTAATTTGAGCAGGGTTCAGAAACCTGATATTGATATTGATGTTGATATTCTCATTTTCTTCTTGGCCACCTTGTCTTTTTCTGGCTCATTCTTCTTTCGAAGACTGTGGGTGTGATTTCGACAATCGTCGATTAATTTTTCCATTAATTGTTTACTTAAGTCATTACAGCGGATATCTGATCCTTTGTATAAACTTAGTTCCTTTGACTCTGGTCACTACTAAAATTGAGTTGCGCTTTAAACACTCGAAGGATCTTTTTCTGTTGCCTGAATATACTTGACTCCAACCAAATTCACCACTAGAAATAATTAATATTTGAATTCAGAAATAAAAATATCCTTTTTGACCGATTCTTTTTTCGCTGTCTTCTTGGATATTTTGGTTTCTTCAACGTCTCCTCAAGAAATTTTCTTCTGAATCCATTACTCCGAAGTCCGGCAAAAGATGGTAAGACTTTTAAATGCTGTTGTGTTGCACTTAAGAGCAAAATCTTGTCTCTGTGGACTCTCTGGGTTTGCTAGATTTTAATAAACGTAGATAAGTTCTCTTATTACAAATCTGTAAGTCATACTATAAACTGATGGTAAGACACTTCCTTTGTTAGTTTCGAATCCTGACTCGGGTGACTAATCTTTTGTATAAACTTACTTTCACTTTGGTCTCTTCAAAAAATGAGTTGCGCTTCAAAAACTGGAAAGATCTTTGCCTACTGCCCAACGATACCCAACTCCAACCACATTCCCCGCCAGAACACCGACTTCGGTTGCGCTCGCTAAGCCTTGTGTTTAATAAAGTAACGCTACAACAAAACAAAAAAACCAGCAGGCGTACTGCAATTGAGCTCAAAGTGGCGCTATAAGCACAGCGAAGAATTGAGTGGTGTCATGGTTGCCTTTTAAGCCACCGCTGACAAACTGATGGCTGCTGATGACGTTCATGTTTGTGGTTGTTGCTCGACAAAGGATGGCGCTCTGTACCATAAAGCCGAATATTGCCTCGCCTTTGTGCAACCAACAGCAACAGGCACAAAGCGCTGTCTCGTCGCGAACCCCTTAAATTGAGCAGTCACTGTCAAAAAATCTGTTAACTTCGCATAAGCGGAGGCGCGTCAGTGCTTTATGGCCGCGGCTGCGCTTAACAACAATAAAAACAAACGAGAAGAAAAAGAAACTACAACAAAACAGCAACATAAAAGCTGCTGCAGCAGTACTGCACAGTAAAAATAAAAACAAACTACCGCGCAAAAAATAAAACAACAAAAATGTTACATAATAACAACAACAACAATCAACAGCAATGCAAAATTGAAATAAAGTAACACCGCCACGTGTAGCCGAGCGCATCGAAGCAGGTTTCGCGAATTGTCAGCCGCCCTCGGTTAGGCGTACACCGGCCAGCACCAATTCCAACAACAACAACACCATTACTAGCATCAGCTTCAATACCAGCACTACCGCTAGCAACAGTTCCAACACCATTCGCAACACACCACCGCCAAGTGAAGCACACCGTTCCTGGCTGCAACAACTGTCCAAACGTGTGACCACCGAAATGAAGGCGCGACGCATAAAGCGAGTTGAAAAAATTCGTTGCAACAAAAGCAATGAACAGTTTTTTCGGTTAAAAGGAAAAGTTGCACTCAACGGCCGGCAACGGCGCCCGCTCACACCCACTCAACGCACACGAGGGTGCAGGTACGCTTTCGCACAAAAAGCAAAGGAACTGCAAAGCGAGCCGACGACTACTAAGTAACATGTTGCAACATCATACTCTATGCAACAGCTGTATGGTGTGGTGGCTACATGAACTGTTTCGCATATTTACGAGTATGTACAAGTATATCACTTTCAAGTGGTTGTTCGGCGAGCGCAAGTGATTAAAGTGATTTGATGCCTTGTTGCATGTTGATGTGTGGCATGGGCGATTGGCTGGCGCAAGAGGAGTGCTGGTATTTGCTGGTGAGATGCAAGGAAGATGGAGTGGGTTTTGGTGGATAACGGTGGGTGCGTTAGCACAGCTTGTTGCCTCCCATATCCTTACCAGAGGAGTCTGGGTTTTGATGTTCGACAAAGCAGACGAGTTCCGAGGGTGTGAGAGCTTACTCTTTTTAGCGGAAATGCGTCTCTTTGTACATCAATAATATGGTGATATTCTTGGACATCAGTTTCCATTAAAATAATACGGAAATTTGTCATGTAAAAGAGAACGGATGTAGCTTCATATAATTTTCAACGGACTTTGGAACTCCATCGGACGAAAAGACTTATCAACCAAGTTTAAAATATTCCATTTTATCGAGATGTTGAAAGATTACACGTTCATATCAACTGGACTTTCAAAATTATTCCGATTTTTTTTACATATATACTTAGAAATTAGCAACCATGGACTGACCGATTCTAAGTGTCTCACAGCATCGCTTTTCTTCTTTCGGTCTACTTTGCTTCGAAGATGATGAAAGCTCAGACCTGTTATAATGACCAACGAACTGTATTAGTCAAAAAGTGTTTCATCTTTTTATCACTCATCTAGTTACTTTCTTGTCCATAGTGTTTGAGTTCCGAGTCACTACGGAAAGTCATCACGTTGGGTATATGAGTGGGTTCTGTTCTGTTCTCTAGCGGATTTATGGATCTGCCGTAGCGCTAGTTAACAACTAAAGCTTGTGCGACTGGGAGATCTTCTAGATAGTGGAACATGTTTCCTCTGAACTACTTGGTCATAGGAATATTAATTTCAGTAGGCAAGTTCATTGTTGAATAGGCTCATATGCAGGGTAGTCACATATCTTGTGTGGTGCCAACTGTCAGCATTCACAGCTCTCCAACTGTTGATATTTGGCTTCCATGAAAGGTTCTTAACCAGGATGAGCCCTATACATTTCACCGTCCGCCGGTTGCAGACGGAGGTCTCCCATTTGCGGCAGCGGTTTTACTTGGCTTGATCGCGAGGCCACTTTTACTGCCCAATTTGTTACTACGCTGAGGCACCCCTGCGTCAACTTGTACACAGTACTTAGGAACTTTCCTTTAACCATAAGTACTACATCGTCTGCATAAGCAAACAACCGATGTACACGATTCACAAGTGTTTCGAGCAGATCGTTAACGACCAGGATCCAAAAAAGAGAATAGAGCTCCAACTTGTGGGGAGAGTTCTTTGAGACCGTCCAGAGTAGTAACGAATGCTTCCGATAAGATATTATTAATAGCTCCCTCACTATCAAGGAAGATCCCAACAGCAAATTCCTTAACTCTAGTGGCTTCCTCCAGCCATGACACGATAGTATATAGGGCAGTTTCCATTGACTTGTCTTTACAATAAGCATGTTGCGCTTCTGATAGATAGTCCCTCTGAATGCGCCTTCTTATGTACCAGTCCAACAGTTTCTCTAGTGTTTTTAGTCAGAAGGAGGAGACGCCGATGGGTCTAAAGTTCTTGGCCGTAACGTAGTTGCCTCTGCCAACCTTCGTATTGAACGTAACTCTGACTAGTCTGCTGGCCCCGAACTTCTTCTTGACCCACTCTACTAGTCCATCAAAAGACAAAAAACGTAAAAGCTCCGAGCCACTAATGGACTTTCTGAGAGTTATTTTGAACAAACTCTCGAAGTTTTGATTTTGAGCGACGAGATGTGAATGCTAATAGAAAGAATTGGCTTGGGGTCAGTCACGAATCAGGGCTGAGATCATGTTCCTTGAATCATTATTGTGTATTTCTAACTGTCGCCCCAACATGATCTGAAGGCAGTCAAATAAAGTGGTTGTGATAATAGTCGAGCCAGTGTTCTAGTGGGTCAATGTATTTCCTATTATATGAAATACCATTAAAAGGGTAGTGCTACTAGGGCATACTGAAATTATGGGGGGAACAATTCTCCAACCTGCTGAATGACAATGAAAACTTGACACCAGGAGATGGTGAATCACCTTATCAGTGCGGCTTCAGGCCTGAAAAGTCAACAACTGACCCGATATTCACTATGCGCCAAATCATGGAAAAGACCCGTGAAAGGAAGATCGACTCACACCACATCCTTGTCGATTTCATAGCTGTTTTTGACAGCACGAAAAGGAGCTGCCTTTATGCCGCTATGTCGGAATTTGGTATCCCCGCAGAACTAATACGGATGTGTAAACTGACGTTGAGCATTGCATCAGAGGAGGAAGAAGTAATCCACTTTAGAACTTCCAGGTGGAGGAGGACCTCGTTAAATTTAGAATCTTCAATTGGCGTCAAACAGCTAAAAGGTAGAACGACTGGCACGCTGTAGTAAACTCGGCTATAACCGCTTAAGCAGTGTCTACGCCAATAAAGAAGAAGAATTTGTCACAAAGTTTATATATATGTATAAAAAGTGTGAAGAGCTTAGTCGATATAGCCATGCCTTTCAATCTGTATACACGCGAACTAGTCCCCCAGTTTTCGGGCTTTTGATCTGAAGTTTTGCACACGTCCTTTTTTCAACAAGTATTTACTCATTTGTCGGAATCGCAGATATCGGATCACCATACCATATAGCTGCCATATAAACTGAACGATCAAAATCAAGTTCTTGTATGGAAAACCACTTAAAAAAGAGTATTGCAGCGTCGGTGCAGCCCAACATACTGTATTTTCTTGTTGTTAAATATTTTTTTCTATTTTGAACTCATTTTCTATCTATTTTCCCAATAAATCTCCGAAACCCACCACCCACTGACTTCAATTGAACATGCGCTCATAATCAACGCGATATTCCTCAACCAAAACTCAATTTCGGTTACACACATAAATCCCCCTCTGAGCGCGAGGGCGAAGCTTAGTGCACCGGCTTGCCTGTCAATCGCTTCCAACAGTCACGATATGCAAAGTGCCGCGCTGTGACTGAGTCTCGCGGTTGTGTCGGAATTGCGAACTTTAGAGCTCAAAGCTGAACTCCAGTTCAACTTTTGTCATAATCACCGTTGCCGATCGACAACGCGACTGCCGACTGCAGGATCGGCTTGAACAACTGCATGCGCGCGTGATACCGCAATTCGCTACAATCGATTGCCGACGAACAAATGAGCTGGTAAGTGCTTTGCAAACGAGACTATGAAATTGCTTACAGCTCGAGTGCCGATATTATTATTTGCCTGAAATCATATAAATCAATATGATTTAGTGAAGCGACGACTAATACGCTTGCACTTGCGGTGATGATGACGCTTACACATGCCCCACCTGCAACGTGCAACATGAGTGTGGTGCTGCATGTGCCGACGTTGACAAGCAACGCGTGACGCGCGCAAGTTGTCGCCGAAATGGCGGAACAATAGATTTCGTCTCACGCCGAGCACATATTTCGGGGAGTGCAAAAACAACAATAGCAACAAAAAATCAAACTTTCGCTCGTGTGAACGGCAAAGCCAAGCCAACGGACGCTGCGACATGTTGGTGACACTGCGGTTGCTGTTGCTGACATAAACAACACACGGACGCCAAAATCATTGTCAAAAAGTGTGCGATGAGCCGTTGAAGCACCAACCAATCCAGCAACCAGCAAGCAGGCAACAGCAATGCTAAACCAGCCAATTCGAGGCAACCAACGAATTGAGTGCGAGTGAGTCTTCGGAGATTTGTGGGATCACGAGTGAGCAGATTAAAGCATTAAGTTGATTTGTTGTTGTTGTTGTTGAAATAGAATTTGTACAAACATTCGTGTGTTTATTTGAGAAAAATCTATTTAGTAACACGCTGTTGTTGTTTTCGTATTGTAAAGTTGTTGTTGTTGTTGTTGATGTTCTTTTATAGTTCCACTCGTTTTTTGATTGTTGTTGTTTTTGTTGTTAATGATATTGTTGCTGTTGTTCTTCTCATTGATATTGTTGTTGTTTTTGTAATGTAAACTCGTTGTTGTTTTTTATGCATTCCTACACTCGTTCCTGTTGTTGTTGTCGCTGTTGTTGTTATAGTTGTTGTTGTTGTTGCCACTGTTATTGTTGTTGTTGTTTTTGTTGTTGCAATCGGATTTTATTGCAAAATCATGAGGTACCCTGCTGTCAGCCAGCGCACAAACGCAATAGCCTTGCCTCGCCTCAACTAACGGCCTAGTCCACAGCTGTGTCGCTGCAATGACAGTCAAAAGCTTTCTGTTGTTGTTGTTTTTGGCGTTTTTTTTCTCTCTACAACCATGATTTGCTGTTACGTTTCGGCATTCGGCATTCATGTGGCACACTAAATCTTCCTCAAAGTGGCTGCACTTGCTGCCACATGCCACACAATCATGTTGCACACACACATATATACAACAACAATAACAAGTGCAGCAGTCGCTGATTCACTCACACGCTTTTGCGTGCGTTCAGTCAGCCAATTTGAAAGCTGTTGGCTGAGTGAATGGCATTGCAGTTGCATGCAACACTAGGCAAGCGTGCTACAACCGCAGTTACTGCCACTGCCACAGCGCCACCGCCATCGCCAGTGTGGAGTACTACGCCAATTTGGGGAGTTGTCGCAAAATTTGTTGCAATGAGCGGTCCGGCGGTTGGCTGTTTGGCTGTTCGGTGGGGAGAGCAGGGGGTGGCAGCGTTGTGGCAGCAGCAAATTTGTGCTGAAAAATCTAGCCATCTCACGCATAAATTGCCGTCTAAAGCTCGGCTGGTGGGCACACAACACACATGCGTGTATGTATGTATGTGTGTAATGATCGTTGCGTCGGTTTAAGTGGTCGTGTGCTGTTCGGTGGGCGCGCACGCGTCCTCCCCGCATGGGAAGCATTTCCAACTCAATCACCGAAAACCAATTCCGATGGACGTTGCTTTACTAGTTTTGGTCGGCAATTTTGCTAGCCTATCGTAATTATTTTGTTGCATGCCACATGGCGGCGACGCACGTACCCCGAAGAGCTAACTAGTGTGTGGCGCAATGCAACAAAGCAGTGACAGCATAAACATCACTCCTGTCGGATTGGTGAGTGTGCACAGCACACGCACGCATCTACTCACGCACACATACTCATATACAATATACCCATACAAGTAGAGGGGGACGGGGTGCTCCGTTTTGCCTGATTTCCCTATCATTTGTGAATCGAATTCATGCAACGTGCAGCTGTGGCCGCTTGTTGCCTCATAAATACCGGCACAGTGCGCAGCTTGGCATACAAATTGAGGCATATGCGTATATGCTTATATGTATATGTGTGTAAGTGCTCGCGTCAGTGTGAGTAAGGAAGTGCTAAACTGGGTCTAAATCGTTCTGCCGCTACATATTTGCGAGCTATACGAAATTGCGCCAATGAAGCGAGGTACAAATGTTCATACGTATGGGTTAGGAACCCTCTAGGGATGGACCAGCGACTGCGAGCTGAATTTTGTTTACATGCTCGCTTGATCGTACTATTTTGAAGACCAAACAAGCAGTTCGAAATCAGGTTCAATAAATTTCTTTAATCTGGATCTTGGCTGACGGATAAAGATCGGAATATAATTTTACATAAACACTATGGTTAACCACGAGACTATCGGACTATTAACTCGTAAGAAATTCGAGTGCTGAAGGAATTGATACTAGAAAATTCTCCAACAATATAATTACCTACCTTTCCTTTGGAACTCCAAGGTTGATATTGTATGAACTTAAGAAGCAACAGGCGACATGGCAACTAACCTGTCCGATTGGATCTCCAGGGTTAATATGAGATAAACTTTTGAAATAACTGGCGAGACTGGAAATCAGAGGGTTGAAGGAACTAATCCTTGAAAATTCTGCAGCAATATAACAACCAAACCTTTTTGACAAGACCTTCAATATTGATATGAGATGAACTTATGAAATAACACACGAGCCTGGTAATCCGAGGGTTAAAGAACTGAGGAATGTCTGCTGCGACTTTATCTTCAGAGTTGATATTAGATGAACTAGTGAAACAACTGGCGAGGCTAGTAATCCGAGCATATAAGGAACTAATTTTTTAAAACTCTTCAATAATCTAACAGCCAAGCTTTCCGATTAGATCTCGAGGGTTGATATGAGATAAACTTATGAAATAACTGGCAAGATTGGAAATCCAAGGGTTGAAGGGACTAATTCTTGAAAACTGTACAATAATCTAACAACCGATTAGATCTCCAGGGTTGATATAAGATGATCTTATGAAACTGATGCGAAACAACCCGGGGTTTAAGGAATTAATTCTTGAAAACTCTTCAATAATCTAACAACTAGACTTTCCTATTAGATCTCCAGGAGTAAAAAGAGATGAGCTTATAAAACAACCGATTAGCCTGGTAATCCGAGAGTTAAAGTAGCTTAGGTTGGATGGCTGATACAGAGAGATCGGACCTTTATATCTAGTCCGTTGTGAGCCATGGAAAAGTATAATTACTGTGCTCGACCTCATAAGTTAGCAAAGCACTTAGTGGCCAATACAAATTTGCACAGACGTTCAATTTCCATTCCCACCAGTTCGTTGGGATGTCTGGAGGTATGCGTTTCGAAGTGTTTATTCCTTGGTCACCCAAACGCGGAACTGTCTAGAAAGAAGTGTTGTCAATGATTCCACCTCGTTTTCTGTCATACAGCTTCTGCAGCTGCCGTCCGGTAAGATACTTAACCTCACAGCATGGACGCACGAACGCCGATAAGACAATGGACTGTTAAAACCCTCACAACTAACAAGAGGCTAGCCTTAATGAAGCTACCTAGGCACCTAGGCATTGTAAAACCCTCTGGTTGTGTTTCTGTCATGAGGCTCACGAAATCCTTGAATAGCTCTGAGACTTAGAACTTTTTGAATCTAATAAGCATGAAAGTAATTAGTATGGTCGCTCATAGTAATCAATATAAAAGAAGGAGGAGTTCGGCTTAATATCCAGGGAGGGTGGTTACATTAGTCCCGAGCTACAATGGTCATTTCATGTTTTGTAGAACATATTAGTGGCATGCTCCGAGAATCTCAAACCCTCCACTTTCGAGTCTTTCCCATAGAAATTATTAAATAATTAGTTAAGAGAGAGTAACGATGAGATGTACGAGATATACGACGACATTGACATAGTTCAGAGAATTATAAGACAGGTCATGTTGTCCGGATGGACGAAAACATATCTGAAAAAACGCCGTAAAGCAGAATGCGCTGTTATTAACTCGAGAATAATCGCGGAAGCGGTGTATACGCCAATATATACATATATATATTAGAAGATGGATTGCTGGCCGCGCCGTGGGTTCTGGTTTCTTCAGACTGGATGAGAAAGCGAAGCAAATGGGTCTGGTAGTGAACGAGCAGTAGTCTCAGTTGCGACTTGAGTCGTACGTCACTGTTGGAAGTCATAACTTTGAAGTCGTAGATAATTTAGTCTATCTTGGAACCAGCATCAACATTAACAACAGTATCAACCTTGAAGTCCAACGCAGAATCACTCTTGCCAACAGGTGCTACTTCGGACTGAGTAGGCAATTGAGAAGTAAAGTCCTCTCTCAACGAACAAGGACCAACTAGTTCTACTATGTGGAACAGAGGCATGGACGATGACAACACCTGATGAGTCGGCGTTACGAGTTTTCCATAGAAAGGTTCCGTGGAAGATTTATGGTTCTTTGCGCATTGGCAACAGCGAATACCACAGTCGATGGAACAATGAGCTGTACGAGATATACGACGACATTGACATAATTCAGCGAATTAAGAGAAAGCGGCTACGCTGGATAGGTCGTGTCGTCCGAATGGATGAAAATACTCTGATTTTGAGAGTGCTCGACGCAGTAACCACCAAAGGAAACAGAGGAAGACTTCGTTGGAAAAACCAGGGAGAGAAGGTCGTGGCTACACTTGGAATCTCTGATTGGCGCCAAACAGCGAAAAGGAAGAACGACTTGCGCGCTGTTGTAAACTGCAAGTTGTCTGTCTTATACATAGAAAATGAAGATCAAATGAACTCGCAACTACTATCACTCGTTTTGGGGGAGCCTTTTCAAATCTCTTTACGACAAGCTAACTATAGTTTGGGGCATAGCTTGCCTGATTTCGTAAAAGTTGTACCAGTATAAAGTTCTTTTATGGATTTTTTTAGTCCATGTTGTTTTACAATGTGTCTCCTACCTGCCTACTAACCTTAGTATCAGATCTTGCGGAAACTGTAACAAGTTCTTAAAGATCTTATAGTGTTGAGTCAAGATTTAAGCACCACAGATTTGAACAAAATGGATGAAACATTTTTTTTCGCTATTTACTTAAAGTTATTAATCAACATTTAGGACTCTAGAATCAATAATTTTCTCACAAATATTGAGTTTTGATTTATTTTACTTGTTCGATTTTCCACACCGGCTTTTCTTAGTACTTATCTATATCCATATATATGCACGAGTTTATGTGTGGCATCCACTCATTTGCCTATTTGCGTTGGTTTGCGGCATTTGGGATTTACCGTTGGCGCTGATTTCAGTCTCAATTTTTGGAGAAGTTGGAGGAAAATCGTTTGCTGTGCGCATAAATTCGAACGCTTCATGAAAATGCAATTTTATTTCCTAATACTGTCGAACAGCCCCACACGCACGCCGCACACACAAAGTCACACATACGCTGATATACATGCAAATGAATAGTACGTTTTGCCCATAGATATTAGGCGGCAGATGCGTATCCGCACACAGATGAGCGCTTCACCACAATGCACACAAATCGCAACGCAATCGAAGCAACCAATCGGCAGTGAAATGATGCGATGATGCCACGTTTTATGAGCGCACAACATCGCCTCAATTGGCACAGTGGCATGGAGTGTGTTCGTTTGGACAGTTAATTGGTTTATTGTACAGATCTGCGCTGCAGAAAGAAAGCAAGGTAAATCTAAGTCTCGTCTTTTTTGTCTGTTATCATCTATTTTGTAGACATATGCGATTTTAAACTTACCAGTGTTGCCAGATTTCACCCAGAAAGACTTTTCTGAAAATAAAACAAGATGTTCATTATTAATTTGTATTTTTCATCATAGTTCAAATGGTCAGCTATGAGCTACATGTCAGTTTTGGTTCCGATGGAATGTTATTAGGCTCTCTGAAATAAAATCCCTGCTTTGGAATTCACAAATCTTAGCGGTTAAGATGCTTAAACTCCGAATCATACCGTGAGGATTTTGAAACATGATCACGCAGATTGATGTTTAATAAAGCTGAATAGTGAAAAAGATCTGTGAAGCATCTATATGTTGTAAATTCTAGGGAGAGCCAGTAGTTATTGAGTTTGCTGCGATTATATGATGAAAATTTTTTTCAAAAGATGGTTTTAATTTGTTGAAGTTGTTCTTAAAAAACTCCTCGAGCATTTTATTTTTACAGGTTTTAAGCGATTTCACCTTCTTCCGTCCGAAATCCTATAGGCTTATGTACGCTTTAACTAATCTTTCAAAAAGTTCTGTCAAAAAACAAAACTAAGGTTTCACAAAACTCTGAACAAATTTCAAAAATCACTTTATAAATAAATTTCTATTCCTCCAAAAAACAAGTAGAAATTCTTGAGATTGTGTGAATTTTTTACGATTTCCCTGTAGCAAGCGGACAAATTATGAGCTACAAAAATGTATTAAAGATGCCGATATTTACATGTCCAAGGCGTTAGCTTTAAAGGTTTTCGGTGCTATATCCTCTACAGTTAAAAGAAAGCCTTTAAAATCAGTTTAACAAATCCGAAAAAACTTCTTAATCAAACGATTATAACTGTGGTAACAAAAAATGTGAGCATCGAGCATGTTGATGTACCAGCAAAAAACATCCCAGATGTAATTTGGAGAAATGCTGCTGAGATGGCAATCCCTGGCCGGATAAAAACTTGGGTTCGTTCCGGTTACGTCGTTGGGTAATAATTTACGTCATGTGAAATAAGTTTGCTCAAGAATTTCTTTGATAAATCTTTCATAAAGTCTCTCAGGCCGATACCGGTTCCTAAAATTCAGGTATATCAGGTTTAAGTAGATCTGAAAACCTTTGGGAATCATTCTTTGTCATTAACAAGTGAACTAAAATTTTGGTTTGGAGAGTTTCCAGTAAAATCGATCAAACTAGTGATGGAGAAAGTTTGATAAACTGTAGCAAATCTTTAAACTTTTGTGGGAATAATTAACAAAGGAACAACAATCGTTATAATTAGGCTTAGTTCAGAAAAAAAGGAGGAACAGAAGGTTTAGCTTCTTCTCCTGATAAAAGTTTGGACGACACTTAGTTCATCCAAAACTTCTCAAAATTAATTTGCCTAAGACTCTAAATCGGTGTCCAAATTTTACCATCTGATCAAATTTTACCCGGTCAACAAAAAAAAAAAAAAAATACTGTCTTCAGAATAGACTTCTGAGCTAATACAAGAACGCCAACATTTGATAATTTTGCCATATACGTATGTATAGTATGTAAGCCTTGGCTGGGGTGGTCTTCGGTGCCTCCATCGAATTGTTATTTTTTCGACGTTCGAACCAACGTCTCGTCACCACTAATTATGCGTTTGATAAATATAGGGTTCTCAGCTACCTTGTCAAACCTCTTTTCCGACCAAAACCGACGTTGTTTTTGCAAAAATTCAGGTCTTTTGGTATGGGCCTAATATTTAACGAATGTCGATCTATGAGAGATGCTGAGAACTTCTGCTATCTCTCTGATGCCAACACTACAATTTTCAAACATTATTTCTTTGGATTCGATTTTATCTTTATTACGGAGGTGGACAGAACGCCTTGCAAGAGAAAAGTCTTCGATGACTTCAACGACCTTCACGAATGCTTTGATGGTTTTTCCAGAATATGGTTATATGATAAGCCTTGGCTGGGGTGTTCTTCGGTACCTCCAGCTAATTTTGAAAGTTTTTCGGTTCGGACTCGTCTTTGGAGTATCACATCTTGTTCCCAGAAATGATGCGTTTGATAAATATTTCCTCCTACTTGGTCAAACGAGAAAAAAACTTGAGGTCGAAACAAACAGCTGTCAAACGCCCACTTATGGACATATCAAGATCACACAGTTTACGAGTATATGAATCAGTCCGGGTCATTTTTGATCAGATGGTAATTGATCCCCTTTTACTGGCTGAACACTCATAGCACAGTAAAGTGTAAGTTATATGTACTAAAATATGGATTTTAAAAAATTTGGTTGAGACAAGGCATATATTCTACTGTCACGATTTTTCAGACTTCATCTACATATGGATCTAAATCTTGCATAAGACTCTATAAATCAGTGTCTAAGCTTTATAGATATTTATCCAAATCTGCCACAGCATACCACAAAATGCCACACTGTGCCATATAATCAGTATTTACTCCCATATTCTGTTTGGAACAGCGATTGTTCGGCGCTTGGCCGCCTGAACGATTGACGAGTGCGAGCCAAATAAGATGCCTGCAATAGTCATATGAACGAATCCACTAACATACAGCACATACGACGACGCAGTGAACTACACAGCACCCTATCTCTGACACAGCCGACTATACCCAATCAGAGGGCACCTCGCCACCCCAAATAATGGGCAATCACTGACAGTCACTTGTCCAACTAAATTAGATTTACTCGATATTACGTTTTGAGATTTTCGAATTTTTGCATTAATCGCAATTGCAGTCGGATCGGAGCCATGAGACAGCTATCAGGCATACGGTCATAATGTGTGGATGTCACAACCGACATCCTCACCACATCACACTACACCGCCTCACCGCTTCACCGTTTGTGCCTCACCAGTGCAGGCTGTGTGTGCCAATGGTGGCGCAATGACCGGCAATCAGCCGGAAACGCAAAGCAATGATTCCCATTGCTCTGTGGCAACAACAACAACAAAGACAACAAGAACTGAGGCGGCAATGACAATAATCACTAAAACGAAACACACATGTGTGCGTGTGTGTGTTGTTGCAGTTATTGGAAGTGGATGGAAGCAATTGCTGCGAATTGAATTTTCAAATTTTCTCCGTATTTTACGAATTGCAAATCCAAAAACGCAATTGCAAATGTATGCTGACTGCATTGGTGATAGACTCACACACATGCATGCAAAACAAGAATTGTGCTCGTTGGTTAGGGACTCAATATGAGCAGCAGACTGGCAGGCAGCAGTCAGGCAAGCAAATAGACGACAAAACAATCAGATAGTGACTGATAATAATGCGTTCGCCTGTGAAATTGCACGCGTTGAAAGCGTTTAATGAACATTTGCTGCTTGCATTTTTCACTCCAACTGTGCAATTTTTATTTATTAAACTTAAATTTATATTTTCAGTATTTGACTAGGTATTAGCCAGTATAAATTGTGACAATAAAATCTGTTTGGATTAAAATTTTTCACAAAATAATTTTATTGAAGGTTGCAACATGTATCAAATTATAAACATTTTCCAAAAAATTTTACTATTATTAATTTGCTAAGATTAAATAATATGAATTGTTGCAATAAATTCTATTTAGATAAAAAAATGTCTCAAAATAATTCTATTGAAGGTTGCCACATGTACGAATAAATTTTGTATATAAATTTGAAATTTTTCAAAAAATATTATTGTTTATATTTTTGCCAAGATTAACTAGTTTTAATTCTGGCTATAAAATCTGTTTTAATTTAAAAATTTCATAAAAAATAATTGTGCTTGCATGACCACTTGAGCTATAACCAACTGAAGCAAAAGCTTAGCAAATAATTATATTTTCTAAGCCATTATTATGAACTTTTAGCAGTTGAGAAGACATCGCAGTCAGCGTAGTAATGGTTTTTATACTCTCGCAACAAAGTTGCTAAGGAGAGTATTATAGTTTTGTTCACATAACGGTTGTTTGTAAGTCCTAAAACTAAAAGAGTCAGATATAGGGTTATATATACCAAAGTGATCAGGGTGACGAGTAGAGTTGAAATCCGGATGTCTGTCTGTCCGTCCGTCCGCCCGTGCAAGCTGTAACTTGAGTAAAAATTGAGATATCATGATGAAACTTGGTACACGTATTTTTTGGCTCCATAAGAAGGTTAAGTTCGACGATGGGCAAAATCGGCCCACTGCCACGCCCACAAAATGGCGGATACCGAAAACCTATAAAGTGTCATAACTAAGCCATAAATAAAGATATTAAAGTGAAATTTGGCACAAAGGATCGCATTAGGGAGGGGCATATTTGGACGCAATTTTTTTGGAAAAGTGGGCGTGGCCCCGCCCCCTACTAAGTTTTTTGTACGTATCTCGAAAACTACTATAGCTATGTCAACCAAACTCTACAGAGTCGTTTTCTTCAGACATTTCCATATACAGTTCAAAAATGGAAGAAATCGGATAATAACCACGCCCACCTCCCATACAAAGGTTATGTTGAAAATCACTAAAAGTGCGTTAACGGTCTAACAAAAAACGTCAGAAACACTAAATTTTACGGAAGAAATTGCAGAAGGAAGCTGCACCCAGGCGTTTTTTAAAAATTGAAAATGGGCGTGGCCTCGCTCACTTATGGACCAAAAACCATATCTCAGGAACTACTAGACCGATTTCAATGAAATTCGGTATATAATATTTTCTTAACACCCTGATGACATGTACGAAATATAGGTGAAATCGGTTCACAACCACGCCTTCTTCCAATATAACGCTATTTTGAATTCCATCTGATGCCTTCTTTGTATAATACGAGTATAAACATTAGGAACCAATGATGATAGCGGAATAAAACTTTACAAAAATACGGTATTTGAAAAATGACGTATAATGAAATCACGATTATCACTTTATCATGCGAGAGTATAAAATGTTCGGTGACGCCCGAACTTAGCCCTTCCTTACTTGTTGTTATTGGATTCTTTAAATTAAAATTTTAATCCTCGAGATTTATGTTATAGTTCAGGTATTTCCTCAAATTCTGAGGCGGTCAGCAGTTTTTGATGGTTGGAGGTATTCCAGGAGACTCAATGTGAGCTCCGTTGTTCGATTAGATTTTCTGAGCAACATCAACACTTACGTTTTTTGATAAAACTGGCGCCTATCTACATAGATCAAGAAAATCTTACTGTGTATACTTATGACATGAACAAGTGTCTCACGAAATCTTGAGTAGCTCCAAGGCTGATTAGAACTTTTTGAAATGATTAAGGATGAACGTTATGATTACAGTGTTCACTATAAAAGAAGGAGTAGCTGGGCTAAATATCCAGCGCGGGTAGTTACATTGCTGCCGATCTAGTTCAAGTCCCGTGCAAAATATTAGTAGAAAGAATTTACAGTATTCTTCTGATCCCACAAACTGTCTATTGACGTGCTGTACTTATAAAAACTATTAAATTTTTAGTTGAAAGAGTTTTAAGTTGGATGAAATGATCACAAAAAATTATGCTGAAAACTCTCTTTTTATTGATAGTAAAAAATATAAAGGAAATGTAAAACGGAATTCAAGCAATTATATATGCAGTTGAACTTCCCTAATTCTAATCACCATATTCCACAAAAAAAACCTCGAGTTAGAGTGATTTCGAGTTATGGAAGAAAATTTTTATGAATTGAAACCTATACTAATTGAAAAACAAACAAAAAAAAAAGTAAGGAAGAGCTAAATTCATACTCGTATGTAACCGAACATTTTATACTCTTGCAACTTGCCGGCATCAAAATTGAGGAAATACTTTATTCAACTAGCACATTTAATGAAATATGCGATATAAAATGGCCGGAAGTTCTAAACTCTTTATGAATGGTATATGTATAGGGTCTAAGAGAATCATTGAATCGATTCATTCCATTTTGACAAACAGACATAATATTGTCAGAAAGGAATTCTCTTCAAATTTCATTTAGAACGGGTTAATTGCAAAGTTCCCTGCCAACTACAGTAAAACAAGTCTTTTTGACATAATTTGTTTTTTTTTAATCAACATAGTTACCATCAAGGGTGATACAGTGATTATAGTGATCTTCCAACGATCGATGATACGATTTGTTCTTTCATTCGACCAAAATTTCCTCCCAGAGATCATTCTTTTGAGATCTGAGATCAGGAAATAGTCACTGAAAGCCACATCTGGAGAAGATGGCGGATGCGGAAGCAATTCGAAGGCCATTTCAGTGATTTTTGCCATCGTTTTCACTGACTCGTGACATGGTGCTTTGCCTTGGTGAAACAGCACTTTCTTTTTCTTCAATTATGGCAGTTTTTCGGAAATTTCGTTCTTCAAACGCTTCAATAACGTTATGTAGTATTCGCATTTGATGGTTTTTCCTTTATCGAGGAAGTCAATAAAAATTATTCCATGCGAATTGTCGATTGGAATTCGGAGAGATGTGCTGGAGCCATGTTTCACCCATTGTCACATATCGACTCAAGAACATTGAATCATGAACTTGTTGTTTTAGGTCAAAAGTGAACTCGCTCCACTTTAGATAAAGCTTTCTCATACCCAAATATCCGTCAGTGATATGATGTGAATGTTCAGTTGATATCTTCAGAGTGCCTGCTATCTCGAAAAACTGCACCTTAAGGTCTTTCAAAATTATTTTGTTGACGTTTGTGATATATTCGTCGGTAACAATCTCTTTTGGGCGTCCGTTGCGTTCACCATCTTCGTGGGCTCATTCCTCCATGTCTAAACTTAGCGACTTGATGATTGTTGATTTTCCATAGGCAGTGTCCGGAAACTCGTCATTAATCCAAGTTTTGCTTCATCCGTATTTTTTTCCCTCAAAATGTACCATTTTAATAACACGCGAAATTCCTTATGAGCCATTTTTTCACAATAACAAAAGTTGCTTTACTCAAAATTCACAAACTTAGGATCCGAAAGCTGCCAAATTTATACACGCAGCTTTTTATAGTAAATGCTAACTAAAAATCATATGGACGTTATTATAAATTGACATCTAACAGATCCATAAAAAATTATGAAACATATAGTTGGTGGTTTTTCGATAAGGCTGTTGGTGAATAGAAAAAAAACATTCCCTGTTTGAGAAAGAAATATTGTAATAGAGAATGATTTAATTTCATTTGGCGCTAGGAATTTTTTTTGGCGTTTAGAAAAGAAAAACGGGACGAAATTAGTTCAAGAATTTTCGAGTCAAGCATTTACTAACAATTTTTTTTTCAAAAGAATATTTGCAGTTAGTTCCTTCAAATATAGGGTTCGTCCGGAAAGTAATAGGACTGAGTCGATTTAAAAAAATGTATTGAACCAATCGTTACAATTCTTTAAAAGCTTTCAAACTAGACTCCTTCTGCGTCGATGCAGCGCGATTTCCAAGCATTGAAGGCGTCACGGAAGGCATTCGCCGAAATAACCTTGAGAGCCGAGGTGCATGCTGCTTGGATTCCCTCTATCGTCTCAAAATGCTTGCCTTTCATCGGCCTTTTCAGGCAAGGAAATAAAAAAAAATTCGGGGGGCCACATCAGGGCTGTAGGGCGGCTGCGGAAGCTTTGGGATGCTGACCTTGGTTAGGTAGTTGTTCAAAAGAAAGGCGGTGTGAGCCCGAGCTTTGTCGTGGTGCAACTTCCAATCGGCTGCTATGTCTTGTCGGACCCGACTGATTCTTCGTTTGAGTCTCTTGTGGACTTCCACGTAAAACTTGGCGTTGACGGTTTACCTAGGAAGAACAAACTCATTGTTCATTTGGATTTGCTCATTCATCAGCAACCTCTTCCTGGTCCTCCAAAAAGGCCTGGTGCTAAAGCAGCATCATATCAAACGTCTCTGTCGCAGATTTGCCGAGTTTCACACAGAATTTAATTGCGTAATTCTGCTCTAACGAACGGTGTATTTTCGGCTTGCACCACTCACAGAAACACGTCGCGCGAAAATGTTTGTCCTGACTCTCCACCCGCTCGCTCGTTAGCTAGGAACACCCTCTACCGAATCCAGTCGGTGCGCGCACGCTCCGAAGTACAGTCGGGGCGGAAGAAATTCAGTCCTCTTACTTTCCTGACAAACCCAATATATCGCACACTGCAGATTTCTTTAAAATCGAAATCGAAATAAGCATTTGTCATCTATTTCTTGAATAAAATATATTTCAGTCAGTTCCTTGCAAGTATTTCGTTAAATTGCGATTTCTCTAGCCTAAATTTATAGTTGCAGAAGCAAGGTTAGTTTAAAAAATTTCGAATTCGATTTCGAGGTAAGTATTTACGATCGCAATTTTTTTAAAATATACATTATCAGTCAGTTACTTCTAAGTATTTCTTACAATTGGAATGTTTCTAACCATTATGCAATGTTAGTAGAAAATTTTTCGAATTCGAATTCAAAGTAACCATTTACCATCTAGATCTTAACATAAACAATATTTTCTGCGCTACTAATTTCTCTAACTAAAATATACATAAGCCTGGCTTTTGTGCTTGCAACATTTGATAACTATAACCTACCGAAATATCTTCCGGCTCGAGAGCTTCGGTATACGCTCTCGAATGCCTAATGTCCCTAGAAGCCAAACACGCCACACGCAACGGCAAAAAGTCAACAAAGAATAACAAAGGAATGCAAAGTAACAATATTATTGCTTGCCACAATGTAGTTGCAGTGTTGTTGCTATTGTTGTCTAGCATTGCAACATCTGCAGTTGAAAGCAAATCGCGCGAAACCAAAACTCGCGCGCACGGCAAATTTATACAAGGCAAACAAATGATGATGCTAACTGTAACAACAACAAAACAAAGCATAGCGACATAATATCCTTGAATCCTTTTGATCGCAAAGCAATAAGAGGAAAAAATGCTAATATTTGTATGTGAGTGTGTGTGTGTGTCTCTATACACACACATAGATAATCTCATAATAAACCGAAATGAAATGAAAGTGCAGCTCGCTGAGGCAACGGCACTCGTGCGTGCTCATTTAGCAAGCTCCCCAACCCGCTCATGCTGCATGTTGCAGCTATTGTGGCGCTTTGCATTGTTGCAGCATGCAAAACTATTTTATTCATTGTATTATTTTTGTGTTGATTCTTTTTCGAAATTTCCAAAATATTCATTCATTTCGTTATTTATTTTCGATTGTGGTTTTGTGTTGCAGTTGCAAGTGGCTGCATGTTGTTGTTGCTACGAAAGCACTTGTTGTTGCTACCAAAGCTATTGCCATTGCATTTACTGATTTTGCTATTATTATTTGTGCAAAAAATATAGTATATGTTGCATGTTGCACGAACACATACTCACTCGCAAGGTCTACTTTGTTGCAACATACACGTAAGTATTTGTTGTTGTAGCTGTGTTATTTCCGTAATTGTTTTGCATGCATTTTGAATGCTTTGACTTACACTTTTTAACCAGAAAATTATGCCTGCGGCATTCGGTACTGCACCTGCAACATGCAACAAATTTAGTTATTCAATTGCATTCGTTTCATTTTTCTGAATTCTTTACTAATTCCATTACACTGAATATATTATTGTGTGTAGAAAATATTGCCAACGCACACATACAAACACACACACCCAACTGCATAGGTGACTATCTGCAACAAAAGATTTTAAGAAATGGTTGTAGAACGGAAGATGATTTCTTTATATTATGCGGGAATAAATTGTTCTTTTGGCTGTCTGTTGTGCTTTCGGAAAATGCCAGTCACAATAATAACAACAGGAATGTAAGAGAATAATTGTAAATCTTCAGCATTTCGTTTGAAAGCTGCTGCAAGTGCATGATAAGACATTGTTGCAACATTGCTGCAGTGGAAAACTAAATTAAATGTTACAGTTAGGTTACCTTGAGCGTATGAAATGAAATGGTAAATTCAAAAAAATATGAACTTTATTTTTTATAAAATAAGTGATGTAGTAAAGTTTCGGGTAAACAACATTTTCGGGATCCCTAATCCATGTTTCTACCATATGATATTTTAAATGTTTATAGTCTTTATTTAGAGAAAGATTAATTAAAGAAATAAATCCCGAAAATTTTTCGGGATCCCGAAAATAAATATACAGATATTTGAATATTGATACAATTTATGTTTATACTACATACAGTTTCAATATTCTTGTTTTTATTTTTTTTTTTGTATAAAGCAGTTTGAACAAAAATCGCAAAAGTATTCAGGATTCCGAAAATGAGCTTATAAATATTTATATTGCCACAGTTTATGTTTATACTTTATAACGTGTCTTTCAAATAACGTTTTTATTTATCTAGTCATTCGAATGAAATCTCGAAAAAATTTCGGGGTCCCGAAAATTCGATTCGATAGTTATTTTTATAGTCGAACAATTTTAGTGATGATTGGCAAAATTTTTTAATGTTTTTAGTTTAAAGATTAATTAACGAACGAATTCCCGAAAATTTTGCGGGATCCCGAAAATAAATTGACCGATATTTTGATATTGATACAGTTTAGGTTTAATACTATACAATATTTCAAAATATTTACTTTTAATTTTTTTTATTCATATAGTTTTTTTTTTATAAAGTTGTTCGAGAAAAAATATTCAGGATCCCGAAAATGAGCTTATAGTATAAAATTTTTTACTGTCATAGTTTATTCAATAATATTTCTAAAATTTTACTTTTATATTTTTCTAGTCAATCGAAAGGAAATTTTGAAATCCCGCAAACTCGATTCTATAATCTTTCTTTTAATAATCGAACAGTTTTATTTATAAAGAAAATAAGGAAATTAACAGCATATCGAAAGCTTCGTAGCTTCTTGAAATTTTTTCGGGATCACGAAAATAAATTTACAGATACTTTATTATTGAGACATTTTCTGTTTATATACGTTAATCTCAAAAAAGTTCTGGATGCCGAAAATCTGATTCCATAGTACTTTCACTATATACTATTTATAAGGGGATTATTTGTAAGGATAATAAGGAAACTAACAAAGTATCGAAAGCTTCGTGATCCCGAATTTAAGTTTCTACTATACCATATAATATTTCTAAATTTTTACAGTTTTATTTTTAAAGTGATTCGAACAAAATCCCAGAACATTTTCGGGATCATCAAAATGCAATTAAATGCATTAAATGCAATTATAGTTGGCGCTGAAAGCGCGTAGTTCTAGTTTTATTCATCGCATCGGGTCATACTATACCTTTTTGGAAAGCTTATTTCACGCGCCAAGACGTGTTTGATTGATTGTCGTTTCTTTTAAGTCGTTCGTGAGTTATAGCGTCGCAAACATGGAGCAAAATGAAGAGAAAATGCGGCATATTTTACAGTACTATTACGATAAAGGCAAAAATGCATCTCAAGCCGCCAATAAAATTTGTGCAGTTTATGGACCCGATACAGTTTCCATTTCCACCGCACAACGATGGTTTGGTCTAGAGGTGGTCGAAGATGCGCCACGCTCCGGAAGGCCTGTCGTCGAAAATTGCGATAAAATCGCTGAAGTGGTCGAGAGGCCGGCATAGTAGCAGCCGTAGCATCGGTAAAGAGCTAGGCTTGAGTCATCAAAAATTCATTTAAATTTCAAAAAATAAAAATAATATGGCAACCCATTATTTAAGTACTGGTATAGTTTTAATTACAGAGAGAATAAAGTAAAGACAAAACATCAAAACATTTTCGCGATCTCGAAAATATGTTTCTGTATAATGGTAGTCATTTGAAAAATGTTAAAGATTTTGTAAAAGGTTAAAAAAAAAATCAGAAACGTCTTGAACATGTCTCAAATTGGTAAGGTGATTAATTTCTACTCTAAAAACTCTGAAATCTTAATGCTATATAACAATTTTCGGGATCCAAAAAATGCGATTATATATCGTTTTATATTAGCACAATATTATTTATAAAAAAACAAGAAATAAACTAAGTATAGAAACATTTAGGGGATCCTGGAAAAATCATGATTTACAAAGTCAGTATTTTCTAACAAAAATTATTAAAGAAACCCAGAAGCGTTGTGAAAAATTGGCTAAGTGTGGTGTATTCCTCCTCTACAGACTCCCTGCATTGTTAAAGAACATTGTGGAGGGAAGAAAGATTTCTTTATGAAGTGATTCCACCACAACTGAGCACCAGAAGGTTATGGTTTAACCCAAGAACTCGACTCCCATGTAAGTATTTTCATGATGTAGTTCTTGTAATCAAAAGGGGTCTCCCATCCGAGGCTTTTGTTTGAGCGCACAACCCTAGGAAAGGACGATTCGCCTTTTCACTTTAGCTCGTCTTCAAACGTATTAACGTCAACCTAGAAATCTAACGCAGAATAACTCTTGCCAACATATGCTACTTTGGACTGAGTAGGCAATTGAGAAGTAAAACCCTCTCAAAAACCAAATTCTACAAGCCACTTACATCTCTGTCCTGCTACATGGCTAGGGATATGACAACATCTGTTGATTCGGCGTTACGACTTTTCGAAAGAAAGGTTCCTCGGAAGATTTATCCTTTGTCCATTGGAAACGGCAAAAACTGCAGTCGATGGAACGATGAGCTGTACGAGATATCGATTGACATAGTTCAGCGAATTAAAAAATTGTTATGAGAGTATACGACGCAGAGCCCGCCGAGAGAAGCAGTGAAAGGGGATACCTCCACTCCGTTGGAAAGACCAGGTGAAGGCTGCACTTGGAATCTTAAAACGGTGCCAAGTAGCTTAAAGGAAGAACGACTGCTGCCCTGTTATAAATTCGACTATAACTGCGTAAGCGGTGTCTACGCCAATAAAGAATTGTAATCCAATGTGGGATGATATTATGGTAAGCCAGTTTCGAGAATTACGATGTTCTGTTATCGGGGTGAATTCTCATTTATATATTATTTATATGCTCACTTTTATCCCTAGACAAAGGCTAAAGTAAAACCAGTAGATCGTTTTCTGACTTGTGGCAGCTTTCTCTACTTAGAGCTGTCGTAGTGCTCCAGAAAGCCGAAAGAAGAGTTGCTATGGAATTCATTCATCTTTTTTGACCAACAGTTCAAAACAATATTAAATTATTTCGGGATTATTGGTTGGAAATGTAAAGTTTCTTCAAATTTTTCGAAACGCATACCCTTAAGAGCTTGCTTAATTCAAGAGCTCAGCATAAAAAAAAGTTTCAACAAAATCGCAATTGGAATCCCGATTATCTACTAAATATATATACATATATATTATTAGTTTCTACTATCGGTTATAACTCCAATTGGAATTACTATACTAAATATTATAATAATAAATCAGAAAGATACTGAAATATATTTTTCCTCCTTAGGCGTATTTGTGGAATAATGAAAAGAGAGCACAAAATTTTAAATTTATTGAAAACTTTTCTGATAGTTTTCGAAGTATGATGTTAAAATTAAAAAATCTGCAAATATTTAAGTAATCCTGAAAAGTTTCACGCCTTTTTCTTATAACAGTAAATGCGCGAACTGCACCCAGGCGTTCTCACTGTCAAAACAAAGAGGGAAAAATTTATAAAAAATCTGATTAAAAAGCCATAATGCAGTTGTCCACAACGTTAATATCAACAACCATAGTCCATTTATAATTGTTGCCCCCAATTACTTGCCCGTCCACAACGAGTCACTTCAATAAAAGCTGAAAGATGTTTGCAATCGAAAAAAGTGCGCCTGTCATTTGCGAAACTTTTCTGCATTTGTCAAAGCGGCTCACCCACGTGAGATTCGATTCGATCAAGTCGAATGTTGATGATCGCATGCAAATTTTCTAGAACGGTGAATGGTGAATGGAATGGTGACGACGTGCCCGACCCAACGACGCAACAACTGACCGACCGACCGACTGCTCTTACGAAAACACTCACATATGTATGTATAAGTGGAGCGTTGAGGCATCGTGCAAAGTGCGAAAATATGCGCAAATTGAATCGTTGTCGTTGCTGTTGACCGCTTGTCGTCGTTCTGGTGCGAGAGTCCGAGTACATACATACATACATACAGACATATGTCAGCGACATGAGTGATTGTCTCATTTGGCTGTGAACTGTAATGCAGCGATATGCTGTTAGCGTGGATTGTCACAGATCGCCGGATCGCCAGATCATTTGGTATTGAAATGTGCTCTCATGGTCGCTTCAAATGCATAAATTAATGTCAAGTGGCACAGTGGTTTGTTTGGTTTGAAAATTGTGTGAGTTATTTTTGATAAATTTCAATACTTGCACAAGAGTTTGGAAGATCAGGAAGGGAATGCAGACATATGGCTTGTATTTGTTCAGAATGTTGGAAACAAACTGGAATGGGTCAACTCGATCATATTACTAAAGAAGGTTATAAGTCAGGTTAGGTTAGATGACTGATCTAGAGAGATCGCAGGTGGACTGGTGTTTGTGAAGCCATAGATTATAAACCTTACAGCATGGATGCCAATAGGACAATTGTCTGTTAAAAGCCCCGAAACTAGGGAGAGGTCAGCCTTACTGAGGGCAAGTAGTAGTAGAAAACAAAGCATTACGCGAGTACCTATTCGCTCCTTGGTAGCTGATTAGCTTAACAATTTTCTGCGTTTCTGCTATGGCCTGGCGTCCATACCAGTCTTATCACAAAGACATTCGATGCTATTGATAGTGAGGTTAGGCACTCCCTGACCAACACTGACATACGGTCAATGAATTCAAGGTCACCTCTCTGATGGAGATTGCACTCCGGGGCAGTAAACCTACTGCTATCTTAGTGGCTGTAACCTCGGCTTGGAATTCACTGCAATAGAAATATAGAAGTCCGAGGCTGGAGTTGATAGAAAGCTCCTGACAGTAAACCCCTACACCAACCTTCCCATCAAGCTTTAACCCAACCGTAAAGAAGCTCACTGCCCTTCTCCTCCAACGGCTTCTTCCTACCCACAACTCCCTCGCCGGTATATGGGCAGAGAAGGATCCGCCAGAGTACGGTTTGGCGACTTCATCATCCAAGTGATCCGGTATTAAGTCAAAGTGTGTAAGGATTTCCGAGTCTTCAGACACGTGTTCTTTTAGGAACCCTGCCACACACCTTCCGACGATGCTTACATTCACTATGTATGTGCACGTTGGCGTTAAATGCCATTTTTGGGTCGGACCTTAGTGCACCGTAGTGCACCGTCCGTTAACGCTCTCGAGTTTCTTTGCAAGTATGGTCTTTTCTAGAGCCCTCCTCCACATAAAGGATCCATAGAACTTGACTATGGTATCGTGGAGCTAGAGGACCACTTTCGGTGGGAGATTTCACCTTTTGTCAATGCCTTCTCTACAGAAGTCTAAAGCGTTCAATGCCTTTTTGCTCTCTCTTCGATATTCGGCTTCCGTGAGAGAAAGTCATAAGAACATGAAGCTCTAACGGGTTTGAAAGTTCAATACTGCCAGATAGATGGTATTTTCGATGAGATGGGTTACCAAGAGCATAATAAATATTATCTTTAAGTCTTTGAACTGCTAAATGTTATCAAAAACATTTTATCATGCCATTTAAGTGTATCTCTAATTAGCGATTAGTAAACGAAGAAGAAATCAACTTGCCGCCAAATAAATCCACAGAACAAGTCTCCACAATACTTTTGGTATTTGAACAGAGTTATTTAAGATGATTAAAGCTTTCGCGAGCTTTTCTTGTCCACATAATTATAATAAATCAGTTGATTTAAAACTAGAATTATTATGTATTATAGAGGTTTTGGGCTTTCAGTGCAGTTCAGCTTTGCCTCACCGTTTCAATTAGCGGTTGTTGTACTTAGCTTATATCAAAATTGTTGTTGTTGTTTAGCAATGCAAACTTTTTCATTACACAGTTGCATTTAACCAACACACACACAAACAACCGCACACCTTTCACCGCCGCAGTAGCGCGCCCTGCAGTTAAGTGCCACGGGCGCCCCATATATGTGCCACTTTAGCGTATCGCACTTTACGCTCCACCAGTCAGTGACAAACGGCGCACTCCGCCCGCCAACGCGCCGCATCGCCAACACAGCCACATGCATTGCCTTGACGATCATGATTGATGTTTGTGCGCAAGTGCGGCGCGGCACAATGCAAATTACGATCAAAACAAGTGCAGCAGCGGGCGCAACGGCGGTAAGGGTCAGTCGGCATCAGCAGCCAGCAGTATGTAGGAAGGCGCGCAAAAAATCTATGCATTATATAATCAATCAATAAATTTGTGTCGTCCAAATGACATTTATGGATTGCTGTGGCAGCGCGGCATGCAAGTGCGGGGCAAGTGGATGGCTAGCTTTAAGTAGACTGGCGACTAGTACACAAAAACTATTTTACATATATACATATATACAGCTGCTGGTAAGCATTGCGTGCACTTTTGCCTATAATTGCAAAAGTCATACAATTTCTAAGAGGGAGAAAAAAGTTGGAACAGTGGCGCCGCGCGCAGGTGCGCTGCTCAATATTTATATTGTATGCATACATATAAATATATTTATACATATATACGTATATATAGATATATATAGGCAGCGACGTATGACAATGACACAGCTTTGTTGTCTCCAAGTCGCTGTTTTTGTTTTTCTTATTATACCCTCAAGAGGTTTTATTAAATTTGCCACGAAGTTGGTAAAATTTTGAAATATCGCTCTGAAATTTTGCATATCTTCTTTTTTCAGTAAGGAGCTGCTTATTTGTCGGAATCATCGCTATCGGACCACTATAGCATATAGCTGTCATACAAATTGAACGACCAAAATCAAGCTCATGTATGGAAAACTTGTTTAGCGAGATATCTTCACGAAATTTGGCACAAATTATTTTCCGAGACAATGATATTACTTCCAAAAAAATTGTTAAGATCGGACTACTATAGCATATAGCTGCCATACAAACCGAACGAACAAAATCTAGGTATTATATTGAAAACTTCTTTAATTAACGAGATATATTCACAAGATTTGAAGGAAATTACTTTCCGAGGCAACGGTACAATCTCCCAAAAATTAGTAAAGATCGGGCCATTATAACATATAGCTGTCATACAAACTGACCGATCCAAATCAGATTCTTGTATGAAAAGCACTTTTAATTTACGAGATAATTTTATGAAATTCGATAGGTATAATTTTTCGAGGCAACGGTACAATCTCCCAAGAATTAGTAAAGATCGGACCATTATAACATATAGCTGTCATACAAACTGACCGATTCAACTCAAGTCGTTGTATGAAAAACTCTTTTAATGGACGAGATATATTGACGAAATTCGGTAGGTATACTTTTTCGAGGAAACGATATAATCTCCCAAAAATTAGTAAAGATCGAACCATTATAACATATAGCTGTCATACAAACTGACCGATTCAACTCAAGTCGTTGTATGAAAAACTCTTTTAATTGACGAGATATCTTCACGAAATGTGGCACAGATTAGTTTCCGAGGTAGCGCTAAAATCTTCCAAAAAATGGTTAGGATCGAAGCACTATAGCATATAGCCGCCCTACAAACTGACCGATCAAACTCGAAAATAATTCTTTTTTATACCCATTAATTCAATAAGATTTATACCTGTGAAGGGTATTATAGTTTCGGCGCAGGCGAAGTCAACGTTTTTTCTTGTTATTGTTTTTTTTTTTTTTTGTTTATAAGCGCTTTTGTTGCATTGCTTGTATTCACATGTTTGTTTGTATATTACTTCGAGTGCTGGTAATTTGAATTTCTTGAAGTTAATCAATTAAAAAACAGCGTGTTCTAATTGAAATTGACAGCCGAGTCTTAATTAGCGCTCGCAGAGACATGCGAGTACGATGAATTGACGCTGTGTGTCTTTGCCACAGACATTTGTTGTGGCAGTTTGCGCTCACAGTTGCACCCCTCCTCGTCTCTAATCAATTCTGTAAATTAAGCCGTTGGCTTAAAAGGTGTCAGGCGTAGCCGCACATAACGGTATGTGAGTAATAGTAATTGTCGCACCCACATGTGCATTCTTATATGCAAGTGAGTGTGTATGTACTATGTATGGAGAAGGGGTTCAGCTCTACAGTGTACTAATTAATCTTCAGTCGCCACATTTTGTTGCATTTTATTTTTAATTTTGTGGCATTATTGATAATATTTTTTAATTGAAAGTAATGCAAAATGTAAGTTATAAATAAATTCTTCTAAATTTTATTTTTCGTTGTAATAGAAATTCGATGACTCTCATTCAGTACATTCGATCTATTGTCTATGTAGGAACTGAAGTTTATTTCGCCACTCGGGAGTTGAGAGAGACCGATTGAAGTAACGCAACATCTCCTCTTCACCTCAGGGCTAGAGGGTATCCGAATCCTTCCGTTTCCTCATACTAGTACGCCGACAGTTCTTCGGCACACCTAACCTCTCTTGACCACCTTCATGAAAATTGCGGACGTAGTCACCGTGACTCGCTTTCACCTTACATGGTTGATGGCTCCATCTTCCTTGCTACAATTGCACAACCCCAGCTATATCGGGTCAGCCCATTTAAAAGTTTCGCTGAAAGTTGGTACTGCTGCCGTTCAAGGCTTCTAACTCAGTGGTAGTCTCCCTCATGTCGCCTTTGTCGCTTAAACGTTGATTGGGAGTCATTAAAGCCCACTGATCCGCCGTCTTCGCCGCCACAAAGCACTTAACTAATTGGTAGTCCTTCTCATGGGCTTGCACCCACTCGTGTCCACTGATCCGCCGTCTTCGCTTACAAAAGGCACCCTTCTAGACTACTGGATAAACTGGCAGGTTGCTCAGGCTCCTGAACAATATGGCTGTAACAGTAGTACACTTTTATCTTTGCTACCATGCGGTGGCCCGACTTCAACATCGTTGCTGCAGTGTTTATGCTTGGGCCGCCTGTGGTGTCCTTAGCCCTGCCTATGATTCCAGCCTTTAGGCTTCTGCTGAATGGCTTATTATCTCTAGAAAGTAGCCGCGTTTTCAAAAGGAAATTTTCTTTTCTGCCTTTCGGAGTGCATGATTACGTCAATTCAGACAGTGACCACATGGTCGGTTTCGAACTATTACTATCATGACCCCAGAGTTTCCCAAATTCAAAAGGTTCAGTCCGGAAATGATAGTCCAAATCGAATCCGAGTTTAGGAGTTTGCACGGGCCGAGAATGACGCAACTCAATTAGCGTTACTCAAAATACACAGCGACTATTTTCAAAAAAGTATGCAAGAAAAGAACAATTAGTATTCTTGAACTGTTATTTTTTGGGACGACCAAAGGTTCCAAAGGTTTTGTCAATTATTACATAATATCATCAAAGAAAGACTCTAAACAGTTAACAACGGATAATCCATTTTGGGGTTTCCTACTTTTTTTAAAGAAAAAACACAGAAAGTTCAAATTTAATGGGAATGACGAAAGAACTGTCTTTAGCATTTATTTTTTCGTTCGAACATTTTGACTGGGAACTGGATCGAAGTATCCTAATACTCATATGGAAGGTCCTATCTTTGTTTTTTTGTGTTTTGTCTTGTTGTTCTTTCTGTTGTTGTTGTGGTGTGTTCTATTTTGTTCTCATGGGTCTCCGCTTCAAGCCGCTATCTCCGCGCGTTCTAACAGTTGTCCTATATGAACCGCGTGGATATCAATGCAAGCAGGGATGCCACACGAGAACATGTGTCCTTATGGGAGCTTATGCTTAGAGCCAGGTTCAGGCAATAATCAGGAGTTCATCTCAACTGAGCCTGTACGGCCAATAGTATGGCGACGTGCATTGAAAGTACTTGAAGATATGCCAAGGTTTTAATGAGACGGAGATGAGAACAGCATTAGCCTGATAGCCATTTCGGAGAGCGGCCACTCTTACCTACTGAGGTGACAAAATGCTGCTCTCGCCAGCCATTTGTCATAACTGATCCATTCCGGGTTTCCAGTACACCATAATTAGAATCTGACTGGCCTCGATTCTGATTCATTGACATCCGTACACGTTAGTTGCTGGTCGCTTTATGATCCCGCATCGCTTTGTTGCCTAACGTACTTAACATAGGCCGTCCACTATCCACCGCTTATGACCTCGGTAGTAGCCTGAGCTCAGCCTTACCCAATTTGAGTTTATCGAACCAAGCCGATGTAGAATAACACTTTAACTAGAATGTTGAAAAGACTAACTCTGTGTTCCCCCACCTATGAAAGCAAATCACTGTTAATTGATCATTATGTTGCATCCCACAAAGAGGCAGAATAGTTGAAAAATCTCAAATGCGTATACTGCATGAGCTTAAAGTTACTACTCGGACCCCGATCTTTCGAAATAGCAGCTCGTACCAAAGAATGGTCTAATATTCAGCCAATTTAATTCTCATACATACCAGTTCTGTGAACGAAGTAATTCCTTCAACTGTTCTTTAGTGCGGTAAACTTTTGTGGACTCTTTCGCTAAGTAATGCCGACATTCAAAAAATTTATATCTTGTCTTATGTTGGCTTTGCCCTATACTTTACGCACTTACTAATATGCCCATACTCGTTCACTGATTACACCTTATAATGTCATTGTCATCGAAAACCCACAGTTGACTACTGACAACTGACAACTGACAAATTTCTTAATTGAACTGTCTGTCAATCAGCTGAGTGCGTATATGTAGATTTTCATGTTGTTAACTGCCCACGTGACTGATCAGCTGTCTTGCATAACTAAGCGTTGATTGCATTCCATCAGGCAAGGCTTTGTGCAGTCAGCATTAAGTGTTGTGACATAGGAGTTGCAGCAGAGCTTGCGTGTCAAGGTGACAATGTGAATTTCCGCTGAATTTCAAGATTTTTTTTTACTTGAGAGATGCACTTTGCATGAAAGGAAGATATAAATGAAGACAAAGAAGTTGGTTGAAAGGAATTGAGTATATTAAAATTTTGTTTTATTTTTTGATTAAAGATAAGGCCGTATTTTTAGGGACACATTATGGGTGTTATGTTGAAGACACGATCAAAAAAAGTATGTGAGTTTTAGAAAAAGTCTTTCTTAAGTGGAAGCATTCTACTGAAGGTAACAACAAAGTTCTGGTGGACTCAGTTCGTGAAAACTTTTCACATGGTGTTCATCGTCGTTTTGAGGCATTTGAATACAACTCCGTTTATATCTGATTAGATCCTCATATTGGCACCAAACCTTAATTTTCGCTATCTATATAAGTCGTAAAGAACTAAAAATATTATAAAATACCTCTAATTTGATCTGATAAAAACCGATTATTCATTTGGGTAGAGAAATGGTAGAGACGAAAGTGTCAAATTAGAGTTAAATAGATTCGAGTTCCTTACGGGTCTTTCAGTAATTTTTTAGTTAGAAATTTGAAAGAATTGAATTGAGTGCCTCCTCAAAGACGCCGTACAGTCGGCATCGAAGACGCTATTATCGCTGGGAAGCATAGTATCGAAGAAGAACTGACTTAGTCCATCGGCAATCACGTACAAAAATAGGAGCTGTGCCCATTCACCTTATGGTAGACTTTATCGGCTTACAAAAGCCAAATCGTGCAAGAACTAAAGCCGAACGAACATCAAATTTGTGGCAAGAAATGGACACCGACCCCGAATTTCACAAGGGCATTTTATTTAGTGGTTAACGAACTCTTCACTTTTGGTTGAAGGGGAACGTTAATAAACGAAATTGTCGCACTCAATAATATTGCTAAATAATATTGCTGAAGTCATGGAAGTAATTGTTGGTTTGCCGTTATATTGGTTACGTTCTCAAAAAGTAACTGTTTGGTGTACTCTATGGGAAGAGGGAATCATTGGTCCATATTTCTTCGTTACATTAATGTTACGTTAGGTGAACGTTATAAAGTCTCGTTTAAAGATTTTCACTTGCCTGAATTGAAATATGTAGATGCCTTTTATACCAATAAGACAGCGCTACATGACATACAGCCAAAGAAACAGGCAATTTATAGAAAAAATTTTTTTAAGTGCCTTATCTCGTGTCTGTTGCCTATGGCATATCCAATAAGATTGAGGCGCTGGACCATTTTTTCTACAGTTGTTAAAGAGGCTAGTTTACGCAGATAAACCTCAATGGTCTGACGCCTTGAAAGAAAATTTTCGCCGGGTTATTGCTGATATACCTTCTCAAATACGCAAAATTGTTCGAAAATTACGCCGCTGGCTGGAATTTATGCGAGTTCATCGCGGTAAAGAATGTATTTCGCGCACTTTGCTCAACTTGCGGTCAACAAAATAGGCCTACTAAGCGTACTATACGCAACACTATCATTCATCTTGAGACCCAATATTCATTATTGGCTAATATTCGACCGAATCTGGCGTGAAGAAAATATAGCAGCTGTAGCTGAGAGTGTACACGAAGACCGTGCAGATTTCTTCAAAAAAGATGCCGGTGAGAAGGTAACCATCACTAGCGATCGTTATTGCGCCATCATAACCGAATATTTGATGCCGGAAATTGAAGCTTGTGATCTCGGCGAAACTTGGTTTCAACAAGACAGCACCACTTTCTCCACATTGTATCAGTCAATGGCTTTACAGAGAGAACACTTCGATAAGCAGATAATTTCACATTCTGGGCTGGTCGATTGGCCACCAAGATCGTGTGCTATAACACTTACTGACTTTTTCCTGAAGAGATATGTAAAACCTAAAGACTATGCGGACAACCCCGCTTTGATTCAGACTTGGAGACAATATGTTCGAACGAGTCATCGAAAATTGGACTCAGCGGACCAACTGAGGCGTTGCCGCAGTCAATGTTGCAAACTCCACACATGGGAAAAATTGTTTTCTTATCAATATGCACCTTTATTGCCAGCAAGAAATTAAGCAGACCAAAAGAAACCGCTACTGCTTGAATATACTATACATATGTACATATGTATATAAACTTACACTTGATAGGTATACAGTAGCAAAAAGCACATCAATTAATGAAGCTGCCGCTTGGCTGCGCGAGTCAACAATCAAGAGGACAACGTGCAACAGCTGCAGCACACAATCTGTGGCGAGCAAATACCAGCCGGCTTGAAGTGTAAATTTGTCGCCAACGCATTGCATTTAGCGCGACGATGTCTGGTTGCTTGCACAGCGACTGCGCTTGCGCAGCGTGTGTGCGTTGCAAGGTAGTCACAACATGCAACAGTGAATTGTGCCAAACGAAGGGTTGTTGTGTGGCGCACAAATGGAAAGTTGGCGATTTTCTCACGCATTTAAATCGGTTGCAAATATCTTTGTTGTTGTTGTTTTGACAGCTTTAATTGTGCTCATTAGCAGCACATAAAACCGGTTACCGCGCATCACTTACTCATACTCAACAGCGATTATGCAACTAGGCTCCACCGCATATGCGCGTTGCATTGACCGCTGACCATGCTTGTCAATCGCATTTGGCGTCAGCGCTAGCGCCAACGACCTTACTACCTGTCAAAGTCAAAGCACGGCGTTGTCGTTGTCACTCGCAGTTGTTCTAGTCATATGCAAAGTGACACAGCGCATGGCGGTATTCTATGCATTGCATTTATGTGGCATGAATGATTACACAATCGTTATTTACAAAGCGTTTTTTTTTTGTTTTTTCCGTTTGTTTGATTGGCTTTGCACCTGTCATAATCAATCACAGCGCCGTCCAGTGACAGTCAATTGCAATAACTGCTCAACTGATCGCTTATCTGTGGTATTTACGCGTCAGTGCGACAGGCGCACTCGGCCCGCTGGATTAGTGCCCTAACTGATATGGTGATGCATGTTTGTGAAACGGTTCTGTTGAACAATGTGGTCTATTCTTTAGCTGAAATGTCTTATTTGTCAACTTGAAAAAATTCCCCTGAAATTCTAGTCGGAAGTAGGTGGAATCGAGAAATATCTTTGCAGTGTCAATATATTATGTATAAAATATTTCTTATCTACACATTAGCTTTACTTGAGAATTTCCAAGCAAGCTGCGTTAGATTTGAAGAATAATTTGTATTTTAATTGATTACTGATCGCCACATGAGCCTTTGAATGTAATGTCTTCTCTTTGTTATATATATTATATAAGAATTGACATGTTATATGCATATACTACAAAGGGTGAACCATTTCGTGGTTGCCTACTTTTCTAAAGAAAAACACAGAAACTTCAAATTTAATGGGAATAGAATTTTTTGAAGATTATTTCTTTCAAATGTTGGCCGCGCATATGTCTCAGATGGTCCATTGACACGCGCGAAGTTTTGCTCCAAATCCTGAATCATAGCGGGATTATACGCATAGACTTTAGACTTTACACACACAGCCACAGAAAAACGGCTAACATATCATAAGAACTTGGTGGCCATTCGACCGGCCCAAAACCTCATCGAAATATTCTCTCAATAAGTCCATTGATTAATGCGCCGTCTTGTTGAAACTAAATATCGCCGAGATCACGATCTTCAATTTCAGCTATCAAATATCCGGTTATTATGGCGCGATAATGGTTGCCATAGACGGTTACGTTCTCACCGGCATCATTATACCCTGAACAGGGTATACATATTAAGTTTGCCGCGAAGTTTGTAACACCCAGAAGGAAGCGTCGGAGACCCTATAAAGTATATATATAAATGATCAGTATGTTGAGCTGAGTCGATTTAGCCATGTCCCTCTGTCTGTCTGTCCGTCTGTATATATACGAACTAGTCTCTCAGTTTTAAAAATATTGTTTAGAATTTTGCAAACTACATTTTCTCTTCAAGAAGCTGCTCATTTACCGGAACTGCCGATATCGGACCACTATAACATAAAGCTGTCATACGAACTGATTGATCAGAATCAAATGCTGGCATGAAAAACTTTTGCATTTGAAGAGATATATTCACGAAATTTGGTATAGATTATTTTCTAAGGCAACATTGTAATCTCCGTAGAAATTGTTCAGATCGGTTAACTATAGTATATAGCTGCCATACAATGTTTTTGAAGAAATATGATCAGATGATTCCATCGGCCCACAAACCACACCAAACGGTTGTGATTTTGGAAGAAATTGCAGCTCTTGAATCTCATCAGGCTGATCTTCGCCCCAAATGCGGCAATTTTGCTAGTTTACCTTTTAGCCAGAAATTGGTCTTGTGGAAAACGTCGGATCTTTTCGAAACTTTTCAAGAGCCCATAGAGCGAAGCGATGTCGCATGGGAAGGTCGAGCGGCTTCCGTTGTTGCACAAGCTGTATTTTGTACGCTTTCAATTTACATAAGATCTCTACGTAAAATGCGCCAAGTCTTTGTAGTCAGTTCGAGTCACTTTGAACTTATAAGAATGTAGGTCAAGATTTTTTTGCAAAATTCGCCATAACGACGTCACAGAGATGCCCAGCGTTTGAGAACGACAAGTGAAAGACTGATTTGGGTTTTCCTCAATTGATGCGTTAGTGGCAGCAATATTCTCGATCTGACAAGATGATTATGACGACCCTAAATTAGTCATAGCGTTCCTAAAGTTGAGGCCACTGACTCTGAATTTCGGTTGTAAATTTTAATAATTTCGACTAATTATTGTGTCGTTTCCTTGCTGAGGAGAAATGTTAAAAGAGCGGGAAAAAGTATGGCATCCTTTGCTGTCCCTATCGGTCTTTTTAGCGTCTCTATTTATGGGGGTATTCTCATGTAATCACTTCCAAAAATCGATTTTTTTATATTTTGACAGTAAAACCTATTGAAAACATGCTGTTCAGACCGAAATTCATAGTACTTGATCAGTTAAAAAAATATATATTTTAAATGTAAAAAACGAAATTTTTTTTTTTTTTTTGTACATTTCAAAATACAAATAAAAATATATTAAAAAATTAAAAAGATTGAATTTTGTTGTCGCATAAAAAAAATTTCCTAAAAAGTGGTAAAATGTATGCGCTCATGCGCCCTTATATCGGGTGATTTTTTAAGAGCTTGATAACTTATTTTAAAAAAACAACGCATAAAATTTGCAAAATCTCATCGGTTCTTTATTTGAAACGTTAGATTGGTTCATGACATTTACTTTTTGAAGATAATTTCATTTAAATGTTGACCGCGGCTGCGTCTTAGGTGGTCCATTCGGAAAGTCCAATTTTGGTAATATAAACATTTTTTCGAGCATTTCGGCCGGAATAGCCCGAATTTCTTCGGAAATGTTGTCTTCCAAAGCTGGAATAGTTGCTGGCTTATTTCTGTAGACTTTAGACTTGACGTAGCCCCACAAAAAATAGTCTAAAGGCGTTAAATCGCATGATCTTGGTGGCCAACTTACGGGTCCATTTCTTGAGATGAATTGTTCTCCGAAGTTTTCCCTCAAATGGCCATAGAATCGCGAGCTGTGTGGCATGTAGCGCCATCTTGTTGAAACCACATGTCAACCAAGTTCAGTTCTTCCATTTTTGGCAACAAAAAGTTTGTTAGCATCGAACGATAGCGATCGCCATTCACCGTAACGTTGCGTTTCACGGTCTTCAGCCACACTCTCAGAAACAGACGCAATATTCTCTTCTGTACGCACTGTACGCATTCGTGTGGTTGGTTTAATGTCCAATAAAGTAAACTGAGTGCGAAACTTGGTCACAATCGCATTAATTGTTTGCTCACTTGGTCGATTATGTAGACCATAAATCGGACGTAAAGCGCGAAACACATTTCGAACCGAACACTGATTTTGGTAATAAAATTCAATTATTTGCAAGCGTTGCTCGTTAGTAAGTCTATTCATGATGAAATGTCAAAGCATATTGAGCATCTTTCTCTTTGACACCATGTCTGAAAGACGTGATCTGTCAAATACTAATGCATGAAAATCCTAACCTCAAAAAAATCACCCGATATAATGCTGCCCCGAAAAGAAGGAAGAAGTTAAAAAGGAGGAGTCGGAGTCAGAGGAAGACGACGATATTTTGGTTTCTTCGACTCAACATTAAGGTTGTATATATATATTAATATAAAATAAATACATAAATAAATGTATATACTGTAGGGTCTCCGATGTTTCCTTCTAGGCATAATTGAAGGCTTCATGGTTCCCTAATTCCTGCTTGCTTAGAGTATATGCGGGTTTATGCTTACATATTCTATATATCCACAACTGAAAGTATCTCCATCAGTCCACCAAGCCTTTACCCAACCAAGTCACAGCAGAATACGCTTACAAATTGCTTTTAAAACATTCCGTTGTATGTCAAATTCCACCATTACAGCAAAAGTCTGCTGTTGGAATTGAAACTTTCAAGCATCGCGCTGAGCAGCTGAGATGTAAATGTGTAACTTACTTCCTTGAAATATTTAAATTATGGGCGCAATACATACATATGTATTGAACTCACAGCAACTGACAGCACATGTAAAATACCACCTCCTATCCCCCATCACCAGAAATGCGCTGTCAATGACAGTTCTTCTGTCTGCTGTCGCTCCCTCATCACACATACGTTCGCCCGCCCGCCAGTGACACAAGAGTTTTATATTAATTTATTACGGTTCATCCGACAGAGTATTAAGCGCACAGACAATTTATGACTTTGTTTTCAAAACTAAATGAAATGACAAAAACAATTACAAAAATACAGCAGCGCGGCGCTAATACGAAGATACAAATAATGCGCACAAATAATAATACAAAAAAATAATAATAATAAAGCAATAAAACAATAAGACTTATAACGAGCAAACGGGCAAGGCAGGGCGCAAAAGTCGCACGGTGACAGCGCGGAGCGGGGCGCAAGGCCGAGCAGTGTTACAATGCAGAACGACTAATAAGAAATCATTTATGCAAATTACGAATGCGAAAGCGCGCAAGCAAACACTTACTCATATATGTAAGTATATGTGTGTATATAGCGCGAGTTTCTTGTGCGCTTCAGTTCAGACTTGAAGTTGCAGCGTGACAATTGAGCCAGCGCGCTCACAAGCGTTTAGCGCTGATGAATGCGCTTAATTGCTGGTTGTATGCGGATGCGCGCGCTGACCCGCGCGGCACAACCAACCAACCAACCGCGCGCGCGAGCCAGTGAACGCCGTCCGCGCGCAGACTTCCAGTCTCGGCTAATAAATAGATCAACAGCAGTTGGCAATTGTTATGCAATTGCAATTGCAGTTCATCATTGATGAGCAAATGATCTAGTGCTACATTACTTGGCGTACTGTGCTACGTATTCTGCCAGCGCGTCGAACTACAAGCCGAGCGCCATGCTAGAACTATAGCACAACTTGCGCGCCTTAAGCCAAATATGCATGTGTGTGTATGTAAAGTTGCCAGCGCGTTAAAATATTGCTGTGTGTTGCTATTGCAGTCATTGCTGTCGTTGTCGCTGCTGCTGTTGCTGCTGCTGCTGTTGGCACTGTCAAAATTTGATTTACCGCTTTAATTTTAAGTTAAAACCTGTCAAAAATAAATCATTCAATCGCAGCAACTTTTCTGCCGCTAACACCCTGCGCCGTTGTTGTGCTTGTTGTTGCTGTGCGCTCGAGTGTGTCGCATTTGGCACACATTGTATGTGTTGCAGTCAACGCGGCGAGCCGACAATGCGACAATTTTTTTGCGCCGCGCGCACACATACACACACACACACATATTCATGTATTTATTTACTTGATTATAAACGCAAATAAACTTTTCGCCTTTCAGCATCTTCTGCGCTTGTGCTTGCGCGCTTACTTATCCGTCCTTGTGTCCGTCCAGTCATCCGTTCGACTGTCTGTCTATCTGTCATTGCTGTCATGCAGTGTTGTCACTCGTTTGCTGTTCATTTGCTTGCTTTTTGTTGCTGCATTTTGGTGTATGTTTTGTAATTGATGACACATTTGCGCCCGGCTGGCTGTCTCCGCGATCGACGAGGTTTGTCGCACTAACAAACATTTATTAAGCGCTCGCATATGCATAACACTATTTATAACCATGGATTGCAAAAATAAAAAATTATTATTATTGAAAATGTGCAAATTTGAATGTTGTAATAATAATGTTGTTAGAGTGTGATTGGATAGAAAATATAGCTGATTCATTTTTAGAAATCGTTAGATTGATTGGAAAAACTCTTACTGGAGGGTAGTAATAAGTATTTAGTATATAAAGTTAGGTTGTGGTAAAGCTCAGTGCAATTCGCCGGCAATAAAAAATGCTACTTCGTCCTGGCATAAGTTCTGTTACAAGTTCTATGTATATCGGTCTGAATTTGTAACAGAACTTATGGGCAGCATTAAGTAGCATTTCTTGTAGCCAAATGAAGTGAATGAATTTTTTATTAAAATAAAATAATTAAATTATTTTTATTTAGAAGTTCATATTATATTTAAATAAATGTACTTTTATTCGCAATTGTTACCTTTCGCTTTCAGACAAGCCCTCAAACGATTCGACTTTTTGAGACACTCAACATTTCTATGACAAACAAACATTGCGCTCTAACTCTGACACAAACTGTAGCTGTTAATATTGCTCGTTTGTCACTGCTGAGTGATTTTTTTTTTGAGTGCTTGAGAGGAATATTGCTTGAGAGGAATATTGCTGGAAGATCCAATCCTCTCTCTCTAAAACACTCTAATCTCAATTTGTTTCAGGAGCGTTTTCAGCAGGCGACTGCAAAAAAATAAAACTCTTAATTGGCGAGGAAGACAAGGCGTATATGAAGGCAAATAACGGGTGATCCAAGTTAAGGTATTTTTTTCATTAGTCTTTTTTTGACAAATCATGCGTGTTCAGTGTTGTTTGGCATTTCATCATGGAAAGATCTACTCCTGAACAACGTTTACAAATCGTTCAACTTTATTACGCTTCGCTTAACTTATGGTCAACATAATTGGCCTACTGAGCGACCTATTGGCAACACCACAGCCCAACTTGAGACCCAGCATTCATTATTGCAAAATATTTGACCGAATAGATCAGATGAGAGTACACATGAAGACCAAGGAGTGACGATTAGGCGCCGTTAGCTGCAACTCGGACTGACGTAAGGAACGAACTATCCCATTTTACGCCGAGATCTCAAATTGAAAGCCCGTACAGCTTGTGCAAAAACTGAAGCCGCTCGATCTTCCCAAGCAGCATTGATTTGCTCTATGTACTTTTGAAAAGTTCGAAGAAGATCCGATCTTTTCAAGCAAATTTGAGTTTGAGCAAGTGTGAGTTTGTTATTTTAGAATACTATATGAGAACTATCAACGCTGGCCGTCTTGAAATAAAGAGAATATTGAAAAATAGATCTGCGCTTAAAACTCTCTCTCGTTATCTCTCTTTTTCTCAATATCCGTATATGAAAATTGTAATACATCAATCGATGTCAGCCTTCGAATTGACATATTATATTAGATTAAACTTCTCTCTTTCACTCTCTCTATAAAATTTTAATCTATTAATTTTTAGCGATGCTCGACGCATTGTATGAACAAAGCTATGGAGATCGTTAGGGTTTTCAATCAAGCACTCAGCGAATGATTAAGGAATAGGAATAAGAAGTTATAACAGTTCAATTCCAATATTGTTCTCTAAGGTCACTTAAATAAGACGTGGTATGATCATTTTTGATCTGATGACAAGCAAACCCTGCACGCTTCGAGTACAAGCACACCTTGACCTATAATGGAAGAACAAAGCAATTTAGGAAAGAAATTTTGACTCTAACGATAAGCTGTAAGTTAAAGACAAGTTAATTTCTCAGATAGGCTTTAATGTTTGTAGGCTGAATATTACGGCGGAAATCTTTAAAAAGGTCCGATAGGAACTTAGGTGTCAATATGTTATTTTCAGTTTAAATAAGTAGTAGTATACATAAAGTAAAAGGAGCTGTTTTTGTGACTGCTACCGTTCTCACTACCGAGTCTACTTATTGTAATCTACGGTATTATAGGCGAAATTTGATATTGTCTTCAAGGATACAACCGATTTCTTCTAAAATCTTAATCTTTATATATAAAAAGTACGTATCACGCTGTTTGTCCGCGATGGACTCCTAAACTACTGAACCGATTTTAGTAAAATTTAGCACACTGTGTCCAGTTCGAACCAACTTAGAAGATAGGATAGTTAAAACAATTCAAAAATAATGAATACAGTGAAAGCTCTTTTAAATGAACGACCTATTAAGCGGTCATCTCTATTAACTGGACAGAAACGCTGGTAACCAGGCATTGAGAAAGCCTTAAATTCGTAATTTTTTCCAATCTCTTGGATTCTTATATCGACAAAAACGTTTTCGCCCTTATTCGCAAATAAAATTTTCACTGTATTGAATAGTGTATTATATGAATAATACTATAAAATGTATACCACAGCAAGGCATGGACGGATCTTGTTTTATATATAGTACATATGTTCACATTTAGTATATATGTTCAAAAAAATTGTTTATATAATGCAAATCCTATATTTATTCTTCCAAATCAATTTCATTCTCGTACTTAAAAACACCCTTTTGCAAACGCTTTTTCCAATCCTCATGCATTGGCATTTTGAGTTTATTGAGTAGTTGGTGATTGCGGAACGATATTAGTTGTGTTTTGGGCAAAAGGCTCGCGAAGAGCCAAGGAAGTATGACAGGGTCCATTAAGGTGATGAAAGAACCAAAAGTTGTTTGCCTATAATAGCGCCCGTTACAGAATAGCTGGGCGCAAACGACGCATAATAGTCACATAATACTCGAATTTTTAGTCGACAGTTTGGCCTGGCGGAAGGAATTTATACTGCACCACACCACTATAATCAGTTCACCTTACTTTCTAACTTTTTGATCGTAGATATGTATATTAGAGAGGGTTGATTTAAATTTAGCCAAAAAAAAGAAAAATTGCCTATTCTAGGTATCATCCTGAAGTGCTTTAACTAAGAGACTGTAGGTCCACAATCGGTTTCGAGGCAGCGATATATGTATGTGTTTGTGAAAATCTGTCTATTTCGCGGATGTTTGCTGGTGATTAAAAGTGGTAAAAATATCAAGCAAAAACGCGCGTACTCGACTCTATGTGAGCCAGCGCAAATGTTTTTTCAAGCCTGCATTGACGGTCAGAAGGATTTTGCCTTATATTTGTATATAAGATATTGGACCGCTTGAAGGAAGCAATGAGCTATAAGTGGCCAGTGTAAGCTAATGGGAGAGGAATTGGGCCATATAGTATGTTGGTATATCGATAGTCACTCACCAGAAGCTTGGTTGGGAGATACTTAGGCATCCATCTTATAGTCTCGAGCTGGACCCAAGTGATTACTACCTGTTGGTTTTGCTTGTGAAAATTCTCAAGAGAAGTTTGTGAAAATCGACTGTTCCAGTTTCTTGCCAATAGAGAATAGGGGTTTTTAAGAGTGGGTTTATGTAATTATCTTGAAACGGCAGGATTTTACAGAAAAAAACAGTGCAAATTTGACTTAAAGAGGGCCATTTTAGCTATGCTAAATAAAAACTGCATTTTAATGAAAAATAATGAATATTTTCAATAAAATTGATACAAGCTATAAGTCGCCCATCAAAAACACACCATATACATAGAAATAGTGGAACTATCTATGTTATATACTGTTCCTTCTACTTCTCCGACGAAATTGACAGCAGCAAATATATTACAGGAGCGCAATCAGCGAACATCAAAGGACATTATGAGTTGCAGGCGACGTGAAAAAGGACCAAATGTACAAAACTTGTAAGGAGGTAAAAGGCGAAAGGCAAAAAAACGAAAACATACAGACTTTTAGACATAAAACATGTGCACTATCGGCAACTGTTTCGCATGCAAGTGAGTGTGGTGTGTGTGTTTTGGAGAAACCCAACTGCACATACTCGTACATGCATAACCGTAAATTAGCTTAAATCAGACAAAATGAGGGTGTGCAACGATTGCCAGGACATTAGATAACGCTAGAATTTATTGTCATTGATGTATTGTCGACGAACGAACGATGAAACGCATTGGCAGCAGTGGAAGGACAAGCAGAAGAAGTAGAAGACATTTCAAGAGGCGTGTGTCTGTATGTGTGTGCTTACATAAATTTTCAAAACTATATAAGTAAGCACTATTTAATGTCGCTTCGCTTGCCTATGTACATGTGTGTGTGCGCGCACATTTGAACACTACCGTTATACCCACATTTCACAGTTGTTGTCGTAAACGCCACAATTTACTTTGCTGTCAGTGCGAATGAGCCGAGATCGCTGTCTCAGCTGCCGACCTGCGCCCATCACCACCACCGCTACCGCCAACCAATATGGACCTGCAGCTGGTACGCTCAAGGACTGCAACTACACATACCGTTATATGTATAGTAATATGTTGGAATTATTTTCTCGCTTTTTTCGCACAGTTATTGCACATCAGTGCCAATGGGCGTTGTGATGAGCTGGCGACAGTGGCCGTGAATCAAGTGCTGGTACGCGCGTGCCCACACGCCAGCCATGCGCTGCCGCGCCAGCCGAAAGCGACCTTCGCATATGTACGTCTTGCCGTCGGCAGCGCGCACCAACTAGCATGTAATTGTATAACGTCAGCGTCATCAAAGCATACGCCGCCATCATGAGCCTTTCCACGACTTTCTTTCTTACTCTCTGCATAACGCACTTTCGCCTTGCCATTCTTGGTTGAGGCTAGCGCTTGGCGGCAGCAGCGCCTTGTTGCTGCCTGCCGCTCGGGTGCGGGTGCTGTGGACATATTTATGTCGCTATTGGGAACATTTCATCCTCATAAATATTCTTCATACTCTGGTCTACACACACGCTTATAAACATTGGGTGGCGTGTATTGTGCGCGTGTTTGTGTAGAAAATGTGCTGAGCTTTGGCATTATTCAGCGCTGTTCTCGTGTTTCCTTCATATATTTCTACACCCTACAATGTACCATTATTTCAAACTTATCAAAGAAATGTTTCTAAACGCGGTTGAAAATATACAGAATCTGTTAAACAATACTTAACTTCAATATACTAATTTGTGAAATGTAACTTGATATATTATTATCCGGCCAAATTAAGCGTTCCACAAGTTCAATACTGCTTCCTAAGGGCTGTCGAAATATTGTAGAAATATTTACATAACCAAATACAGTCAGAATCTTAATTTAATCAGATCATTATGTAAAAATAATTTTGTCTGTAATTTCGGACTTTTTCCGATGGATATTTTAACACCTCACAGCCAGTGGCAAAACTAATATTATTATTCGACAAAAATTTAATGTTCCACAGTTCACCGTCAAAACAACTTGGTACTATTCGACTAAAATTGAGTGGTCCACAAGTTCAATATAGCCTCCGAACGACAGTTTGGGAGCTTCTGGAAAGAAATTGTTCAGCAAAACTATGCTCAGGGCCTCGATTTTATAAGAGTATCATATTTACATATTTTTGTTTGTAAAATTGAATTTTTTGTTCATAGATATTCCGTCAAAAGAACTTGTTATGATTCGATAAGAATTAGGTACTCTATTAGTTTAATACAGCTTCCGCTTGGCAGTGGGCGATCTTATGGGCAGAAGTTTCATAGGAAAAATGCAGACAGCAGCTTCCATTACATTTGACTCCATCAAAATATCAAATAAAAATATTTTTGTGTGTAAGTTTTGATTTTTTATCTGTCATATTTCAACTCATAACCTCCGTCAATAAACCCTATACCCTTTAAACTACCGAGGCGCAATTTCCAGATCAAGTCTATTCCAGCAATAAGTTTATACATATCTTTTAGAGAGAAATCATAATTATATTCCTTTAACTTTTAGCTTTCTAATTCGCTATTGCTCTCAAATATTGTGCTACCGAATTGGAAGTGGCAGTTTCAGTGAGCTCATTCGAGTCTAGATCGAACCCTCTAACGCAATCTGAACGCCCGAACCATCTGCTGGCCTTGATATTGAGAATCGAAACCTCTATAGCGATCTGAACACTCCAATTATGCTTCTGACAAGGAAAAAATTAAAAATTGTTGGCCATTGGCAAAGTGTCAAAGTGTATTGACACCAACTTACATTTACTTACATTTAGGCTCCTCAATAGAGTCATACCACAATTTCTGTCACCTTTACTTTAGATCTTAGTGGTAAATTCTCATGAAAGGAACTAGACTATTGGGTGATAGCCAATGAAGATAATGTTGCTCACCTGGTTAACTGAAAATTCCTTGACACCGTTTACGAGCAAATACAAGGGAACTTCAATGCGATAGCTAACGGGTGAAAATAAGAGGCCTAGGTTAGAACCTGCTATCTTTATCGATTGTCCAGTTAGAATTTCATGACATTTCATTGATAGGAAGCGAAGTTATTGCGTTTTAAGTGCAAAAATGAGCTTCGAACAAAGAGCCAACATTAAATTTTGTTTTAAAATTGGTAAAACTTTTACCGAAACGTTTCAATTGATGAAACAAGTTTATGGCGATGATTGCCTATCCCGTAGCAGAGTGCATGAGTGGTTTTAACGTTTTCAAAGTAGTCGTGAGGACATAAATGATGATCAACATGTGGGCCAATCAAAATCCGTGATTACCGGAAATTCCATCGAAACTGTGCGTGAATTCATCAAAATCAGCCGAAATCATCATTGAAATTCGTGGAAATGGAATTGAATATTTGGGCTTACGAAAGGCGTGGGCAAAATTGCTCAGAATTCAACATTCGATCGACGTCTGTGACCCATTATTTGACCAAAAATCACATTTTAACCATTAACCGCTCTCCGTATTCACCTGATATGGCACCGTGCGACTTCTTCGCCTTTCGGTAAAATGCATTTTCCCATGAAAGGAAAGCGTTATGCAGACGTAGAAGCCATTCAAAAGGCTTGCACCGGCATACTGGCGGTCATACCGGCCAACGAGCTAAAACACTCGTTCGACATGCTTTTGGACCATGCAAAAAGCTGTATTGAAGTTCCGTTACTCGACCATGTAGAAGTTCGAATAGCAATTGCCCAATGAAGAACAACAAAGCGGTGAGAGTATGCATCATGCTTTGTAGAATATGGTCGGACGAAAGCATATCAGACCAATGGAATTTAAGTGTGCTCTGCTCAATCCAAAAAAGGTTGTACCCACAATCTTCGCCAACTACAGTGAGATAAACGTCCTCAATATCGGCCTTCGACCGCACGAAAAGGAATTTCATCTATACCGCTATGTGTGAACTTGGTATCCCCGCAAAGCTAATACGGCTGTGCAAGCTGTCATTTCGCAGCACTAAAAGCTCCAACAGCTTCGGAAAGGATCTTTCCGAGCCGTTTAATACCAAGCGAAGTTTCAGATAAGGAGACTCCCTAAGAAACAGCGGCTATGCTGCCTAGGTCTTGTCGTCCGAATGGAACTTAGTTGAAGATTCCAGATTGGAGCCAAATAGCGACAAGGAAGAACGGCTGGCGCGCTTTTGTAAGCTCGGCAATAATTATTATAAATATTTTCGAACTACTGGCTGGCTTTATATCACATATAGCGGCCATAGTGAACGTGAGAGAATACTTTTTCAATAATAGTGTATACTTGTGCCTAAAATGGATTAAATCGGGTGAATACGGCCTCAAGCTTTACTAGAGTCTATGAAAATAATGTAGTGAGTCTAATCACCTCTTGTTGCTAAAAAAGGATCGCTTCAAGCTGCATATTCTACTGAAAACCACACGCAGTAGGGCATGTGTTGGCCGTTATTACCGCTGCTACTCTCATACGCCATCCTATTTCATTTCAAGTTGCCCTGCTAAGTGCGCTGCGCTCGCATATTTTTTGCGCTTTTTGGAAAATCAAATAAAATAACCCTGAATTATATCCCATCAAGATACTAAATAAGAAATAGTAAGCTTATGCGAATGGATTGGGTTTCCTTTGCTGCTCGCCACCAACTCACATTTATGTAGTTTTTGTATGTTGTTGCTGCTGCTGGCGTTCGCATTGAGTATTTTGCACGCTCAACACCAACACCACCACTGGCGGCAGCACCACCCGTTTTGGCAGTAAATTGTCAAAGTGACAGCTTACAATCCGTTCCATCAGCTTGCCACACGCATACACACACACCCAAGCGGCGTCGCTTGCCATTTCTTGCGCTCTCACTCCCACTCTCACACGCTTTGGGTGTCGCACATCGTGCTCACACTACTTGTTTGCTGCGTTGCGCGCTCAAAACTGGTTTTGGTAGTGGCTGGCAGCAGCAGCATTGGTAGTGGCTTGCCACTTCCTTCCTTGCCACTTACTTTGATTTAATGTTGCATGTGATTTATGACCAGTCAGTAACGAGTATTTTGTTATTTCGCTCCATATCATAGCCCAGCTTGCCAATTTCTGTGTTGTCATACTTGTTTGTGCTATTGTTGTTGTTGTTGTGGTTGTTGTGTTGGAAATAGTGGTGGTTGATTGCTGGGTTCGCGTTGTTATCGGCAGACGTTCGTCTTTGTCTAAATAAAACCCTTCAGCTGTTTCTCGCTCGCCGTTGCTACGTGTTTGATGTCTTCGCTGGCTTGCTGTTAATTTATTTCTTGTTGTTTTTTTTTCGTTTGCTTCCTATGGTTATTGCTGTTGTTGTGGCGTGGACGGGCCTGGCTTTCAACCACCTTTCGCCACCACTGTGCGCGCACGCTACGCAATTGCCTTGGCTGCCATGTTGAAGTTGCATGTCATTTCTGACACATTCAGCATTAATGGCAAGGCGAAATACAACAACAACAATAATAATAATAGCAGCAGCAGCAGCACTCGTGTTTGGGTGAACGCCTCATGCAGCAAACATTTAAATTATCAGCAATACAATCAAGGCGCAGAAAACGAAATAAACATTATTGAAGCAATACAAGCACACACACATCTACACAAAAATATACTCATAAACAAACTGCACATACATATGTATATATACCCACACACACATTTACATTTCTTCATTTTTTCTGTGTGTGTGTTTTTGCGCCACAACTTTGCGTGTCTTCGTCGATAACGCTGACATTGCGCGCTTTATTCGTTCATTCATTCACCATCCCCTCTCCCGCTCACCGCTCACATACTTTTGCGAGCAGCTTCTACACAATTCGTCGGCAATAAATCACTCACATTTCACTAGCGTTTCTTCATCAACGTCTCCACTTGATTGCCTACTGCTACGCGTAGCAGACAATTCATCTACGCCCGTTTTTTTGCTACGTCCCTCGTCGCCCCTCGGGAGTCCTAGTTGTTGTTGGCAAATTCTGCTTTGCATTGAGAATTGTGTCATTAGACATTTGGTGGTAGCGCCCGGCTTTCAAACTGCTGCGGCTGACTACTACACGCGACTAGCTGACTAATCAACGAGCTTTCGCGGAATCTCATACATACATACATGCATATGTCTTCATGTTACTCATTTGTCGTCTAATTTACGAGGGTGAGTCATCGGTTGGGTGCACATATTTTAGCAAATTGAAGAATTGATTTTCTGTAAACAAATACCAGCTTAAAGTCGATGGCGATTGAACTGGTTAGGTGAAAAATTAGGTCAGTCAACTAGGCTGTTTAACAAGAAAAGAGATGGGTGCTGCTACTTAATGACCCATAAGAAGAGTCAGTGGTGACCCCAACACAGGCCTAACTCTGTTCAGCAAAATTTTGCTCTTGAATATTTTCGAAATTCCATCGAGCTCTGAAGTTATACTCTCTATCTACGAAAAAGGTAAAAACCAGTGAGAATCGTATATGTTGGATAGGCTAAGATAGCTAATAATAATATTACTAGAGTCTTTCACACTTGAATCGTTGATTAAGATAGATAGTAATACTAATCCTCAATTTCGGAAGAGTAAACATGGAAAGGAGTCAAAACTTCCAGGGAAGTACTAAACCCTCATATGCTAAGCATAAGAAAAATTTGATAGCGATACCAGCAAGTTAGTCTGAAGGGCATAAGTATTTATAGCCCTCGATCGAAGATATTTTAAACTTGCTTTTGAAAATCGGAATCGATAAAAATACACTATCATGACGACTCGTCGTTTGCCGTGCAATTTCGAAAATTGGAATCCAGAAAGAAATTTAGATTTCAAACCGGTCAATACCAATACAACAAGAGAAAAAAAGAAATGTGAGGATCGTATCTGTTGGTCAGGTTAACATAAATTGTAATACCAATCCCCGAGCCAGGAGAATATATTTCTAAAGTTGAAGCCTGCGTAGTGGCAAAAACTTCTAAAGCGCTGGTTATTTTTCCTTTATCGAGCACATCACTAATATGATATCGATTCCAGCAAATTCTCCAAGAAGGCTAAATGTATGTGATCCAAGACTTTAGAACCTTAGTTTTGAAAATATGAAATATATTAGGTTGGACAAGGAAGCGAAGCAAATAGGCTTGGTAGTGAACGAGACAAAACAAAATATCTTCTGTCATCAAAAAAACAGTCGTCACACTCGCGACGTGGCTCCCACGTCACTATTGACGGTCATAAAAGTCGTAGATAAATTTGTCTTAATTTGTTGAAATCTAACGCAGAATAACTCTTGCCAACTGTTTCAGAGTTACTTCTTGGCATTCACACTACGTCCTAAACATAATCGTCGCAGTTCCTTGAAAGGGTTCCAAAGTCTTTTTGAATTCTTTCACAGAAGGAATGAGGAATGACGATACGATTAGAAAACATTACTACATCCAGAATCAAGAAGTCATCAGGGAACTTAAAATTCATAGTAAGGAAAAGGTAAGGAAAAAATTCGGTTAAAAACCTCTACGAGAAAGTGTTTTAAATTACATTACTCTAGAAATAACATTAAGAATAACATCTTGACTTCAAACTCTTAGTTGAGTTTATTTAGCCCTATCGAGTTATACTGGTCTATGTACTATGCTCATTACTAAGAACTTCCTTATTATAAAAATATTGACGGTAGCAGTTCAGCGATTTCAGTTGAATGGTCATCTTCAGCGATGAGGCTCATTTATGACGGAATGGCTTTGTCAGTAAGCAAAATATGCGTTATTGGTCAGGCTGAAATCCACACGTACTCCATAAGTGATCATTGTTTCCCGAAAAAAATTACGGTTTGGTGCGGTTTATGGGTCGGCGGCGTCATTGGGCCGTACTTCTTCCGTGATGATCAAGACCGACACGATACTGTTAGTGGGAATCGCTACCCCCTCAATGATAACCGAATATTTTTTACCCAAATTGGATGATAAGAACTTGGACAATATGTGGTTCCAACAGGACGGCGCTACAAGCCACACAGCGAATGTCACAATCGATTTATTGAGAACCAAGTTTGGTGAACGTGCTATCTCACGAAATGGCCCAGTCAATTGGCCGCCTCGGTCGTGTGATTTAACGCCGTTAGTCATTTTCCTGTGGAGCTACACCAAGTCTCGGGTCTATGCCAACAAGCCAGTGACGATTGATGAACTTCGTACGAATACGTAACGTGAAATTGCAAGAGTATCGGCCGATTTATGCTTGAAAACCGTCGAAAAATGGGTTTAGTGTCTGGACTTTTGTCCAGTTCCAAACATAATGACATCGAATGTACTTTCAGGAGAATTAGGAATTTCTCTTTTATTTTAGCCGCTACTTAGAGTAAGATAGTTGTACGAGTGTAGCTTGTTCTATGTAAAATCAAAGTAAACATTCCTTAAGTTAGTAAAAAATAGCAACTAAATGGACCACCCTCGTAAACTTTATAAAGACACTAATACGTACATTCCACTTCATACAACTTGAAGCTCTCTTGTTTTTCTTTGACTCCGTCACCACAGCATCTTCTTGAGTTGCGAAGCGTTGGAGTGACTAACAGCTTTGACAATATGGCATTTCGGCTGCCTATGGTTCTAAATTACTTGGCGTCAACTGATGCGGCTGTATATCATTTACTTTTGTTATCCGTCGCTTATTTTGGAGCTGTTTGGCGTTTTTTTTTTTTTGGTTTTTTTAGTGTTCTCTATAATCGTGGCTGCTTTGAGCATCTCAAGATTTCGGTTCATCGAATTTCCACACACAAACTACCATCCCCTCGTGGTGTTCGGGCTAAAGTGCGGATGTGCGGAAAACGTAATGGAAACGTGAATGAACGCGACAATGTCAACGGCATCGACATATTCTTATCGGACCTGCAATCAATAGGAGATGTCATCCCAGAGTGATTTACCGTCAATTTGGGGATGCAAAAAAAGACTGCCATATATCCGCAGCCGCTTGATATACGACGAAGTGAAGTCGAATTAAATGTTATGTAACAATGCCTCGCTTCACACAAATCCATTTATATTATATGTACATTTGTGTTGTTGTGTGTTTGTACGTATTTGGTAATGTGAGAATAAGTGTATTTAATCAACTTTAATGGTTGTCATACATATCTACGTATATACAAAATATATATTGGTATGACTTTTTAGCATTCTTTTGTGTTTTGTGATTAACTGCAAGAAGAGGGTGAAAGGGATGAGCCAAATGAAGTATGCTTTTAGCAGATAAATACCTTTTGGTACAAGCTTTGAGCTTGCATCAGTCTGAATTCAGACCCAGTACGAGGGATGGTCAAAGCTCATTGAAATCTTTTCTCTAATAGTGCTCCTGTCGGTCCAAAAAAAGTCGAACTTACTAATATATTTCAGAAAAAAAAATTCGAACTTATGGAAATCGAAGAATCTTCCGTTTTCTGATGAACTTCTGGTAAACTTTGGGTAAAGATACTTATTATCGAGATTTATGCGACTATTTGAGGTTAGAAAACTATATTATAGAAACCTTTGGCTTTTTAGAGTGGATTTGCGACTACATTTCCTGAATTGCAACTTATCAATGTCGATAGAAGCGACTATAGGAACATGATGGGAATACTAACTGGTGACACACGCTCGCAGGATGGGACTGACAGATCAGAAGACTGCAGGAAAAGTCTAGTGCAGGGCACCAGGGAAACAATGGAGCATTTCTTGTGTACTTTTTCTGCTTTGCTAGACTTCCCTGTAAGCTTCTGGGGTACACACGGTATTATAAACTGTAGGAGGTAACGATAGTGAGACAGCAGAGTCTGTTAAAATTCTAAAGGACGACTACTCCTCTACTAATCCATGCGTGGCTTGTTGGCCTACCAGCTATACTTAACCAGTTATATCTAACGTAACCTAACCTAACTTATCAATGTCCTCAAGTTGATGATACGCCGTTCATGCTCTTAAGTATATATCAGCGGGGGAGGAAAAGGCCACAATGAGACTCTTCCATTTACTTCGATCTCGCGCTTGCCTCTTAATTTCATTTCATTTTTTTTTGGACCTTAGGTTTTCGGTCTTCATATCTTTACTTTCGTTCAGCACCTTTCTGGCGGTTGCCTTGTGAAGTCCAGTCGGTAGCGTCTCGGGTGATTTTGAGTACTTCTCATCTCTAAATATGCGTCAGCCCCATTTTCTTTTGAGTGTTTTGGCCCTTAGCGGTGGTTATCTCGTGCGTGTCCATTAGACCGTTTGTTGGTGAAGGACCAGAAAATGTGGAAAGTATTGGGAACGTATCGATTTTAGAAAAAGTGCAGCTTTTGGTTGTCACTTAATTAATTCTACTGAAATATATAAAAGAAAACTGGTTGTTGCCGCCCTGGACTCGTAACTCTGTACTACTATGAGGAACCCTTTTCAAAGCACAGATTAAGTAAACTTATAATTAATATCGTGTAGTATTCTACATAGTTAGTTAGCGTAATCATTTCTTATTATAACCTTTATTAACCTTCGTTGGACATCAATTTTCGATGGTCTTATCTTTTATGATCTTCTTGGATTTCATCATTCCTTCTCATGTCGTTTAAACTTCATTTTTAATCCTATCTTCTATTCCATTTCGTCTAAACATATCTCATCTAATTTCTTCTCATCTTATCTCAGTTTGTCATATCTCATCTCATCGTTTCTCATTTCATCCTTCCTAATTTGTTTAACCTTCATCATTTATCCTATTCATATTCACACCTTATTTCTTTTCATCTCCTCTATCTAACCTCATCTCTTCTCACCTCATCTCTTCTCATATCATCCCTTCTCATCTCAAATCATCTCATCTCATCTCCTTTCATATCGTCCATTTAACTCTTCTCATTTTATATTATCTCATCTCATTTCATTTCATCTTATCGTATCTCATCTCCTACCCGTCTTAAGTTCTTCCAGGTTAAGAAAACAACGATTAAATTAGAACTCACTGCCACTCACAAGAACCATCTCTTCTGATCGGATACCATCTCATCTCACACACATTGCAAGAAACACTTGCCTGCTTCACAGTCGTCTGTCCAAGACAGCTCTTAATCTATTTGCTTGTTAATCTTTGCATATTTTTTTATCTTTATGCCAAAATGACGATGACCGTAGCATAAATTTGTATTTATAAATAACTTAAGATGATTTTATGCACACTCTGTCAAAGAATATGAAATGTAATCAAAAAATATTCCGAAAAAATATATGAAAAATTATTTGGCATGCATTATGACATATATAAATACATCTAAATGTAAAAGAAATATTTTGCATTAGGGTGGTTGATTTCAAGTTTTTTAAGGTATGAATAGCTTGTGAAGAAATCATGGAAATTAATGTTAAAGGTTAGTAATTTTAAGAGAATGGAGTCATGTGTAGAAAGTTCACTGAGCGCCATTCATTTGAGAGTGGCCAGAAAATATTCTTTAACATATCGCTTAAGAAGCTCATGACTTTAGACGAAGTATTTTCTGGGTAGCCAAAAAACATCCGTTTGAAGGTGAGCTAAAGGGAGAAACACTGGAATTCCTTGTTCATTGGGACGATGCTGCAAAGATGCCTTCTATGAGTTGGTTGATGTCTTCGTTATAGTGATTTGGCTGACATTCCCATATCTTTGGCACAATCGTCGGTAAATTTAGCCTTCATGATGAAACAGTTGAAATGAGTTGAGGCTGCTAGACTTCGCCGGGGCTCAAAGTATGGTTTTCTGTAGTTCCAGCATTGAAAAATTCACCAAGCTACCTTACTGTCTCCGGATTAAAATCCAGATCGATCATGTTGTAATAGACGGAAGACACATTCGAAGTCCTAACATTGACGCGGACCACCATCTTGTTGTTGCCAAGATACGCAACTGCCTATGTTCTGTTAAAAACGCACGTCATAAAATGCAAGAAAGATTCGACGTCAAGAAGTTGCAATCACAACAGACAGCCGACTTAAGAGGGAACACTTTTCCAGTTTGCGGAAGAACAACAAAGCGACGGGGGCCGATGGATTGCTTGCCGAGTTATTCAAATACGGCGACGAAGAACTGAAAGCAATCCACAAAAAAGAGACCCCACAATCTGCGCCAACTACCATGCGATAAGATTCCTCAACATCGCATCTAAGGTTAAAGATTAAATCCCACCTAAAAAACTGACTGGACCTGATCAGTGTGGCTTCAGGCATGGAAAATACACAAAAAATCTTGGAAAAGACCCTTGCAAAGAAGATGGTGTGTGTCGATCACCTCTTCGACGATTTTAAAGTTGCTTTTAACAGCACGAAAAGGAGCTGCTTTATGCCGCGATGTCTGTATTTGGTATAACCGCAAAACTAATACGGCTGTGTAAACTGACATTCAGCAACACCAAAAGCTCCTCCAGGATCATTAGCTGCTGGCTTATGCCGATGATTATTGACCTCAACGATCGCGCCGTTAGTTCTGATTTCTCCAGGTTGGACAAAGAAGCGAAGCAAATGGATCTGGCATTGAACGAGGGCAAGACGAAATATCTCCTGTCATTAAACAAACAGTCGTCGCACTCGCGACTTGGATCCCACGTCACTGTTGACGGTCATGACATCGAAGTCGCTGATAATTGCGTCTATCGTGGATTAAACATTAACAACAAGAACAATATCAGCCTCGAAATCCAACGCAGAATTTCCTACTTCGGATTGAGTAGGCAACTGAAAAGTAAAGTCCTCTCTGGACGAACAAAGACCAAATTCAATAAGTCACTCATTATTCCCTTTCTGCTATATGGTGCAGAGGCATGGCCGATGACAACATCTGATGAGAAGACGTTACGAGTTTTCTAGAGAAAGGTTTTACGGAATATTTATGGTCTTTTGTCAATTGGCAACGGCTAGTATCGCATTCGATGGAACGATGAGCTGTAAGAGATATATAATAGTTTGTCAAAAAAGTCTTGCGGTATTTTCGCTAGTTGGCGCTGAAAGCGCGTAGTTCTAGTTTTATTCGTCGCATCGGGTCATGCTAAACCTTTTTGGAAAGCTCATTTCACGCGCTAACACGTGCTTGATGGATTGTCGTTTCTTTTAAGTCGTTCGTGAGTTATAGCGTCGCAAACATGGAGCAAAATAAAGAGAAAATACGGCATATTTTACAGTAATACTACGATAAAGGCAAAAATGCATCTCAAGCCGCCAATAAAATTTGTGCAGTTTATGGACCCGATACAGTTTCCATTTCCACCGCACAACGATGGTTTCAACGTTTTCGTTCTGGTGTAGAGGTGGTCGAAGATGCGCCACGCTCCGGAAGGCCTGTAGTCAAAAATTGCGATAAAATCGCTTAATTGGTCGAAAGAGACCGGCATAGTAGCAGCCGTAGCATCGGTCAAGAGCTGGGCGTGAGTCATCAAAAATTCATTTCAATTTCAACAAAAAAAAAAAAAAAAATTCAATAAAAATGCCGCAAGACTTTTTTGACAACCCATTATATGGCGACATTGATATAGTTCAGCAAATTCAGAGATAACGGCTATGCTGGCTAGGTCATGTCGTCTGAATGGATGAAAATACTCCAGCTCTGAAAGTATTCGACGCAGTACCCGCTGGGGGATCGAAAACAAAGTACATGCTGGGTTAAGCAAAGAAAGAGGAAGACCTCCAATCCGTTGGAAACTTGACTATAACCACTGAAGCGGTGTCTACGCCAATAAAGTTGATGAAGAACGATTCTTAACTATTTAAATCTTTCACCAAAATAATCACAACCCTAAAGTAAACCTAACACATATACATAGTATATACATATGTATGTGGATACATGTGTATGTATAGTATATACGTAGTTATTCATGTGCATTTCATCATCTCCAATTCGAGCACATGCAGCACAACTGAATGCTGAACTGGACAGCCATAATTGAACTACATAACAATTGCAAAAATCGAGCCAAATTCGTGTACAAGTCATTCAAGTGTTCATCCCAATTCCAAGGCGAAGCCAAAGCTAGTGCAAACTACATACACAGATACATGTATATGTATATTTATGGATATATATATATATATTTGTATCATATACATTATGCAGTGCCTTGAATTTTGTCCTCATTTCTCGACTCGAAACAATTCCAACAATGTCTCGCACAGCCACATCAGCACGAGCAATGCAACAATGGCAAGCGACTTGCACAAATAAAAATATTTATAAACATATTTATGTGTATGTGAGTGTGTGTATGGCACACACATATTGCCTGCAGATGAAAAAATATGTTTATTTAAAATTTCAAAACGAAAGTAATCGATTTAATAAACTGTCACCGGCATGTTCCATCCAACTGCGGCGCTACGGCACCGGCTCCAGCACCGTGCCACACTTTTGGTTGTTAGTTGGAGCGCTGCAAAGCTATGCAATAACTGCACATGTGCTTCTCTGTATGCATGTGTGTGTGTGTGTGCGGCGTCTACTACGTTCCCATTGCATTGCAGCTGCAGTTGATTGGATTGAAGCGCTTCGTAAGCGAACAGCTAACATCTTAGCAGCGCTGAGCTGGGTGGTGGTGGTTGGTGGCTGCCGCTAGTTGTTGCCCAACTTATGGCACGTGATTGTACGCTGTCTATCGAACTTGCTACCTGTACACACACACACACACACGTGCATATTTACACATTTGATTTCATATTTCGATTGACCACCACCCAAAGCGCCAGCCTCGCCTCAACTCAAAAGGACATGGTTTTATCTGTCTGTCTGTCTGTGTTCGTTACATATTTTTTCTACATTCACTTATTTGCTCGCTCAAGCATGCATTCAAGCATACAAACACACACATACACAAACGTTTGTATGTGCTTGCACAAAATAGAGTTAAGTCACGATAATTGCATATCCAAGTCGTCGCTCGCCGAGCAGTTTCAGTCGTAGTCCAGTTCATTCTCAGCGCTGCTTGATGAGTTTGTGGCATCAGTAGTTTGAATGCATCAAAAAGGGATTTTTATTGCTTGCAACTAAATATAAATTGCTGCACTGATATTGATTTGGCTCGGCATGCATGGACTTTCGGCTAATGCTGCAGGGGTTGTGTGAAAAATATTGTGTGAGGGGTAAGCAGAAAGGGTTGCAACTTTAGATTTGTAAGTTGAAATTTGTGGAGAAGAATAATAATCGCAAGAAAAAGATGAAATAAAAAGTTGTTGTTGTCAAAGGGGCTATGCCTTTTTGAACTTTAAGGTTTTGAAATAATATGGAAACAACTTTAAGGGGTTACATAGGTATATGTGCTTCAAAAAATTTATTATTTTTATTAACTAAATAAATTCTACAACATCTCTTGAATATTGTCCTAAATCTATTAAAGTTGATCCGAGTAATTGTTTCGAAGATACAGCCTTGAGAACTTGTGCGCCGTCTTTAAACGCGTTTTTCTCGAAACTCTGTTTTTGAAGTGGGTTCGTAAGATTTCTTGAGAACTGCTCGACTCATCTTAATGAAATTTTCTTTGAGCTACAATACTTGTACTTAAAGACTTGGATGTAGGATGTTTTTCGTTTACAACTATTTAAAAAAAAGTTTCGCGAAATTTTCACCGAAACTATAATTTTTTGTAAAATTGTCTACCAAAAATCCAATTTTCAGTTTTTTTTTGTTTCCTTCGCCCAAGTGCTAAGTTAAGGTTTTAGCTAAAACAAGTATTTTCTGTCACTTTAGGTGATCCTATAAGGAGTTTTCCTGCCAATGCGGGCGCATCTTTTTTCCGTGGGACACTGGAAATGGCGTCTCAATGGCCGAGTTCAAAATATTTTTTTCCAAAAATTTAAGAATTTCTTTTTTAATAGTGTATATTTGTAACAGTAAAAATATTTTATTTTCTATATGAGAAAAAAGGCTGGTTTTCACCGAGGAAACCCATGTAACCTCTAAAGAAAGGACAGATAAAGCAACAAACTTCTCAGGCAGCAGGTACTTCTCAGAAAGTTAGGATCAGTTTATATATGAAAAGCTGAGATCAGATTCTCTGAATTTTTTTTTGGTTTGACGAATAAACAGTCACCGGATATTCAATTCTTCTCGTCATCCTGATAATTTATATAACGCTATACCTATCTCGATTAGTTTAAGGTATTATTGGTTGTAATGTCTTTGGGTGACAACAACGATGTTATTGAATTTTTATTTAGCCAACTTCACACTTACCTTTTAACAGTTATATATTTGAACAGCTGGTATAGTAAGGTCTGTTTGTATATAATATTCCAAAATTTTTTGGAATAGTTTTTGTTTGGTGCCCTATCGAAGATGTAACATCGAAAACAGCATTTTTCGGAGAAGATGTGTTGACCCAACGTCAATGTCAAAATTGGCTTGCAAATTTCGTTCAGGCAATTTCGATCTTCAGGATGGACCACGTCTTGCAGGAACTCTTGTAACCGATCGTTGGTCGATGCAAATTGTCGAAAAACAACTTGAGAGATTGCTGAAAGACTAAATTTCTCTAACGCGACTGTTCAAAACTTGGCATACGGGTTCCTCATATCTTTACAACGTCCGCTGTGTTTAACGTGTGTACTTGCTTATGACAGCCTTGCTCCACGGCACTCAAGTCAATGCGTTGATAAGCGCCGTGAAAATGCCACTCATTTTCAGTACCAATTGGTAGCGTGATATGAACACACTAACCAGGGTAGGGCCCATCTAAAATCTCTGCCGTACTTTTGGTCCGGCACCTGGTGAATTTCAGTGTCAGTTCTTCCCGCATTCGGGTTTTAATTGCAATCAGCACAATACTCCCCGAGGGGTCGGTCTTCATGAGCAGATTGGAGCAAACTCCAAGGGCTTCTGCTCCCTGTGGTGTCAGACTCCGATCAGTCCTCATAGCCGAAATTTCTACCAGTTCAGCTTCGATACTGCTCTGAACTGGTGACCAGTGGTTAGACCCAATAAGCACATTAGACGCACGCACCATTCACACGAGAAGCTGACAGTCAGTTAAACGCCTTCGCCGCCTAAGCAATTCAGGCGCAAACGACCCTAACTGTGCGGCATTCCACACCGATCACACCGCTAACATCTAAAAGTCCATCAGTACAGCTAATCCCAAGCCATCCAGATAACTAATGTCCCAGTACATCGGGAATTCTGCATTTACATGCACCCAGTTCTCCACCATACCACAATTCAGACCACCCACATTCAGAGGCCAATGCCCCGTAAGCTGAAAACCCAGACTTAGGCGAAATCTGAAATATAAGTTGCCCTCAACAAACCCAACATCCTCAATGTACTCATATGGTAACCCCGTTAGGGTTGTTGTCCCAGCGGTCTAGCCACCTACATCGGACACTATCGTCTACATGCCTCCTGTTCTGTAGATATCCCTGCCTCTCCACATCATCATCGGAAATGCAGTCATTCTGCAGCAATGGCACACTCAAGCCCCTTCTTAACCTGAGTGTTACAGCACGCTCTGTGACAATCAGGTCAAGAGGGGGGCACCTAACATAACCTGCATAGTATCCGTTGAAATGGTGCGACATACAGTCAAACTGGCAAGCATCATACAATGCTGTATTGAGAGGAGCTTTTAGGACCCTAAGACTGTCGTGGCTGCTTCCCACCATACAATGGTTCGATAAATGGCACAGGCCACAAACAAGCCACGATATATATTGCGAACAGCACTACACTTGACTTGCCGCACATACCTGATAATTCCCTATTCGCCCGGACAATCGGTGGACGAACCGGCGACAATCTGCCCTTAGGTAACATGAAGAGTTTGAAGAGCTGTCATTTCATTCAGAAAAAAACACAGGTTTGGTGCCGGTGGAGTCATCGGTTCATATTTCTTCAAACATGATGCCGGTGAGAACGTAACCGCCAATGGCGACCGTTATAGCGCCATGGTAACCGACTATTCGATGCCTGAAATTAAAGCTCGAGATCTCGGTGCCATTTGGTTTCAACAAGGCGGCGCCACTTTCCACACATCACATTAATAAATGGAATTATTGAGATCGCTGAGCAGATATTTTCACGTTTTGGCCACCAAAATCGTGTGATATCACACCGTTAGACCTCTTCCTGTGGGGATATGTTAAGTCTAAAGTCTTCCGCTTGGATTTAGTCCTTGAAGAAAAACCTTACGTGTGTCATTCGGCAGTTACCAGTCGAAATGCTCAAAAGAGTCAACGAAAATTGGACTCAACGGATGGACCTCTGAGACGTAGACGCGGCCAACATTTGAAAGAGATAATCGTCAAAAAATAAATGCCAAGGAATGCTTTTCGAATGATAATACACATTCCCCATTACATTTGAAGTGTGTGTGTTTTTTCTTTTAAAAAGTAGGGAACCTCGAAATGGATCCCCCTATATACATATATATTTTACAGGGTCACGCACGTTTCCTGCTGTGTATTATAAATTTCATGGAAAATTGAGGGTGTATTCAGTATGGAAAAAATATATCGCCACTCACTCCCTAGAACCACTTATAGTACCCTCTAATTTCAAAAACCCCCAAATAGCGAACCAAAAAACTCAACCATCAAATTGTATATCCAACACAACTGCCAGCGTGGGGCTTAAAGAAGTGGAAAAATTGCTATCTCGTTAAGCAGAAAAACGATACAAAAACCTTCTCATCTACAGAAATTCATATTTTTGTGAAATCCTTTATGTTGATTGCATGAGCTTGAGTTTATTTTATTGAAATGAAATGAAATGAAATGAAAAGAAAAGCAGATCAGAACCACAGATAGCGCCGTGAAGGGGTGAATGTGATAGGCGGCGAGTGGTGAGTGTGCTGTGTGAGAGGTGGCACAAACGGAAAAGTATTCGTTAGCAGAAGTCAAGGTGCACAGCATACCGTTAAACTGTGTTTGTGGTCAGTGCAAGATTATAGCTACGTGCACGCACATACACACATAACTGTATGCAACAAGCAAACAGTTAATGCCACATGCACGAAAAATTATTCAACTTGACTTGGAGCTGCAGCTCGGTCGTTGCACAACAAAAACAAACAGCTTACAAAGGACTTGCAAGATAAAGGGTAAGTATATGACGTTAACAACAAAATCAGCTACAATAACAATAATAACAACAATGCCGCTTGAATTGCTAGCTGATATACATGCAGCAATATATAAAAGAGAAAAAAATAAATAAATAAAAATTGGCAATGAGTTCAAAAGTAATTCACTTTGGTTCGGAAGTTATTGTTATGCGGCACAGGCAGGTCAGTGCTGTTGATGGGCTCGAGTTAAGTAATACCACTCATTGTATTGATGTAGATGGCTGAGGTAGTGTGTATTTCGTATCATTAACAAAATATATTTTTAAGACACTTAGAATTCTTTAGAATATACAAAATAGGAAGTAGCCTTAACATCGGTTACATCGATGCCTTATCCTTCATAGGTGCATTTCTTCTTCTTCTCTGTTGGCGGCTTACGCGGATATATGTAGCTGTTTGGTGCCAATTGGAGATTCCAAGTGCAGCCAGGTCCTTCTCCACCTGATCTCTCCAACCGAGTGGAGATCTTCCTCATACTCTCCTGCGTCGAATACTTTCAGAGCTGTAGTGTTTTCATCCATTCGGACGATATAACCTAGCCAGCGCAACCGCTGTCCTTCTATTCGCTGAATTATGTCAATGTCGTCGTATATCTCGTACAGCTCATCGTTTCAGCGAATGCGATATTCACGTTTTGGCAAAGGAAATTTGTAATACCGACTGATCAGATTTCGTCACCGTCCATACCTCTGCACAATATGCAGAATGGGGATGACGAATGATTTGTAAAATTTGGTCTTTGTGTGTCAAGAGAGGACTTTACTTCTCAATTGCCTATTCATTCCGAAGTAGCTTCTGTTGGCAGGAGTTAATCTGCGTTGGATTTCAGGGCTGCCGTTGTTGTTGATGGTAATTGTGGTTCCAAAATAGACGAAATTATCGACGACTCCGAAGGAGACACGTCGCGAGTGTGACGACTGATATTTCTTCTTGCTCTCGTTCACTACCAGACCCATTTGCTTCGCATCCTTACCCAGTCTGGAGCAAGCAGAACTAACGGCGCGGTTGTTGAGGCCAACGATATCAATATCAGCGGCGTACGCCAGCAACTGTACACTCTTAGAGAAGATTGTATCTTTACTATTCAGATCTCCAGCTGGAACTATTTTTCCAGGAGTAGAACTAAGGAGATAGGAGTCGAAGGACAGGGAGTCTACTTGTCTGAAAAGTCGGTTCTTATCGAACGGCTCGGAGAAATCCTTCCCAATCCTGATGAAGCTCTTGGTATTGCTCAAAGGTGAGTTGCATTTATTATGTCCAAAATGAGTATAAAGAGTACATTATATGGATTTTGTTTGGTCTTTCGGTGTATCAATGAAATGTTATAGTAGTTCGATCGATTTATTGTGAAATAAAAAAGTTTTCCATACAATAACTTGATTTTGATCGTTCGGGTTGTATGGAAGCTTTATATATGCTTTATATATAGAGGTTCAAAGTTGGATTTGAATAGAATAGAAGATTGTCAGCCTAACTCTGGACAGTATATTCCCGCACGAACTCCATCGTCCATTTTCGAGCCATCCGTATAGATGTTTAGTGTGTTGCGCGTAGCTAACATATTTATGTGTTTACTTTGAACCTTCTTTTCCAGTTGAAAAGTATGGTCATGTAGTAGGTGTTTGCCCAACCGCCAATACCCCGAGCTATGTCCGCAGGTTCTATATACAAAATTCTGCAGCCAGTAGTCTTTCCACAGAGTTTGATGTATTTTCAGCGAAGAGTTCTGTAGGTGGAAGGTTTAGTACCAGTTCAAGATCCGGCGTTGGATTTGTTTATAAAACTCTCGTTATGCACTGCGCAGCGAGCCTCTGAACCATTTCTATTGGCTTCCGATAAGTGGATTTCCGTACGCCTGTACACCATACTACTGCACCTTGGAGCAGAATTGGTCAAACAATAGCTGTGTAGCACCAGCCCATGAGAGAGGAAGAGCACCCCTAGGTTGTGCCGAGCATCTGCCAAAACGCATATAAAGCATTGTTGGCTTTCCTCACTCTTTCTTTCACGTTGTGCTTCCACAGCAATTTGCCGTCCAAGACTACCCCAAGGTACTTGATGCAGGCCTTGAGAGAGAGTTGTGTCCCATTTATTGAAGGAAACCTCCATTGACGATTTTTGCGTTTTTTTGTGAACACGTGTAGATCTGTTTTCTCTGGGTTCAACCTTACCTGCTTGCGATGCTCAGTTCTGGACTCTATTGAGAGTGTTGGTCATAATACAACTAATGGTCTGTACACCCCTACACTTTATTAAGCTGGCAATGTCATCATGTGTTTATTTACCACTATTGCCAAAGAAGCGGAGATAGGAATCCATCTTGGGGAGTACCTCTAGAGACTTCCTTGGCCATTTTAGCGTCGTTCCATTTCGTTCAAATAAAATAATTAAACTTCAAGATTCTTCAAGGTTCTTTAAGACCGCCAGCTGGCTAACACACATGATCATTCAAACAGTTCAAATTAAAACAGAAAGATATATGTATGTATGACTCACAGCCATACACATACATACCTACCAAACATACAAGAAGCTCATAAAATAGTGTCAAGAATGAGCAGAAAATGCCAAATCGGCGAACAATTGACCAAATGCATAAAACATTGCTTTACTGCAATTTGTTGTACTACGAAGTCTTTGTTTTGTTGTTGTAACTGATGAGGCTTGTACAAAATGTTTTTATTTGTTTTGGAGGCAAATGTGCCAGCAGTTGATGCCATCACAACCGCATGTCCGCACCGACAAACTGCGCCTCTAATAAAAGCAACAACAAGCATAAGAATAACAACAACAAATACTCATTCGAACAATATTTATGTGCGCAATGACGTTGAGCATTACAGTTGCTGTCGCTGCCGATGCGACCACCATTGCCATCGCCACCTCGGCGTGTGTGCAACAAAACGTTGCATGTTTACAGTTCAGTTTTCAGTGTCTGAATGTTGCACATCAAACTATCAAGTTTTGCACCATGCCGCGCCTCTTTTTTAGCCTTCGGCCGTCAATGGAAATCCATCGATGGATTGTATATTTTCGAAGTATATTTTCGAAGTAGTTCGAATATTAAGAAGGGTCGTTGGAGTGACGAGATATTCCGTTTTTGGTACTGTTTTGGGAGACTTACCAAGCGAAAACGGTTGCCGTTAAGACAGCAGTAGATTTACTGCTCTGGAGCTCAGCATCCTTTAGAGTGGTAACTATCTACGCTAATAGTAGAGCGCCGATTTTAGCTTTGAGCTCCCTGTCTGTACTCTTGAGATTAATGAAATGATTCCTTGTCTCTGACATCGAGTTACTAGTTGATTAGACTGGTTTGGGTGCCTGGCCACAGCGGTGTTACAGGAAACTGTAAGTGTGCTGACCTGGCTAGGTCGGTTTCGGTTTCAGTAGCTTAAGAATGGGATCGAGTAGAGACTCCGTTAGTTTCTTGCTTTTCGCTACTGGATGGTTGAGCCTTAAGCTAGCTGGACAAGCGCTGGTCATCTACTAGCAACTGTGCAGTCGCAAGATCCTTCTGACCCAGGGTAAATCGTAGGAGATCTAGTAAGTTCTTCGTTCTCAGCAAAGACTCTTGCGCTCGGAATTCATCCGGAAAGATCGAAAATTATAGCGGATGCTATAAGCTGCTTGGAAGGAAATGATCAAGGATAAAAAACCACGGACAGCATACTTTTAGACAGTCAGGTAATGTAAAAATAAAGCACCTAAGCAGATTTGTGAACAGTTGCTATGGATTGAGTGGTGATAGTGGATTAAGAGGAAGTTCTCTGATTGTGGCTGCTTGGTTAAGTAGATCTTTCGACGGGATATTAAGTTTCAAAGCACTTCACTGTCACTACTAAGATAACAATGGATAATAAAATCTCTCCAAAGTTAAAACTTAACCTTCCAATTTTACTAAGGTTTCCGAAAACGTCCGTTATCTAAACGATAAGTTCCAGCTTCGTAGACATCTAGTTCAATGTTCTTCGGCAGTATTTCCCAAATTTAAGACTCCTAAGATTTTAGGGATCGTACACCTACTGGACCTTTCCGATACTTTCAATTCGTAATGAAGGCGGAGAGTTTTTCTTATCTTTAATAACCACTTTCTCATATTTGGGAGGCAACTATGCTCGATCCTGAACCATTATCTAACTAAATGGAAATAATGAGTATTACCAACTTCTTTAGGACGACCAAATTATAATCGCGAACTCATTCTACTTCTTCTACTTAATTTGTAGATGATAATTTCAACTAATATCTCTCTCAATAATTTTTTTTATTTTATTGATACCACATAAAGGTCGTTTCAGAGTTGGTCCGACACTACATTAAAAGCTTGATTCAGAGTTCAAAAAGAGCTCCGAACTCTGATTTTTTTGGCTCCAATAATAATTTGCTTGACTATTCCAGAACTATGGACCGAAACTACGTGAAGAGCTCGGTCAAACAAAGGTGCCGATATCTAAGTTTTTGTCTCCAATACTAAGTTGTACGACCATTTCTTATTGGTTCTTCGATCCTACTTGAAGAGCTTAGTTCAGAGTGCAAAAAGAGCTTCCGAACTCTAATTTTTTTGGCTCCAATAATAAGTTGCTTGACTATTCCATAACTATAGACCAAAACTACGTCAAGAGCTTGGTTCAGAGTTCAAAAAAGAGGTTTCGACTCAAAAGTTTTGTCACCAATATTAAGTTGTATGATCATTCCATATCTGTTTTTCGATCCTACGAGGAAAGCTTGGTTCAGAGTTCAAAAAGAGGTTCGTCGAGCTCGGTTCGTCTTTCAGCATATGAAGCCCTTATAGTAAGAGTACATTCTCTGAACAAGTTACTCGAAGATGTCGCATAACAGCTAAGTAATTCAACCCAAGTTTTCAAGTGCTCCGCAACCCCACCTTTTTATTAATACAGCTCCGCCCTAATGAATATTGATATCTGGCGAATATATGCCTGTACATACATATGTATGTAAACGAATGTGAACGACGATGATGGACAGCGGTGTGGACATGGTGTGTGCGTTGCTAGAGCGTAGCGTGGGTGTGCGGGAGCGAGTGCCAAACCGCCATGAGTGTGTAGCGTGTGAACGTGCTGTGCCGCGGCGCGCGCTGTCCAAACGTTTATTAGTTTACGCTTTGGCTGCCGTGGCTGTTGTTATTGCTGTTGCTGTAGTTATTATACCCTCAACAGGGATGTCTCTAACAGAAAACAAGACCTTCAGTTTTTGAGATATCGATTTGAAAATTTGCACACGTCCCTTTCTCATCAAAAAGCTGCTCACTTGTCGAACCCGACTATATCAGACAACTATAGCATATAGTTGTCATACAAACAGATCGATTCAACTCAAGTTCTTGTATGGAAAACTATTTTATTTGAGGAGATATTTGCATGAAATTTGGTATAGTTTATAACCTAAAGAATTACTACAATCTTCGAAGAAATTGTTCAGTTCGGACAACTATAGCTTATAGCTTTCGTACAAATGAACCGATCCGACTCTAGTTCTTGTATGGAAAACTAATTTATTTGTAAAGATATCTTCACAAAACTTAGCACAGATTATTATCCCAGACATCGCTTTAATCTCCGAAGAAATTGTTTATATCGGACAACTATATCTTATAGCTGCCATACAAACTGACCGATCCAACTTAAGTTCTTGCATGAAAAACTTTTTGATTTGACAAGGTATCGCCATGAAATTTGGTTCAGTTTATTACCTGAGGTAACTCTACAATCTTCGAAGAAATTGTTCAGATCGGGTAACTATAGCATATAGCTGTCATACAAACTGATCGATCCAACTTAAGTCCTTGTATTAAAAACTTTTTTATTTGACAAGTTATCGTCACGGAATTTGGTACAGATCACCGTCTAAAATTTCGCAACAATCCTCGAAGAAATTGTTCAGATCGGATAACTATAGCATATAGCTGCCATACAAACTCAAGAACTCCTTTCTTTCATTTCTTTGTTATAAAAATTAGACCTGTGCAGGGTATTAAAGCCTCGTTGCAGCCGAAGTTAACGTGGCTTCTTGTTGCTGTTGTTATTGGCGTTGCCGTTGCATGTGGCGAACATGTCATGTGTGGCATGTTGTTACTCTCGTTGCCATTGCCGTTGCCTACGGTACGGAGTTGTTGTGCGAATCGGCAATTATTTACAAACGTTAAACGTACCAGCGTTACATATAGAGTCGTTCACATCAATACAAATATATGCGCAAACACACACATACACACTTACGTATGTGTCGAGCTCGTGCAATGAATGTAGCGCAACGTTTACTGGCCGCTGTTTATTGCTTTGCTTGTTACATTTTTGGATTGTTGCTGCTGCTGTTGTTGTTGTCGTTACTGATGTTGTTGTTGTTTTATTATTAGCTTATGTTTCGCGTTGTAGTTGGCGTTGTAAGCTGTTATTGTCCCAGAAGCGATTTTAGTTGCAGCTACCAAATCAGCGCGCAACAATGAACTGTCCGTGGCCACATTTATGGCTGCGGCGTGGCGTGGCATGCCATGGCATAACATACACAGCATAGCATGGCATGGCGATTGATGGGAACGCTGCAGGAACTACTCTAGCATGCATACAAATGTTCCGATCATTTTATGTGCAAACATTTGCACACATCTATATGTGTGTGTACTGTTGTTGTAGGTGTTCGGGCTGGGCCTCATGCGCTTGCCACCATCGGTCTTGTCTATCTGCCAGTCTGCATAGTCAGCCCGGAGCTAAAGTTTTGACATTTTCACGCTGTTGCTTGTGCCAAGGTGGTGCAACGCTTGCCAGTTGCGCTCAAATGCCCATATGCGGTATTTGTATATGTGTATGTTGGTATGTGCACTTATTTATTCAGCTTACAAAGTTGTACTGGTTATGTAGTTTTATGTTTTACATTTACATTTTAATCACCGATTTGTGGTTTATCTATCGCCGAAGTTGTCCATTGCATTTTGATGGATTGTATGGCGGTATTTGGCGCAACAGACTGTATTGCGAACGCAGGGTTGCAATTTAAGAAGCAAAACATATCATATTGGATATAATTTAGTCTTTCTTCGTCGTGAGAGGACTTTACATTCCCATTACCTACTCAGTCTGAAGTAACACCTGTTGGCAAGGGTTATTTTGCATTGGATTTCGCGGCTGACGTTGTTGTTGGTGTTGATGCTGGTTCCAAGATGGACGAAATTATCTACAACTTCGAAGTTATGACTATCAACAGTGACGTGGGAGCCAAGTCACGAAGGCGACGACTGTTTGTATGATGACAGAAGATATTTTGTCTTGCTTTCGTTCAAAACCAGACCCATTTGTCAAAACCTGGAGAACACAGAACTAACGGCGCGGTTGTTATGGCCAATGTGAAAGATTGCCCCTTCTCTATTTACTAGATATGCAGCTCGACTTATTTTCTCTTGGAGTATATTGAAGAAGTCGCACGAAAGGGAGCCGCATTGCCTGAAACCTCATTTGGTTTCGAACGGCTTGGAGAGATCCTTTCCGATCCTGACGAAACTTTTGCTGTTTTGCGTATATACCAATTTCAGACAAAGCAGCAAAGAGGCAGTAACTTTTCGTGCTGTCCAAGAAGGCTTTCAAATTGGCGAAGGATTGATGTGTGTCGATCTTCCTTTCACAAGTTTCTCCAAAATTTTGTGCATGGTGAATGACTGGTTTTCTTGGCCTGAAGCCACACTGACAAATTTCATTCAGTTTGTTGACGGTGGGTTTTGATGTTTCACACAATACGCTCTATAGAACCTTATACGCGATGCTGAGGAGGCTTATCCCACGGTAGTTGGCGCAGATTGTGGGGTCTCCTTCTTCTGGATTGGGCAAAAAACACTTAAATTTAAATCCTCGGCCACGCTTTCTTCGGACCATATTCTACAAAGACTCTGATGCATGCTCATTATCAGTTCTTTGCCGCCGTATTTAAATAGCTCGGTCGGCAATCCAACGGCCCCCGCCGCTTTGTTGATTTTAGACGGTCAGGCAATGGAACTTCTACTTCATCGTCACCGATTGGGGAATCGGGTTCACTATTTCCTGATGTTTTCATTGTCATTCGGCAGCCGGAAAAGTGTACCATCCATAATTTCAGTATGACCTCGGCATCAGTCACAAGATCATCTTTGGAGGTTCAGTATTGTCGGAGCTTGTGTCATAGAGGATCACCACTATAGAGAAAACACGTCATAATTGTCAAGCGCAATTAGGCTTTTGTGATCTCTGTTTGATGACAAAGAGACAGCTAAGTCTGGAATGCCCATTGTCGAAGAGATTGATATTATAATGATAATCGAAACATCGCTTAAATAACGGTGGGACTTGCATCACATAGGCACTGCGTAGAGTGCCTTTGTGCTAAATATAGTAAAAAAAAACTATTCGGAACAATTTGAATAAGACTGGATACAAAATTAAGCTCGATATATGGGCGCCTCAAGAATTAACACAAAAAAATATGGACCGAATTTCCATCTACAATTCACTGCTGAATCGCAACAAAATCGACCCAATGGTTCTTCTTCTTCTTAATTGGCGTAGACACCGCTTACGCGATTATAGCCGAGTTAACAACAGCGCGCCAGTCGTTTCTTCTCTTCGAACGCGGCGCCAATTGGATATTCCAAGCGAAGCCAGGTCCTTCTCCACTTGGTCCTTCCAACGGAGCGGAGGTCTTCCTCTTCCTCTGCTTCCCCGGGCGGGTACTGCGTCGAATACTTTCGGAGCTGGAGTGTTTTCGTCCATCCGGACAACATGACCTAGCCAGCGTAGCCGCTGTCTTTTATTTCGCTGAACTATGTCAATGTCGTCGTATATCTCGTTCAGCTCATCGTTCCATCGAATGCGATATTCGCCGTGGCCAATGGCAAAGGACCGTAAATCTTTCGCAGAACTTTTCTCTCGAAATCTCGTAACGTCGACTCATCGGTTGCTGTCATCGTCCAAGCCTCTGCACAATATAGCAGGACGGGAATTATGAGCGACTTAGAGAGTTTGGCTTTTGTTCGTCGAGAGAGGACTTTACTTTTCAATTGCCTACTCAGTCCAAAGTAGCACCTGTTGGTGTAGTAACCCAATGGTTACTAGTATTATAAATGGATCACTTACGGTAACGTTAAAAGGCGAATCACAGTGAGCTGGGGCAAACGCTGCTCACGCCAGGTTTAGTAGGATAGTTGGAAATAATCTACTACGAGCTGCTTCTCTACGACCATACTCTTAACTCGGATCTGTACTGTGATTTAACCATCTGAGCGAAACAATCTCTCAGAGGCCGTTCGGTTCTTGTTTATAGCGAAGCATTTTGCTGGTGAAAAATTCGCCTCATGAGAAGGGTTTGAAAATCGGCTGTGCCAGAATTTTGCCAGTAGTAACGAGGGTTTCTTAGAGAGTAGAACTATGTGTAATTAATTACGCAAGGGCATCAAGTTACCAAACAAACACTGTATACTACTGTGATCAAATTGAAAGGTGAATTTTGTCCATTTCATCTCCTTCAAAGTAGTCCCCTCCCGCTCCCGCTGCAATACACTTATGCCAACGAATTTTCAGTCATTATAGCACTTGGAAAAATCCTCCGTCGTGATGGCCATCAGAGCCTTCTTCAATTCAGCTTTTATATCCTCAATTGAGTCAAAACGGTGTCCTCGGAGTGGTCATGTTAATTTGCTGAATAGACAGAAGTTACACGAAGGCAAATCAGGCTAGTGCGGTGGTCTTTCATTCACCAAGGGCCAAGTTTTGGTTTGCAATATTTGGACAAGTTTTGTAGACAAGTGTAGAAGTCTATTTTTAACTTGACTTAAAAATTTATGAGGAAAATTCAAAAAACTTAGTTTTTGAGCTTGTTATTTTTATCTTGTGCAAATTCCTACACGAAATTTGGTTTAAACCTACGTCCTTGTCGCACAATGCATTTTTAAAATTTAAAAAATTTATTTAAAAAAAAAAACCAAAATTTCAATCAAAAAATCACAAGTTAATACTTTATAGTGTTCACTGTTATTGCAGCTACCTCTAAAATCCCACTTCAGAAACTTGGTCAAGCATACAGAACATGCTCAGAAATTGATGAGACGCCAGGTCATTACTTCTGTGAATACCAAGTTTTCAGTCATTTGTGAGAGAATATCTGCCATGGCATCCTATGATCCTACTTAAATTATTTAAGGCACATGTAAAATCCACTGAGTTGCTGATAAGAATTTAATCGGTTACTGTTCGGGAGCACAATGCTCTTAATGATGGCTTAATTGCGGCCGTCAACAAACCAGTCAACATTTGTAAAAATGTTTTCGAAAAAATGTTGCGGCTAAAACCGAAAATATTTAGAAGACATTGAAAGATTCTTATGAGGCTTATGAATCTTCCCTGTTACCTTCTCCAGATCTTTTATCTATCTAGTTTTAGCAATGGGCAGAAGACCTCATTGGAATCTCCTTTAAAATTTTTGAGTTAATGTTTATCTCTAATTAAAAAAGTGCCTCCACCACCAGGAAATCGATATATTTTCAAGAACAACGAAACCAAACAAATTCGCTCAAATTAAATTGTAAATATATTTGTTAGAAGGCACTTAGGTTTTTTACTCGAATGCAACACACACCCTTTGACTACTAACTCTGATGTAATCCACTGCCATTTTCTGCGGATATATGCGCGCTACCAGGGGTTGCGTCAATTCTGATTTGTTGCATTTGTCACTCGAACGCCCTATGCATGCCCGCACACCTCCTGTGTTTTTCACTGGATGTTGCAACAACGGCCGGCCATCAGATTCAATTACACGCCATGTGTAATGCATGATGCACGCACAAGTACCGCTGTCCGCTGCTTGTCCGCAAACTGACCGAACATCCGTCATGCGGTAAATGGCCACCCCGAATGTCAAACACCCTTTGCAGCAAAGCCCCAGTATAACAATCATTGTACTCTGTTTTTGTTGTTGCTGCACAGTGCATCAGTCACCTCACCTTTTCGGCGCTGCATGAGGATGAGTGATGGATGAATGGTGCATTCTTTGCTTTTGTATGTGACTCTGTGTGTGTTTGTGCATAAGCCACTTTGGTGGCACTGTTATGCTTTGGCATGCCACTGCGTATGCGTTACGTGCAATGCGTGTGTATATGTGTGTGTGTGAGTAAGAGCAAGCGTACATTCTCTCAGGCCAATTTGGCATTTTTTGCTGCTTGCATTGCTCAAAGGAGCTTCAATCCAGGCTGCACGTTGCATGCCACCGTTAGTGACTGCTGAAATTTCAATCAAACATTGCAAAGACAAAAAAACAATGGCGAAAAGTAATGAAATGGCAACACAAGGCATACTCGCATCACCGGCATACCAAATCTAGTGGTGCAGTAATGGGGAGCAAAAGAAAAGACGAAGTAAAGCACTGAGCTGCGCAGCAAGTGGACACCTTGATGAGTGGAAACTGCATAAAATGTTGCACAGTGTTCGGAAATTGCTGTCGGGTGGGAAATATTATTTTTCGGAACAGAGTCACTATATTTCCTAAGCCCCTTATATGTTCCTTATATAATAAGTTTAAACTTCCAGTTGAATATATAAGTTCATCACTAAGATATATAAGATTTTACTTGACGGATATCAAATTTCTTTTTAGTACGTTGAGTTAGCGTCTGTTACACGAAACTGGATAAGATCCCTGATAAAATGCGGATCGGATCCAGTAAGTGAAAACTTGTGTTTGGAGCTCAGTGGAACCTGAACACCCCTGTCATCGGTACGTTCTGGCTATGTAGCAGTCTAGCCGCTACTAAACCAGCTGTGACTCCTAACTATAAATATATATTCGTATGACACCAACTACCACTTCCCAAATCCCTCAAAACCATTAATATAGGATCTCGTATGTCAAGAAGGAAGTGTTGAGATGTTTTTACTTTGAATTCTTCTAAGCAGTGTCTGAAAATGGTTTCCGGTAAAACTTTTGACCTTACCGCGTGTACACCAATAAGACAAAGGCCAGTTATAACCCCTAAAATTAGGGTAAAAATAAACTTACTAAGAGCGAAAAGCTCTTGCAATTTACTTTGGGCCAACAGAATCTTGCGACTGCCGCGACTGTTACTTGTCCCGTACACCAAGCTCCAGTCCCAGATGTCCAATAGCGCACAGATCCAATCTAGTCCCACACCAGCGGTAGTGGGGCTGAGGTGCCTTTGCTTGCCAATTAAACAGCTTTGCAATTGTCTGCGATACCGCAATGATCTGGTTATTCATACTATTTTTATCCATGACAAATTACAGCTACAATTAGAGAAAGAATATCCTAATTGAGGACGGAAAGCTTCTTGGTTCTCTAGCAATTCTCTTTGGGCCAGTAGCATTTTGCGATTGCCGTAACTGCGACTTTTTCAGCTCTCACCAAACTCCCGGCGGACCTACTTGTCGAATAGTAACCAGCAAGATGACAGCGAGTCTCCGACCTGGTCTCACTCTAACAACAGCGACGTTCAGGTGCCTTTGATTGCCAACTCATCAGTTTAGTGGTTGCACACGATATTGCTGCGACGTGGTACTAAAACTACTTTATCTGGAAGAAAACCGATATGGTTGAAATGTAAAAAAAAGTCTAACATGAACGAAACGCTCGCAGAGGAAATGTCACGCATCTTTTCTACTATTGTGGATCACATTCGCATAGCAATCAGCTAAGAAATAGGTCCGTTATAGTCTAAGTAAGTCTTTGGCCTGCTACTTCCGCTACTTTTATAACCTTGGTACAAGGAATATCTAAATATTTCGCCCTCATTCGGTAGGTCTAATTGTAAACAGCCAAAAGACTAAACTTATGTTACGCTGCTGGCTTAAGACACGACATTAACTAGTATTAATCGAATTTCAGTCTTTATAAATTGTATAATTAAATGTAAATCTGTCAGAACTAGGTATCTATTAATCTATCTCATTACAAATTTTTATAATCCAAGGTTCTCAACCAGAGCTAAGGTTTTGATCTTTATATTATAGTGCAAACTCTAGTGTCACTCTGGAAATATTCATTTTCTTACACTGATTGTAAAGGATCAAGAAGATATCATTTGAATACGATGAACAAACGACGATTCTTTGGTGGGACCGGTCTGTGTTTTTAATTACGAAGGTTGTTTGAAAGGGTACCCGAGCCATTGACATAAACTCAAATTTGTAGAAAATTAGTGTTGTAAGACAGATCACCGGGGTGTCATGCTTCTAGGTAAGCAGCTACTATCATAGCGCTAATCCCTATTCCAACTCTTGCGTCCCCACCGCGCACACGGGAAACTTGAGCAAACATTTTTGTAAGATGCGGTAGTCAAATCGTGTGAAGCCTGGAGTCACAGCTAAAAGGGAGGAAGTTTCAGCCGTTGGAGCCACTCTGACATATTCGAACTAAGGATTCGCTGAAGTCCAGTTCGATCGAATGTTCATCAGAGGTATGACTGCGAGCAGACTCAGGTCTTCAAACAAACGGCTCGCTGTATCAATGTGCATTAAACTTTATATTACTCTCCCAGCGAAGTTGTGCACTGAATTTGGGACCCGCCATTTAGAAAACACTACAACTAAAAAGAAACTACAACGGTTGGGCCGGCTATCCGAATGGAAGATGGGGTGTTCACCACAGCTTTGAAGGTTTTCGATTCAGTACCCGCCGGTGGAAGCAGAGAAAGAAAAGACCGCCACGGCGTTGAAGAAAAGAAAAAAACGAGTGGCGCGTTTTTTTAACTCGGCTATGATCGCGTGAGCGGTGTCTACGCCAGTAAAAAGAAAAAGATAGTTCACACCTGCGCGATGCATCTTGTATAACGCTAAATGATCTTCGACCTTTGCAGCCTTTGAATATTCCTACCGGATTTTGATCTTAGATTCGATTCGGGCTATGATTTTAGAACAGTTGCGTGTTTGGATTTCGTTGAACCATGAGTTGGTAGTCAAGGTACTTCGTCAGCAGAGTATACCTGAGACTCCGTTCAGTTAAAATCCTAGTAGACCTTGCAGTACGTCCCCCCTCTTACTAAGTTGGTATTGATTGTAGAGGACTCCCTCTTTGCATTGGGACTGAACTCATTGCCCTACCTACCACCTTGTCCTCTTAACTGTGATAGCCTTGTGACTATTAAAGGCGATTACCTTCCAGGAGTTGGATATCGGCTTTGAATGGGGAGGCAATAGACACGAATAGTAAAAACAACAAAAAAGAAACGGATGTGGATGGAAGACCGACCTTGAATTCGGACAGTGTCACGTATGGGTCACTGCTTCGGGCGAAAGAATCGTTCTTCATCAAAGATAACGAAAAAACTTACCATTTCAAAACGCGGTTCCAGATTAAGGATAAGGCAGTCGACAGAAGTCGATGGTTCGATACGTAGGTTGGGCTAAAGTGTGAGGCGGAATCGCCAGCACCAGCAGAGGAACCGCTGCCAGTTGCATTTTGGATTCTGGGACCAAAGATTAGCTGAAAATCTAAAATTGAAAATTAAACTGCTAGTTCACTCTTATACCCACTGTACAATTCCAGAGTCGAGTAACAAAAATTCTCCCGAAAAAGTGTGACTTGTGCAACAGTGGTGCGGCAACTCAATTCAATTTAATTAAAAGCGACTGCCATACAGCAGGCAGCAAGCGGCAAAATGAAGCGCCCAGCTTGCTGAGTGACTCGCTCGATACGCTGACCGAATGCAGGGCACACGGAACGCACGAAAGGGCAGCGAGCTGGAGCTGCACGAACGCAATGATTACCATACACAAACAATTGCTGGCAGTTGCCGTCAACGATGCTGATATTGCCAACGCTGATGCTATTGTTGTTGTTGTATACCCTAGTTGTTGTTAGTATTGTTGTTGTCGTTGTTGTAATACTGAGGCGCGCGCATTGTAAGTGGCAGCAGGTGCACGCAAAATATTTGCTGCCATTCTCCGTAAAACGCTTTGCTGCCGCAGCGCAAATGAAAATATGCAGTTGCAAATGAAGAAGAAAGCACAAACACAAAAAAAAATGAAAAACGAAAACCAACAACAATAAAAATTACTTTCATTTCTTTTCGCTTTGCCAGTTGATATTGAATATTTTTCGGGCGTTGATTAAGTCTGAAGAACGTGTGCGGAAAATTGAAATGCACGAAATGAAATGAAACGAACCTGAAGTCGGTGCAGGTTGCAACACAGCAGCACAGCAGCTCAATGAAGTGCAGCGCAACTTCCAATCAGCATATTTGGCATGCCACATAGCGCCGCAAATCCAAAATATGTTGTGGCACGTGGCACAATGCAAACGGCGCTGATAAGACGCTGAGCGAAGTGTTGAAGGCAAAAGCAAATTAAATTATGCAGCGTCTACGCTAACGGTATATTATATATACATGTACATATATATCAATATATTGCATTTGCAACAACAGCTGTTGATCGCTACACTTGCCGTTCCTGCAACGGAAATGCATTCACCAAGCTCAATTTAATACGATTTTCAGCCACATTGACCCTCTAATGACCGAACTTCCGCTTATTTGCTTATTATGCTCATTTAAACCATCCTGCTGGCAACACAGCGCTCTAACAACCGCTATGTAAGTATGCAAGTATGTGTGCTTGGCGATTTCACATTCAAATGCCATATCCTCTTTGGAAAATCTCTATTGAATTCTACATTGACAGCCAAGCGCTTAGTGCTTAGCGTCGTGGCTCTGGTGCTGTGTGTGTGCGCAGCGCACAACTTCATCTGTCTCACATTCGAACTTCATTAATTTCTATGCAAATCAAATTGACAACGCAATAAAATCTTAACCCATGCTGCGCCATATGTAAGTAAACACATAGTCCGTCATTGGAGCGCACGCTCTCGTTTGCATAGTTATACCGATATGTATGTATGTACATATATGCACATGTGTGACAGAATCTAGGCGACCCTGTAGGAAATTAGTACCTAAGAATGTAGATATACATATGTACAAAAGTATTATTCAAATTACTGGCGAAGTTATAACATTTTCCTATCTTTTTTCTGTATTCCATTCCAAGACATCTGTGCTCGCTTGGGGGCCAAGAATAAATCAAGGCAGAGTATCTGTTCTGTTGTTAACCATATTCCAGGGCAGGCATTCTGCATCGACCGGAAATTATAATGGTCAGAAGGAACATGAACTGGACTATAAGGCGGTAGAGACAAAACTTCCAGCCGCTAACAGTCGCTAACATTATGAAATAATATAATATAAATATAGGGGATTATCCTGGATTGGTCATGGCTGATTTGTCAAGTTTAATATAAGATTTTTAGTGTCTAAAGCTCTCGTAGAGGATCCGTTTTTCTTCATTGGTCATAGTTCAATGCAAAAACGGTGTTTTTCCTCCTCATTTAACCTCTTTTCGCTACGATTCATATGTCACCCATTTTCTTTGCTTTGCTACATTTATTTACTTATAGTATTTACCATTTAATAATGAACACCGAAAGGCTATTGCTGCTGTGGGTCAGAGTATCGAAGACGTCAGCGGTTTTGTTTTTCGTAGCAGACATTTTTTCGGACGATAAATACGATTGGTATTGGCCACTCAAGATACATCTCCTTTGGAACCACGCCCAAGCAAGACTTACGGCACAGTACGCCTACGTACTAAACCCTCAACTCTGTCGTCATTGCTTGTATTCGGCCCACGGGACTGCCGTTAGGCATTACATCGTGCGGTCAAGCTTCGCCATTCGGCTCTCCAATCACTCATTTTCACCCTAAGTCCCATTAATCCTTCTGTTTTCGCTGCGTTGCCATTCTTTCCTCCTTAGCTCTTGCATAGCTATAGCTGCCCACGCTCTATTGCTGTCCCAGACCACCTTCGATTAGATCATGTACGATATCACGAGTAAGTCGATTAACCTTCGCGTACAACAATTGTCCATACACTTTATGAAAGATTTTGCGGATAAATATTGATTTGTGGGGTTACAAAATCCAACTCATGCAACAATTGAAGTCGAACGACCATCAGGCGCCACACATTCGGTGAATGGTCTCAAAACAAATGAAGCTCATTTTTAGTTGACGAAATAGTCATATTTGTATTGATTATAACCTACAACTAATTTTGAGACGCCGTTACATACCGCAAAAAGTCACCGTTTGGTCTTGTCTGTGGACATCATCATCATAATCATTGCTCTGCGGTAGCGTGTATGATGACGGGGCCAGAACCCTGCATTGCGGTGGTGTCTCACACTATAAAGGTTCTGCTCCGCTCAGAGGAGAGAGTGAAGAGAAAACAGCATTGGCAACCGGCAGCAGGAATGCGCCATGCCAAACTACTTCTGGAAGGGTACAACCTTGTAAGGTTTAAGGATATGATCGACCTCCTCCGAGACAAATTCCGCCTCCTTGTTGCCTCTATACAGGGCACTGCAGGCTCCAGAAGCACTTGTCCAATATGGGCATAGTCTCTTACGCAAACTGCCGGTTCTGCGACATGGAACATCAAACTCCAGAAAACCTGTTTATGGATTGCCCAGAAATTTGCAGAAGCAGGCTCAACATTGGACCTCCCTCAAGACCCTAAGTTACATTTATGTGGACAGGGATCACATCACCTCAGTCGCGCCCAGTATGCTCCTGGAATTGTTTAAAATGCTAGACCTTTGTGAACATATGTGATATAGGAGAGGGCACATAGACCATGGGTCACAGTACAAATCCTCAATTTTTCTATCTATCATTGAACCATAACATATTTCTTTAAAAATTAGACCGGTCATAAAGTTACAGTCATTGGAGAAAACTATGAAGCCATGATTAATGAATTTTTCGTGCCTGAATTGGAGTAAGTTGCTTCGGTTTCAACAAAACGGCGCTACATTCCTGACAAACAAAAAAACAATCAATTTATTGTATCGAGGCATCCAAGATCGAAAGATTTAACGGTGCATTTGTTTTGTGGGGTTATGTGAATTCGCTTTCATAATCCAGCTAAATTCTCGACCAAAGCATTAAACTGCATGGTTTTAATATCTTCTTCTGGACCATGTACATATCTATCTTATAATATTTTCTTTGTGCACTATTAATTACAAAACCTGGCTTTTTTCTCATTTAGTTCGTGCTGACATTTTATTTCATACTCATCGCTTACACGGACGGCTCCAAAGCCCTTGCTAAGGACAGTTCTCTCCAATATTCTAATTGCTTTCTCATCTCTGTTCGCCTTAGTTCGTGTTTCCAATTCTACTTTCGCTTTCCTTATTAAACAATTTCTGTGAATTTAAAATGCTGAAACTTGCAGTTAGTTTGAGGCTAATGGGAGCACCTAAGCTAACCTTAAAATCTATAGAAGCCATTTCTGGTCGGGTTTTTATCTATCGCTTTCCATATCAAAGAATTTCTTTGAGCATTTAGTGCACTTACTTTATGAAAACGTATCCATAACCTGCTTGTTGTCTTATGTATTATATTATAAACAGAAAATTCATTTCCTCATTTAGTTCTTGTCCAAGGTAAGGCTACAATTTTCTAACATATTGTTTGAATTGGACTACTATAGCATATAACTGTGAAGCAAACTGATCGATCTAACCGAATTCTCGTAAGATAAGCTTTTTCACTTTGAAAGGTATTCTCACTAATTTTGGCATGGATTGTTATCCAACCCGGATTACTTGGATCATGGAGTCGCTAAACCGAACTCAGGCGGCTCCTTCTCTAGCCATTTGCCAGCGAAGGAGTAGTAGGTGGGAAGAAGCCATTGGAGGATAGAGGCAGTGAACTTCTTCACGGATGGGTCAACGCTGAGGGAAGGTTATGGAGGGGTCAACTCTCAGGAGCTCTCTATGAACTCCAGTTTCAGATTTCCTGACTACTGCAGTGTCTTCCAGACCGATTTTGTAGGCATTAAGGTAGCAGTAGATTTACTGCTCCGGAATGTAGCCTCCTTCAGAGACCATCCACTCAGATAGCAGAGCGGCGATACTAGCCTTGCCCTCATTCACAGTGTGTTCTGGTCAAAGGGTGCCTTATCTCGCTATCAATAGCATCGAGTGTCTTTGTGATAAGGCTGGTATGGATTCCAGGCCACAGCGGAATCGCGGAAAACTATAAAGTTGATGAGATAGTAAAAAAAATGCACCCTAGAACAGCTATCGGTAGAATGGGAGCGGATCGGTGCTCCCTTTTGTGTTACTTGGGAACCCTTGACGCCATCTGCAGAAGCTGTATGAAAGAAGATGATGGAGGATCGGTGCTCCCGTATACTTTTGTGTTCCATTATTGAATAGCTTGGCATTGCGAAAGCTTGGAAATCCTTCCAGACGCCATCTGCAGAAGCTGTATGAAAGAAGATGAGGTGGAAACAACTCAACACTACCTTCTTAACTGACATCCGTTTATCTTTAGACATCCCACCGAGCTGGCGGGTATGGAAATGAAACGTCTTGCTAATTTATAGTTGGAACAGAAGAGTTCTTCTCTTCTGTGGCCTTACAATGGACTACATATAATAGTCCACCTGCGATCTTTGTTCAGCCATCTTACCTTACCTAATCTTTTATCCAAGACAAGGCTGCAATCTCCGATTTTATGGTTCAAATCGGTCAAATATACAAATTTTTAAACGCTTTTATGTTATAAGACATGCTTCTGTGTATTATAGCTTCGGTGCAGTCGAAATTAATTATTATTTTTTTATATGATTTTCTTTTTTACCATTTTTTTCCTACAGGGTCGTAGCCATACTCGCACTCATAAATATCGTAGCCAAGTGCAATATAATCACTGAGTCGCCTGGCAAATGCTGTCGCACGAATTGCGATGATGGCTGCCACTTGAGGCGCAATTAAACTGCCGCAATTCTGCCATTCGTTCGCTGCCACAACACACATACATATGTATGTACATACACATATGTGCTGGTATATCAGTCCAAGATATGGCAAGAGCCAACCAAGCAAGCATCCATCCATCCAGCAGCCAGGATTTGTTAGCTGCGGTTGCTGTTGTTTGTTTATGCTGTCACACACGTTGACTGACTGACGGACGCACGGACAGACATACGCCCTCATAAACAAACAGCATACAGCTTTCGTGTCGTGTGCTGCAGCAATTGCTCCGCTACAACTCCCCCCAGCAGCAGCAGCAGCAGCAGTCGTTGTAATATGTATTCATTGCCAACAACTACACTAATAAAGCTTGTAACTGGCACGTACACACACACACACATGTACATTTGTGCATATATCCCTAAAATCGGAGAAAGGCGCTCACTTACTTTTCGTGCTGCGGCAATTTATAGCCCAGAGTGGTGCAAAGCAAGCAGCCAGCAGCTGGCAATGAGCGGTGCGGGTACAACTACCTCTCGAGCCTTGGCACTAGATCAGCATCAGTCTCAGACATATGTACATACAAGTATACACATGCATAACGGCAAGTACCCACAACTCATTGCTGGTGCTCGTAATGCGATAATAACGGGTTTGTAAGCTTTTCTGCTTGTTAACACACACATACACACACATGCATACATACATATGTACTACTTGCTTGTGTATTTATGAGCTCATGCTCGCCTCAAGTCCTGCAGCAAGCGAAACATAAACTTTACAACATCATGCAACTTATCTGCATTCTACTCGTGCTCACATATACTTGCATGTGCCTTTCTATGTGTGTGTGTGTGTGTTTGCTTTTATGTGATGTATGCGCTTAGAAGGCAGCGCCGAGATTTATGAACAAGTGAAGGACGCGTGTCTGTCTGCTCCTTGTTTAGTTAGTCGGTTGCTTGCTTCGTTGGTTCGTCGATTGGTTGGCTCCAGCTAAAGGCTCCCACTTGCGTGTTTGGCTGCTGTTTGAATTAAGTGGGTGCTGTTGCATGCGAAATATTGGCTACGTTTCATTGGTTTGTTTGAGGTGTGAGCGATTTGTGCGATTTCGTATGGCACACTGAGGCAGTGCGCTCGATTCATTAAGAAATTTGTTAATTCACATGCGAAGTTATCGCACCGTAGAACGGTTTTCGCATATAATAATTGCCGTTATTTTGTTATTGAAAATGTGAGAATCGCATCCAAGCTATAATACCCTATAGAGGTGCACTTTCATAGCATAAAACGGTATAAAAACATATTTATCTGTATTTTGATTGCACAGTTTGTATGGCAGCTATAAGTTATCGTAATCCGATTTGAATAATTTTTTCGGAAATTATAGTTTGGCTTTGGAAAATAGTATATGCAAATTTTCATGAAGATATCTTGTGAAATAAAAAAGTTTTCCATACAAGGACTTGATTTTGAACTTTCAGTTTGTATGGCAGCTATAAGCTATAGTGGTCCGATCTCAACTGTTTCTTCGGAGATTATATTGTTGGCTTGGAAAATAACAGAAGACAAATTTTGTGAAGATATCTTGTCAAGTAAAAAAGTTTTCCTTACAAAGACTTGATTTCGATCGTTCAGTTTGTATGGCAGCTATAAGTTATCGTTATCCGATTTGAAGAATTTTTTCGGAGATTATAGTTTGGCTTTACGTAATAATACGTGCAAATTTTCATGAAGATATCTTGTCAAATAAAAAAGTTTTCCATACAAGTACATGGTTTCGATTGCACAGTTTGTATGGCAGCTATATGTTATAGTGGTCCGATCTCAACTGTTTCTATGCAGATTGTAGAGTTGCTTGGAAAATAAGTTGTGAAAGTTTTCAAGAAGATATCTTGTCAAATAAAAAAGATTCCAATAGAAGGATTTGATTTTGATCGTTCAGTTTGTATGACAGCTATGAATATGTTATTTTTGCAGAGATTATATTATTGGTCCGATATCGACAATTCCGTCAAATAAGCAGTTTCTAGGTGAGAAAAGGAGGTGTGTAAAATGTCAGGCCGATATATCAAACATTGAGGAACTAGTTTGCATATATACAAACGAACATATTGACAGATAGACGGACATAGCTAAATCAACTCAGATCGTCACGCTGATTGTTTATTACTTACTATACATAATTCAAACCCTCAAAACTTCAAACATGAAGTATAGGTGCTTTAAAAACTGTCTTAAAGTCGTATTTATTCATCTAGCTTGGAGAGACCAATTTTTGGGAGCGTGGAACTACCCTTGACTCCCACTTATTTCTTAATTGTGCCGTCTATGCGTTTAAACACCTCACTTTCAGACATCCCGCAGAGCCGTTGAGAATACATCGGCTAAGCAGATTTGTATTAAGCTTAAGACGCTTTGACAACTTATACGATTTCATTACCGAAGTTATATTTTCTGGCTGCACAAAGAACTGTAAGTAAGTAGTATTCAGTTGCGATTCTCTTCTTGAGTATTAGCCATTTAAACCATACCTAATCTCTAAAGAGTCCACTTTAAAAAACTTGGAACATAGTTCCTCCTCATATACTATATATATATATATATATATATATCGTATCGTAGCGTGGGAGAAAACTTGCTCGAGGCAACACTTCGGACATTCAAAAGTAAAGTTTTCGGAGGAATATTTGTAGTACATTGAATAAATAAATCCAATGGTAGCTGAGGATATTTCACAGCTTAAGGAGGTCTTAATTTGATTTGACAAGTTTGACGTGGCTTTTGAACTATGATATAATAGTATGATTAGTTTTTACTGCCAGGATTCATTGGAAGACCTAGTCAGTGTACACTTTCCAGGCTGTAAGTCCTAGCTATAAAGGGAGCAGTTCGATAAACTTTCCCGAACACATCCTTAAGGAGATTAAATAGAGTGGGCAATCCGCTCATTCGACCCATACAAATCTTCCGGCACGGACGCAATCATTCCAGCAATGTTGCAGAATGCACCCCATCTATATGTGACCTCGATAAAAGCGCTTTTGATGGGATGCTGGAAGCTCATCTACATATGTGGCACACTCATGGAGAGAATCTAAGGTAGTTTTCATACCAAAGGCAGGTAGAAACAACCTAACCTACTGGAAAGAGCTTAAACCTATAAGCCTAACTTCATTCCTATTGAAAACGCTAGAGGAAATCTTGGACGTGCACAATACAGCCGCAGCGCCTCCTATAATCTTGTCCAAAGCACGGAATACGAAAGACAGATTAGTAGCGACTGCACTCCATACACTATTATTGCACATATATGAAAGAGGCTTTTGAATATAAGGAATACACTCTTGGAGCATTGCTGGACATTTTTGAAATGTCCAACAACGTCTTTACGGAACAGTATCCAGCCAACAGGTGTTGACCCTGCTATACAACGCTAGATCAGAAACCTTTTGACCTCTAGAAGGATAAGAGCAGAATGAAACGAATGAATGATGAATGACCAAGGAAGTCTGAAGAAGTACTACGCAAGATGGAGTGCTATCTCCACTTCCAAGGACATTAGTGGTAAATAAACTGATAAGAAACTTAGACGGCAAAGCCCCTAAGAAAGTGACATGTGCGGATGATAATGCTGTCTTAATAACGAGTACGAATTCGACATTTATTTTCATTTATTTCCGTATACTTTTTATACGTTTTCAGTTACCAAATTTCCGCAGTTAAAAAATTTATTTACCAAATAACATTAATTTTAGAATGTCTACTGAAAGAATCGATTTAAAATTATCTAGTTCTGTTAAGGGGGTATTCTGGTCTAGACGCATGAATTTTAGGCATTTTTTAAACTAAGATAAAAAAAAATGAAAAACATTTTTGCTTACCATTTTTTTAAATGTTTTTTATTGACATTTTAGTAATATAATAGGAAATTGCAAGAAAAAAAAACCAAAATTCTTCCAGATAGGGGCCGATGGAGTGGGGGCTTCAAAATAACGGAGCGTCCTGTTTGACGTGATATCAACCCTTGTAGAGATCTAAAACACAAAAAACAAGAAGATTCTTCCTTAGTAAGGATGTCGTTATCGCGTTAACCATTTTCAAAAAAAAAATATAAAAAATAACAAAATGGCGTTTTTTTGATCCGATTTTTTCGACCTTTTCGAGTTTTTTAAAAATACTTCAAACCAAAATTTTTGGAAATCCAAAGCAGACACGATAGAGCATTGTATAAAGCAGATATATACCATATTTCAAAGGAATCGGTTTAGTAGAACTTGAGATATCATGTCAACCACCTCAAAAAAAGTAGTTTCGAGAAAAACGCGTTTAAAGTTTAGGAGACAATTCTAGTGAACAACGCCACGTCACAAAATCGGCTGTATCTCCGAAAGTCTAAACTTTCAAAATATGCAAAAAAAAAAATCGATTTTTTCAAAATCCTATACCAGAAAACCCCCCTAATGTAAGACTCAATCCTAGAAGTCGACTCATTAGAGGGCTCGGCTCAAAAGAATTAGCGTCGTAAGAATATTGCATTAGTAGCTCACAGCAATCGCTCTGTGAGGTCGTCACTTCAGTACAGTTAAGTCACTCTTTAAAATCCAGGATCATCCGATTTATATCAACTCTTGAATTGTGCCTTAAAACAGATCAACTTTTCTCGATAAATGTACTATATTTTTAACTCAATAACGTTAAACTATTGTATCACATCTGACTCCAAAATCCTTCAGGTAGCATAGAGAAGTGAATGTGCTCTTAAATGCTGACATTATGGTAAAACAAATTTTACTTATAGCAATACTTCGAGGAACGGTGTGAGTTATAATATTGTGTAATAAAAGGGTTCCTTCCCACAAATTTTGTATGTGGAGGCTTAGATGAACTTTGTTCGAGACAGTCGGCTTTCCACGACAATCGCGTTAAAGTAAACGAAATGGACCAAGGACTTCAGGATTAATTTCTGACACAGCAAAAAAAAAAAAGAAAACGAACAACGAAACAATGGCCTTTGGTTTCCAAGGTATGGTAGAGCTTTCAGTAGGGTCGACCCTCTGACATTTTACGTAATACCTTAGAACTTAAAGTTTAAGTAATTGGGTTTTCAGCCGAATTAAGGAAGAAATATATTACAGTCTCCTTTTTATTGCCTTGAAAGCTTTTTTAATGAAAGTCAAAAACCAAAACAGAAGAAAAAGGAAAGGGAAGGATACTGCTAACGATCATATTTCCTATTTCGACTCATTACTTGTTTAAAAAGTATGGCTTTAATCCCTTTTTGACTTTTTTAAGAGAGGTCACGACATGACTCACCCAAATATTTGAAGATTTCAAAAAGGTTAGATAAAAGAAAAATAATTATTTGGCATTTGTCTTTAGCGACAAATTCGTAACTCTTCAGTAAAACGGATAAAGCTTAAAGGAGACAGCAGATAGACACGCCACATCCGGCACTCGAACTTAACAGTAAAAATATTCCAAAGTTGGATGGCAACACTTTGAGCCATACCCATCTCAAGCGCCTAGCAATATAACTTCAGCTATTGTTTTACTGCCGCCGCTACCCGCACTAACACCACTTTTCTATAAAAGAAAAAAAACAACCGACTGAAAAAGCGCACAGGCTGACTTGAAGTTTTTCTCATTTTGCGAACCCTTTCTGGCAGACACTATTGTTGCTATTGCTTTTGCCATTTGGCTGTCGCCATTTTGTGTTGTCTTCTATATTTCAACATTTTCAAGGCTGCAGCGGTGCACGGAGAGCGCTGCCGCTGCACTTATGAGCTTGTGCCGAAATTCAATTGTCATAAATACCCGCTCATACCGTGCCACATTGGCGAAACTGTCGCTGCATTGCCACCGTGTCAAGCCGAAAACATTCAACGGCCCACCGCTACCGGCGCTCGGCACCCCAACGAACTGCCGCTGCGCTTGAGCAGCATCAGTAGTACCGGTGCCATTGGCTGAAGATTGCAATGACAAAGTTATGCCAGCAACTTCTACGGCAACTTATGCTTGTGGCATGATGATGAGCACGCTCTGCCAGCTGCTGTTGCCGCTGCACCAACTCATGCGCCCGACAGCCGCGCTAAGCGTCTCAGTCGCCAGTTGCCGGTTGCCGGCTGCCAGTTGTGAGTTCGAGTACGAGTTTTTGTTGGACTGTCGTTCGTTTTGTTTTTCGTTTTGCTTTTATTGTTGCTGTTGTTTTTGTTGCGCCACTTTGAATTTCAGAGTTTCTGAGTTTGTTGCGATGATTTACGAGTGTTTGCGTCTAGCGGGGAATGCGCTGCTAACTATTGCCCCAGCAACAGCAACTGCAACAACAACATGAACCAACGCCCAATTGTCCAATAATCCGCCGGCAGCACCGCCGCCGCCCGGCCTTGCTGCTGTCAGCCTCATCAACGTTGTAATTCATCCTGGGCGCATGGCTTTCATTCAATTCCATTTTTGGGCGCAAATATTTCTTGTGCAACAACAATGCCGCCAGTAAAACAGTAGCATTGCTTGGCAGCCATTGGTAGCTGTAAGTTGCATATAACGGTAACTCATTTTTGCCGCTGACATTTTATAAAATATTTAGAGCAGCAGCCGTAGCAGCGGTGAAGGCTAAGGTCGTCCCACTTTCAAACATATACATATAGTATACATATATAGGTATACGAACCGTGTTGCAGCTAGGGACTGTTGTGGCGCTGAGGCTTAAACTTTTCTGCCTCTCATAGCTCACATGTAGTTCGTAGTTCGCTTTTGGATAATATGTAGTCGCTACAGCTGTGCCAAAATTGACAGCTGACAGGAACCAGGTAGTGAACGCTGCAGATTATTAGAAGTAAAGGCTTCGGCGCGGCGGTAGCTCATATTCCACTGTTGGCGAAAGAGATAAGCGAATTTCCGCGAAACTTTCGACTTGCAAGCGGTGCGGTGAGATTTACTACTTTTGGCAACTAACAGCAAGCAAATTTCGAAAAATAAATATATATTAAATAGGTGGTATAATATTTAGTAAATAAGACAAAGCGAATTTATTCACTCACGAATATGTTTATAGAATGGTCATATATAATTTATAGAAACCTGACTTAAATAAATTATCGAGATTTTCCCCTTAACCGTATAGTAAGAAATAATATAGCCGTAATATATAACATAATCTTCAATCAGTTTAGATCAGATAATAAAATTTTCGTACGATCAAATTTGAACCGCAATGAAAAATAATACATCTCCTCGTATTTTAATACAAATCCTTATTACTTCCTTCAAAGTAGGCTCCTGAGCCAACACCATTATGCCAACGCCTTTCTTTTGTTATAAGTCTCGATTGGGATGTTCTTCAGTGCCTTCAGTGACTTTTGGTTTTTCCGGCTTCAACTCATATTTGGAGCGCCATTCGCTAGAATGTTGGACGGGTTTGATGACAATTTCCTAAATCCACGTCGAGTCACCTTTTCGCATTAAGAGTATGCTCCGCGTTTCGTACGGTATCCGAAGACGCTGCCCTAGTGATCGCGGACTTACACCCGCTAGACCTCTTAGCCAAAGAGCTCACATACCCTTCAAATGAGAGAGTAACGCCCAGAACCCAAAAAGAAAAGCCAGAGCAGATACGGTGAAGCGCTGGCAAAAACGATGGGAAGACAGCCGAAATTTCCGCTGGACATTCCGACTAATCCCTAAAATAGAACTATGGCTTAATGGATCGCACGGAGAAGTAGATTTTTACCTCACCCAAGTTCTCACTGGACACGGCTGTTTCAAATCATATTTGAAGCGATTCAAACATGAGGACAACGATGAATGCGATTATTGTGGAGTCGAGATCCAATGTGCGAAATACGACGAAGAAAGCAATTTTTGAAAAACGTATTCGGGATATAGCCAACCCCAGAAATTCTAGTGTATCAAATGGTAGAATCACTAGAAAGAGCAAAAATCATGAAACTCAAAAGAGCTGGAACAACTAAGACGCGACACACAAACCATGACTGGAGCAGGCAAGAAGGTTTTGGTGACAATCACTGTACTATGGAGGTATAAGACAAACCGAGGTAGGGCTAAGTAAATGCAGCTTGTTACTGAATGCATTAGGACCATCACGTACGTATGAGTAATACTCAACCTTCCTCCCGACGTAATACTTGACGGTGGTACCGGGGGGGTTCGGTACAAGACAGTAGGAGGTTTAGTTCGGATTTAAGTTCCACACTGACATGGGTTCAGGTTTTCGATGCTTTCCTCGTAAAAAACAAAAAAACGTCTCGTGATAAAAGTAGAGTCATCAGTTATGTTTTAAAACATTTTTTCAGATCGAAAAGACTGCATGAAATGTGTAAAAAACAATTGAGTATCCTTGTGCATTAGTCTGACATTGATAGGACCACGCTAGAAACATCTGGAGATCGCAGGGTATGATACATTGGAAGTGGTATCGGTAGTGAGGCCACAGAGTCTGTTGAAATTCTTGTCAAGCCGAAATATGACAACTCCTCTTGGACCTAGCAACCGAACTCCACCTGATATCGCAATTGACCAAACCCGGTTTATGCGTGGCTCATTAGCCTACCAGACTAACCTTTCGTATCTTATAGTACGATTCTAACATTGTTACTCTTAATACACAAAACATAAATGTAGAGCAAATCTGTCAGCTAATTTGGCGAATATCTTTTCATATGTATCTTATATAATCTCCGATTCTAGCATTGATCACTCCCGAAATATTAACCAAAAAATATTAACCACTGTTTCCTTAATTCCATTGATTTCGTCATTAAAAGATATGGTTGGGCGACTCGCATAAGGAAAGTTTGCAATGATTTTACGATCTTCTCTGAATGCTTTTGTTAACTCAAATACTTGAATTTGTGTTAAAGTAGACTACCCTAAGCGTATGCAGATTAAATAGTTAATAAATCCAATCAGATCCGTAACTGAAAGTGCTAAATTTGAAACGACACGGGTTGATAGAGAACTTGAAATTGATGCTTCATTCAGCTCTAGCTGTGATCTGTTCCATTGATACCTATAATAACTATCACAAGAACGCAATGGCTGCGGAAAAATACTTTATGAGGAACTATCACAATCTTCAATATGATGTGTATCATCCTTCTTTAAGAAAACTATCAGAAAAACAGGAAAATAGAGAAAGACTTATCCCTATCGTAAAGACGATTATTTTCGCGAAAGAATCAATCGATCTGGCAAAAGCATCAAATATGATAAATACGCTACTTGTATCGGATACTTCGAAGACAAAAAGCTGAGGAACATTTTCGATCCATTTATTCAAACACGAAAAAAATGGTGACAGAAGCGAACGTTGACGAAGAAACACCAAGAATCTGCGGCAGACAGACAAACCGCGTAAAACCTTTGGTTAAGAACTTGTGAAGAGTACTAGAGGATCTTAGTATACATTCCTCTATTGGATAAAATCGGCGAAGATTTGATTTTTTCTAGAGAAATATTGGATGGATTTCAACAGAGTTTGCTGCTTCCAGAAAAAGTATGTACTTGGAAAGCCAAAGAAATGGGAAATCTTATTGACTGCTTGATAAATAGATTCAAAAGTTTTTTTGGATAATGCCAACGTCGTGCGACGCTTAATTTTCAAAGGTGAGCTTGATCACTGGCAGTTCCATTGGGGGCAGAGGCAAAAGTCAAAATACAACAATTTACCGACTACTGCATTAGAAACGTTGAAGGACTGCGATGTATGTACCTATACCCCATAATTTTTTTCGCATATTCTGCACACTTCCTGTGACGAATGCGAGCTCTGAACGCTCTTTTTCAACACTTCGCCGCATGAAAACGTGGCTAATATAATAATCTTAATGTTTCAAGTAAATGTTATTTCTCCCCTCGAAAACTGTTTCTGGGTCCGCCCCTGGGATATAGAGTATATAGCGGAAGTGAGACCGAACTTTTTCCATCAAAAAACTGTTATTTCGGAGATCTAATAATCCCTACATCGGTAAATAGTAAGCAATGCTCTCATATTCATCTTTTGATGACTTTAAAGGTCTCTTGAGCTGTGTTGGTTTTATGGACATTGAATTGCTTCTTAATTTCAAAAGTATTTATTACTCTGGAGACCAATAGAGGTTCTAAAACAATTAAGGAATATCTGTTTTGAAGTGAAATAGCGACTTTGCGTCAAAGATAACAAGGAATCCTTCTTTATGGATCTGCTATAGTCAACGGAACTGGACAGCTTCTTTGGACTTCTTGGTTAGAGGCAAAGGATATTTTGTTTTCAGACGGTTTTTCCACCTAAATTTTTTATCTTAGTTTTATGGTAGAGGCAATACGACCTCGTAGACTTACTCACTATTCCTGAGTTCCAACAAAAGTTATGCTAGGATTTACCTGTAATCGAAAGATAATAATAATAAACACTCAGCATAATCCACATTCAATACCCGCGTATATTTACGGCTTTAAATATTTATATACATATATGCATATGTATGTGTTAATAGCATGAGCGACGTAACTGGCAGCCAATCAAGTGAAAAATATAGCCGACAGGCAACAAAATCAAAATGGCGGCACATAAACTTCGACCAAAGCGAATTAATGAGTGTCCGCGGAGTGATCATGTACGCACAACTAACTGTTTACACACACAATTATATGATTTTAATAGCGGGCGCGCACACATATACACTAACGCGCCTATAACGTTATGTGGCTGCCTCATATCTGGCAGCGTCGAAATGCGACGATTTATGACAGTCCAACAGAGCGGCAGCAGCAGCAACAACGACGCGCGCTGTTGTGGCATAAAAACAATCATAATTAAGAATGTGCGCGCCATGCAACTGTAACGGGCGCACACATATGCACACACATACATATATACATAAGTATGTGTATACACTGATAGAGTAGCATAAATGCTGAGCGGCGCGAAATGGTTGGAAATTTTCGAATTTGATTACCTGCAAAGCGCGTAGCGGCCGCGGCGGCGGTGGCGGCACAAGCGTTGGTGTGGGCGGCTGGTGTTTGCGCGACAATCGGCAATCGATTTATGTCGCACATTTTCGCAATCGAATTGCAATGCGTGACAATGATGACGAGGACGACGGCAACGACGACGACGATGCGCTGTTGGTTGATGATGATATCGGCGCGACTGTTGCGCGACAGTTGCTATAAAGCACACGCGCGCAAATGCATGCATTGTTGTTTTTACAGTTATTGTTGTTGTTGTTGCTGTTGTTATTGTCACAGTTATTGCAGTTGCATCAGTTGCAGTTGTGGCAATGAGATATCATTGAATAATGACTGTTAATACCCTTCAATGTGGCAGCGCCTGACTGCTGGATGTGAGTGCGGCTCGGCGCGGTGGGTGTTGAGTTGGTGGTTGGCATTAAAAACTGCAGAATTTGCGTATTTCGATAATGAAATAAAACCAGCAGCAACTGGCGCCGACGCCGTCAACATCGTTGTTGCAACAACACTCATTTATTGTTGTTGTACAACTGCATTTACAAGTCCATGCGTCGCGCCAGCATTTCGCCTATATTATTGCCAAATACTTAACACACATTTAAACACCAGCAATATATAGCAGACGCATCAGCGTCAACGGCTTGCAACATGCCTCACATACGCCACCACTAGCTCTCCGTCACCTGCTCAAGCGCTCTGCTTGTCGTCCACCAGCAACGCATTTCGTCTGTGTCCTTCTTCGTTCGCATTGCCATTTCATGCCGCATAAAGAGTCAACTTAATGCGCGCGCGTTCATCTCATGCCGCAACGCGCCGCCTCATCATTCGTGGCTCGTTGTTTTTACACACCGTTGCTGACACTTTTGACCCAATAAATCAAAAATTTCCGAAATTATTCTCGTTAATACCGTTGCAGCCGTGTCGCAGTCGCAATTGCAGTCCTTCGCATTTATTCATTCAATCACACGCACACACACACATACGCATACGCGCACACTGTGGCAATCAAGTAATGTTCATGATAGATACTTCATGCGTCCGTCTGTGGCGGCAAAGTTCTTGTGTGTGGCCGCCCACCGCCATCACCTCGAACTGGTGACATGCCGATAATAATGTGAAATTTCACGCGGATGAACGTATTTTGATGCCATTTATGGAAATTTTCATCGTCAGCGCGCGAGGACACTTTTAATTGTTCATGTCGATCGATGTCTGCATTTCTGCATAAATGTATGTAAATTTTATGTACTCAGTGTGGCAACCCGGCAGAGAAATGCAACGTGTTGTCTAGTTGAATAAACATCATTACTGGACCACTTTCAAGGTTTGTAACTCAAGTGTTGGGTTTCGATAACCACTTTGATTATAAAATCTTTTGTTTTTTCAGTAGAGAGTACAACCGGTGGTATATTTGGAATTAAATATAGTACAAGCAGCCCGCTTAATCCAGTTTTAAATACATTTGTCATAAGACACGGCTGTGATGGCCTTCAGTGCCTTAAACGAAGTTAATTTTAACCGTTTTTCATTCAGCGAATTTTTTTTTCAGCTTCGACTCATTTTTGGAGCGCAATTCACGCTTTTGCGACCTTTAGTCGACGTTCTTTTGCAAAAGTTTCAGGTCTTTTGGTACGGCTCTAGCATTAACATGCTTTATACCCCAAACATTAACCAAAATTTTAACCAAAACATCAGCAAAATATTAACCAAAACATTAACCAAAATATTAACCAAAACATCAACCAAACATTAACGAAAAATATTAACCAAAACATTAACCAAAATATTAACCAAAACATTAACCAAAATATTAACCAAAACATCAACCAAAACATCAACCAAACATTAACGAAAATATTAACCAAAACATTAACCAAAATATTAACCAAAACATTAACCAAAATATTAACCAAAACATCAACCAAACATTAACGAAAATATAAACCAAAACATTAGCCAAAACTTGTTGAGTAAATCCATAAGATATGTTGAGGTCCTCTAATATCTCGCTGTGGCCCACACGACCTTTTTCGGGAACTGTTTCTTCAACTGCTTCAATGTTATCAACATTAACAGAAGTGAATGAACAAGTCGTATGAGGCACTACCTGGCCTTCATTTAATGCTTTTTCCACTCGTAGAATTGTGTTTGTGATAAAGTATACTGCCCAAAACGCTTCTGCCATATCTTCAATGATTTCGTTGTCAGGATTCCAGTGGAAAGAAACCAATTGACACATCAAGATCAAACTTCACGCAAGTAAAGAGAAAAATTTTTATAAATTCGGTTCACATGCTCAGTTTATATGGAACAGTTCGGATCAAATTTGATTAGATGGTTGTACGTGTTTATTTAAGAAGAAGAAAATAGTTATTTTTCATAATAATAATACACTTGCTTAAGCGTTCACAGTCGCCATGAGGTCATGAGATCGCAATTGGCATATAAAGGGTATGGGATTTCACTTACGAAATTAGAGAAATACTACTATGAGCAAAAAATAGTAAGACTTTGTTCATAATTTTATAATTCATTCTCCAAAATCTTTGTCGTCCCTCTCAAAGCAATCCCTCTTGGCCTCAATACACACGTGGCAACGTTTTTTCCAATCCTCGAAACAATTGTTAAAATCAAATTTCGGAAAAGCCTTCAAAGCGTGTAGCGATTAATGTCTACAATTTACTCAAAACGGCTTCGACGGGGCGTTCATTTGAGTTTGCTGAATAGCCAGAAGCCATACGGATCTAAATCAGGCGAATTTTACGGTGGTTGCAGCACAATATTGGTTGAAAAATTGGCGATAAACTCGCGAAGAATCAATGCAGTATGCGACGGTGCATCATCATGGTGCAAAAACCAAAAGTTGTCGGCCCATAATTCCGGTTTCTTTTTACGAATTGCTTCACGTAAACGACGCATAACACTAAAATGGTATTCCGTGTTGATAGTTTGGTCGATAGGAAGGAATTCCGCTAACTTCAAACATTTATGTATTTGCGATCATGCGCATTGTTGGTGTCGTCGTTGAGTCTGGTCAATATTTCCCTTAGCCCCCATATACGTAATATAAACATTTTCAAACGTCTTGTTTATACCGGGTTTATATTGGACAATATATAAGTTAGCTTGTTAAAATTAAAAGAGCGCGCGTCGAAGGATTTGGAGAATTATTTTTTTTTAGGTTGGTAGTACTGTCAGTCACATTTATGTCAAATTTTATGTCAAAATATTCATTAGTGTTTGAGATACGTGTCGTTTTGTGAGCTGCTAAAAGTGAGTTTTTCGTTTTTTGCGATGTCGAAATTTGTTGAGCAAAGAATTTGCATTAAATTTTGTTTACGGAATCAATTTTCTACTGCGGATACGTTGAGGATGGTGCAGAAAGCCTTTGGTGATGAGGCTATGTCTAAAAAAAATGTTTACAAGTGGTATAGTGAGTTTCAAGCCGGCCGTGAACGTGTCGAAAACGAAGAACGTCCAGGGCGACCATCAACCTCAACCGACGAAGCTCACGTTCAACAAATCAAAGATTTCTTGTTGAAAAACCGCCGATTAACAATTAGAGATCTTGCTGATGAAGTTGGCATATCGAAAGACTCAGCCAATACCATTTTGAAGGATGTTTTCGGCCTCAAGCGCGTCAAATCTCGACTGGTACCGAAAACATTGATTTTTTTGGAAAAGATGCGTCGCGTTAAAGTGTGTGAAACGATGCTACCTCCGACCTCGAAACAACCGATCAATCGAGCGAATATCGTGCCAAAAGAGAGCCGAGACCAAAAAAACGCGCCAAAGTCGCTCAAAATCAAGGTCATTTTGACAGTTTTCTTCGATTATCGTGGTGTTGTGCATTATGAATTCCTTCCAACCGGTCAAACAGTCAACAAAGAAAATTATTTGAACGTTATGCGTCGTTTTCGTAACGCTATCCGCCTAAAAAACCTGGAATTGTGGAAAGACAATTCTTGGTTTTTACACCACGATAATGCACCATCCCATACTGCCCTCGTAATTCGTGATCATTTCGCCAAAAACTCAACCCATATCGTTCCGCAACCACCGTATTCACCTGATCTGGCGCCATGCGACTTCTGGCTGTTCACCAAGCTCAAAAGACCGCTCCGGGGACACCGTTTTTATACGATAGAGGAGATTCAAGCCGCAACGAGGACGGAATTGAAGACCATCCCGGAAAGTGACTACAACCAGTGTTTCGAAGATTAGAAAATCCGTTGGCATAAGTGCATTGCATCGGGAGGGGATTACTTTGAAGGGGATGAAATTGATTTGGAAGAATAAATAAAGAATTTTCAAAATAAATACAATATACAAAACATATAAAATTTTTTGGGCACAGTATTGGGTTGGGATGAGCAAAAATAGACCCAACTGCCATATACAAGGTCTGTCGCAAAAGAAACAGAACTTTTTAAATATAACTGTTTCTGGTGGCGCCACCAATTGGTGGGTATATGAAATAAAAAGTTTGATCTCTTGTTGACATTTCGTAAAAATTTTAAAACAATTGGATAACTACAATCGATGTTATCGATCAAAAATTGACAGCAGATTTTGGTCATCCGTCGTAAAATGCAAAGAGCAAAAATTAATTTTTTTTTAAACTAGAGAAAACGTTTACTGAAACATTTCAAATGATGAAAAAAGTTTATGGTGATCAGTGCCTATCCCGTAGTAATGTGCATGAGTGGTTTAAGCGATTCCAAGAAGGTCGTGAGAACCTCTGTGACGATCAGAAGTCGGTCGTCTTCAGAAGTCAAAAATAAAGACAATGCTGATTTGTTTTTACGATTCCGAGGGTATTGTACACCGAGAGTTCGTTCCACCTGGCCAAACGATTAGTGCTGTGTTTTACCTTGGTGTTATGAAGCGTCTTTAGTCACGCATTCGTCGTGCTCGACCACAATACCGTGAGGCACGGTCCTGGCGCCTATTGCACGATAATGGGCCGTGTCATCGGTCGACGCTTGTCACTGATTTTTTGACATAAAACTCCATATTAACCCTTAATCACTCACCCTACTCACCTGATCTGGCACCCTGTGATTTTTAACTATTTGGAATACTTCATTTGCCCATGGAAGAACACTGGTTTCGGGACATTTCAGCTGTCCAAAAGTCGACGACCGATTTTCTCAAGAGCATTCCGAAAAATGACCTTAAACACTCATTTGAAATGCTAATTGAGCGGGGTAAACGCTGTATCGAAGCACAAAGAAACTACTTTTAATAAAAAATGTAACTTTCGAAAAATATTAATTTTTTGTTGTTTTTTTTTAACAGTCCTGTTTATTTTGCGACAGACCTTGTATATATGCATATAATTATTTTCGTTTTTCTAACAAACCTTATGTGTCTGCCAGTGTATAGGTTATATATAGTAGTATAATTATATATAAAATTGCTTGGATTTCGATCCTCCGGTTGACGTTTTACTTCTGGCTTTGATTCCTGCAAGTTGCTAGAGTATGAAATGTTCTGTAATGCCTTTCCTTATTTGTTTTTTTTCTTTGTTTAATGCATCTTTGTAACCTATGTTGCATGTTCTCAAGCAAATAAATAGGTTCCAACTTAAAGGGAGACATTTTTTTATGCCAAAATAGCTCTCTCGGAGCCGAGTTAGGAAATGATGCTTGTTAAAAAGTTTTGCTTCTGTACTTAAAAATAATACCATAAGCGGAATTCGAACCCATGTCTCAACGAGTGATCGTCGGCACCGCATACAAACTTGTCCTTTATAGTCTATGTAAATATGTAGAACATTTTATAAATCAGTTTGTTTTAGCGAGCCTACAATTTTTCAGTTGCCAATCAACTAAAAATCTAAACCGACAACGAAATGGCGAAAACATTCGAAACTAAACACAAAACACAGCCGCAGCGAGGACCGACGCGTAGCAACAACAGTGCTTATGTGTGTGTACATGTGTAAATGATTTTCTATGTGTGTACTTAACTTTGTGCGGCTTTACTTATATTTGTGTGTGTGTGCGTTTGTGAAAATACGTCGAAATAAATGTGCAAATATCCTGCAATATGGGCGCGATATGAGGAAATCAACACCTAAGCGCTACCAAAAAACATGCCAACAACAACTAACAAGCGAAAAGTTTTTTGCATATCAGCCGATTGACCGACAACGAAATGCGAGCGAATTGGCAATTGTTGCGGGCTAGGCGCTACAAAACACAACAAATATTTGCCGCACAAAAGATTTGCCACACGCGTTAAATTGAAAGTAACGGGTGCATGAATGGGCGTTGAGTATGTTGGGTCGAAGGGGAGGGGGTGCTATAAAATTGGGCGCCAACTCGGCCACAACTAATACACAGTTTAGCAAACGAGCCGAAAATGCAATGCTACAAAATTTGAGAGTGGCTGGTAGTGGGAGAGGCAAGCGTAAAGCACCGAGCTAAAAGCTCGTTTGTGTGAAAATTTTTGGGTGTCTGTATATGTATGTATTGTGTTTGTGTGGCCGAAGTGTTTGTGAAGCGCAAAAACTAAAGTGGCGGCTTAAAAGGGTGTGAAATTGTGGGCTTTTTGGATAACTAACAGATTTTTTTCCTCCACGCCTGCTTTCAATTGGATTTCTCATAGTTTAGCTGTTGTTTTTTGTGCTTTTTCTTTGGTCTGCCTATAGCGCGTTCATTCGTCCGTTTGAAATTGCAATTTTCGAATATTTTATTGTGCGAAAAATGATTTTTTTATTTCCAATTTATTTAGAAAGACGATTTTTTCACACACTTACACTTTTTATGCGTGGCAAGTGGGTGACCGGTGGGGTCTGTATGTGTTTTGGGGGTAAAATGAAATTTTATAAACGAAAGCGCCGCAACGAAAGTGAAAGCTTGCTGCTGTTATGCAGTTTTCAATTTGCCAAATCGGTTGTAGCCGTTTAACGGCGTTATGTAGGGTTGCATTTGTGCGACGGAATCGCTGTACGGGTCATATTTATGTGGCGCAAACGAGAAAAATGGCAGTTTCTATAACCGAAACAACATCAATTGAGCGAAAAATGCAAAACGGCACAACAAACCCAGAGAAAAAAGGTTACCTTCAGTTGCACCGTACCAAGAATACCCTTCACAAATACAAAAGTTTCCATACTCGAACTAGATTTTGAACGGTCAGCTATATTTTACAATGAACCGTACTGAAAAATTACTTCAAAGTGTACGTCATTGGTCCGATATCGATACCTATCTAAACGGGGGATTTCCGCACTTTGCCGGATAAAATCCGGGTCAATTCCGCTGAGGCTCGTATGTTCCCAGTTAAGGTGCATAATGAACTCCTCTCCAGGCAGTTCTTGCAGGGGTCATTTCGCCTCCCAGTAGCATCAAGAGGTCATTCCTCAACTACGTCGACGAAATCAGACAACACGCCGACCAAACTTCGCACACAACTAACCTCCGACAAGCACTGACCGCCATTCACAGTGGAGCCATCAACACCTTCACCGACTCCCTTCCAATTAATGTCGTACTGTGCAGACGAAGAGCTCGGATTGCCGCGAGAAACGAGAGTGACCCTTGCGCAGCTTCCTTCTGGAAGCAGGTTAAACTCCTACTTATACAGAATAGACCCCGACATATCCAATATATGTCCTGCATGCAATGTGTCTCCGCATGACACTGGCCACCTCTTTGCATGCCCCACTAACACCACTCATCTGACACCCCTCTCCCTTTGGTCCGGCACCGTCGAAACAGCACGTTTCGTGGGCCTTCCGTTGGATGACGTCGACGACAACTTAGTTAATCCTTACCATCTTAACTGGGACTAGGTACCCGCTATAACAACAACAACTTCAAGATATCTTGCCAAATAAAAAAGTTTTCAATACAAATCCGATCGTTTAGTTTATATGGCTGTTATGCGTTATGTGGATCCACTATCAGCAGTTCCAACAAATAATGGCTTCTTAAGGAGAAAAGAAGTAGTGCGAACTTTCAGCGCAATATCTCGAGAACTAAAGGACTAACTGCCGTATTGGCTCAGCTCGTATACATGTACATCTATTTTATAGCATCTCCAACGCTACCTTCTGGGTGTTAGAAACTGCGTGACAAACCCTGTTTAGGGTATAAAAATTGCCAACCCATAAACAGTAAACGGACAGCTGAGCTGTGCCGAAACACCTCTTATACGGCGACCAAACACCGTGCGTTCAACCAATTGTCTAAGCAAACAACAAACAATCAAATTGCGCGTTGTTGCATGGGTTTCGGACATCGTTTTGAACCCGAATATGTTATACTAAAAATTAATGATATTTTATTGGTTAGTGGCCTATAGAAAGCGCACATGATGTCCTCACGGCTGCTAGACATGCAAATCAGTGGGGTGTGGCGTGGGCAGTTGCGCTTCAATGCACTTCACATTCAAATATTACGCAGCTGTTAAATGCCTGAAGTGTGATTTTTGCCCTTTTTAGCAACAAAAATTAATAGTTTTCCTATTTTTTACACTTTTCGAAAACGGAAACCGTTAGTGAAATATGTAATTGTTGTTGTTGCCATTATTTTAACGCTGATGAAAATGCGAATTGGAAGATGCTTGTTTCGGGCTCATTGATTTTAATTGCTAAATTTTTCGATTGAACGGTAAAATTGTAAAAAAAGCAACAACGACAAAAACACGGTTGAGTTGTTGCGTTAAAAACAGGTGTTATTTGCTGCAATAATTATCTAATTGAATGAATCTCGCATGAAAGCCATAAAATGACAACTACGTTCCAGGCATTTAAAGAAAAACAAATGGTATTTATATAAAAGTAAATTGCTCAATTTCGCTGCTTGAAGCATTTAATTTGACTAAAAAATTCTGCAAGCATATCAAGACCTTATAGCGGAAAGAAAGCATCTATAGATATTATATATGTATGTATATATGAGTTCATCTTCTATGAATTTCTGATAATTTTGATAATATTGAAAGGCTTTGTCTTTTAAGTAGTTTCTATTCCCACTAACAACTTGAGTAAATAGCTGAATAAAGTCCTAGACAAGTCAATGTCAGGGACTAGTCACGCCAATATATTATTTTTTCTTATAATTCGTAAAAATCGCGAGATAATAAAAGGTTCAAATCAAGTAAAATATTCATTCAAAAGTTCTTGGCCAGCGTTACTATGTTTCATGAATTTATTATAAAAATTTTGCTATAACAAGCATCAGCCTAGGTGCGTGCATTCATTTTAAAGATTTCTCGGAAAAATAATCTGTAAGTGCTAATATAAGAATATTTTTCGAGTGTCTTGGGTGAAAAGTAGTGAGACTTTTTAATTTAAATTGAATATATGCTTACGTCCCGGAATAATCAGTCGAATTTCGTAATAAAGGTGAGCCGAAACCAAAAAGGCCACTTTAAAGCAGGTCAAAAAACAAGATTATGTTGAAAGTTTTCTTCGATTATTGAAGTGTAGTGCACTCCGAGTTTCTTCCGACCGCTGAAATTGTCAGCAAGTAATAATATTTGAGGGTTATGTGTCGTTTGCGCGAAGCTATTCGGAATTATGGACCGACAACTCTTGGTTTTTGCACCACGATAATGTACCATCGTCCATACTGCATTGACTCTTCGTGACTTTTTCGCCAAATTTTCAACCAATATCGTGCCGTAACCACCGTATTCGTCTGATTTAACTCCGTAGGACTTTTGGAAATACAGTAATCGATAAAGGGAAGCTGAAACTCAGCAAATATGGGATATACCTAATAGGGACCAGATTTATGAAATCTACAAGTGCTTAGAAATGCGCGGAAATATACATAAAAATTTTCATGAAAGTCTAAAGAAAATTGAAAATGTCGAGATTTTTTTTTCGATTATGGCGAAAATCAAGCCAGCTGACTGAAAATCTGAACTGCGTTTATGGCCCCAATACTTTAAAAGTCAATCAGGCGCAATTTTTATTTCGTCGATTCCGTTTCGGACTTAAATATTCGAGCGAATAGACCACGTCCAGCACGCAGTGAAGAAATTATAGCAGCCGTAGTTGAGTTCGCAGCAACTCGGACTGACGTATGGAACGACTTGACGCATTTTACGTCGAGATCTTAAATTAAATGCGTTTAAAATACAGTTTATCGCCTTCCCAAGCGACATCGCTTCGCCCTATAAACTCTAGAAAAATTTCAAGAAAATCCGAAGTTTTCGAGTGAAATTTTGTTCAGCGTTGTGGCCCATTTCTGGCTCAAAGAGTATATAAACAAGCAAAATTGCCGCTCTTGAGATGAAAGGCAAACTGAAAAGACTCAAGAGTTACCAGTTCATCTAGAAAAAACATGGTTTGGTTTGGTTTGTGAGCCGGTGGAATCATCGGTCCATACTTCTTCAAAAATGATGCCGGTGAGAACGTATTCGTCAATGGCGAACGTTATCGCGCCATCATAACCAACTATTTGACGCCTGAAAATGAAGCTCGTGATCTCGGCGACATTTGTTTTCAAGGACTGCGCCACTTCTCACACGTCGCTTCAATCCACGGATTTTTTGAGAGAACATTTCGTTGAGCACATAATTTTACGTTTTTAGCCCGTCGACAATCCCGCGAGCAATCCCACTTCGATTCAGGTGTTGGTGGAAAACATCACGTAGGTCATTCATCAGTTACCAGTCAAAATGCTCGAACGAGTCATCGAAAATTGGACTAACAGATGGACCAAGTAAAGTTCTTTCGAATGTCAATAAACATTCCACCCTAAATTTGAAGTTTCTTTGTTTTTTTTTTTCTAAAATAGGCTACTTCGAAATGGGCCACAGTTTATTAATAAAATAATGGAAATGATCGAGTTAGACCAATATGTAAACAAATGTTTTTTTTTTATTACTTGAAAATGGTAACGTCAATTAAAAATGGTCTCAATCGAATCACGCTGAACCAGTGCAAACGGTAACCAAGCCTAGATTGACGGATCAGGATCAGGAAGGTTTTACTATGTGTTTGGTAAAACTCGAAAGGAATCTTGTACTAAGAGCTGTTCCCATGGCACCAAACTGGTACCTTGAACTTAAACAGAGTCCGTTGTGATTTACGTGAGTGCCTGCCTGGGAAGGCCTAACCTCACGATGCTTTCTATTGCTAGAAGCACGTAGATCAATACAATGCGTTGATCAGCGCCCCAAAGCATAAGTGCATTCAGCACTCATACCTTGGAGAACCAAAGTATGAATGCATTCTGCACTTATACCTTGGCTTCAATTGGTTCGGGTGGATAGGGACACCCTAGCCGCCTTGGTCGGGTACGAGGCCAACGTAAAATCTTTGCCGTACTCTGGGTCCGGCAGCCGACCGCAATGCGACTCCACACTAGACTAAATGCCCTGCCTGCATTTAGGTATAAACCACAGCCACCACGAATCTCCACAAAGGGCCAAACCCAATGAGCAGATTGGAGTTACCTCCAAGGGCTAACTGCTCCCCGTGGTACCAGGTTAAAGTCTCTGGTGAGACCTTGTAGCTTTTGCTACTACCAGTTGAGTCCCCAAAAACTCAATGACTGGTTGCATTTGTCGCTGTCGCAAATGCTTTATATTACGTGAATAATATGAAGCTTAGAATTTGACTTCAAGCTGAATATTATAGCACTATTCTGACTTAGACCATGCTGACATTTAAACAACACCTGTAATGTCAGACACAGTGCATGTGGATTTTAGTCGCCTCTTACGACAGGCATGCCTTACCACGGGTATATTCTTCCCCCTCCAACGCAAGGGGCCCCCTATCCGCAGGGGAGACTTGAACCTAAACAGTCTACAATTGGACCGTCTGAAGGGATCGCCCAGTAGCAGTCAACTTTGGCCAAGAGGAGGTGAATTATGTTCCATCAGGACAACGCCAGGCTAAATAAATCGGTAGTGGACTCGCCAGAAGCTCCGATAGTTTGCTTGAGAGATTCTTATGCATGCAGCTTACCACATAAATTCAACCTAGTACCAAATGATTACTATATGTCCCCGTCTATGGCGAATGAGTTTATTGGTAAAAACTTCCCTCAACAGAAAGTTGTGAAAATCGATTGTCCTAGCTTTTGCCAATTGGAACGAGGTTTTTTGATAGTGGCATTATGCAATTAGTTTCTAATTGGTAAAACGTTTTCGAGCAAATCGGTGCATATTTGACTTAAGTCGGTTCCTCTTGACTGAGCTTAATCATGTATTTAGCTGAAATATATTCTTATAATTTTCTCCTGATTCTATAAAAACAGCTCTCCAAATTAAACTGAAATTCGGTTTTTAAAGAATCAAACAATTTTCGCTTCGTAATTTCATTTTATTCATTTATTATGTACTATATATACATATATGAGTGTAAGCTTGCAATTTATATTTTACTTCAATCTTTTTTGTTTTTTCTTTTCACAAAAATAACACCGAATGAGATTTTCGCCAATTCCCAATTGTCCCTTCGCCACATATGCACACCAATGGGTATGTGAGTTGAATCAGAAAAGGATGCAAGTCATCGAATGATTGTTTGAATGTCGATGCACACATACACCTACACACATGTAAATCGCTGGATTTAAGCAACTTGAATGAGTTGCCCGAAATATATGCACGATTGGTTGAGTAAATGGTTGAATGGTTCGATGGATGGATGGATGAATGGCTGTATGACCGGATGGATTGGCTTGGGAGGGCATTAGCAATGCCAATGTTTGCAAAATGTTTATTTGCCCCAACTGAATTTTGCCATAGCACACCGCACACAGGCAACAACGACATAGCGGTGTAGTCGTTTTGTGCCAATCAACATGCAACACAGCATACAATATACACCATTCACCATTTTAACATTCGTACAACACCATACGACATACGCCATTTGGCATTTTGACGTGTTTGCCTTTCATTCTGACGGGTAATAACATAAAATTTTATCATAATTTGTTTTTTCTACGTTCGAGCATTTTAATATTATTGCGAAAAGCGAAAAAACCCAACTGAATAAAATGTCTGAAACAATATCGATGGATATCTGAGTGTGTATGGGGGTACAAGGGTTGTTCGATAATTACTTGGCATCGCCGCCGGATCGCAAGAGAAATTTTCTAGTGTGTAGACGTTCGTCTCAGCCAAATATTAATATTTTCTCGTCGCGTTCTTCACTTCCTTAGGAAAATGGAAGCAACGCAATAAAGATCGCTCTTCAGCAACTCTAGTTTCAGTCTACCAGACTAATGTAATGTCTTCCAAACGCAGGTGGTTGCCATCAATGTAGCAGCAAATATACTCCTCGACATGCAGCTTCCTATAGAGAGCTGTGCATTCACTCCGACAGACGAGCGGTTATACTGGCTTTGAGCTCGCTAATTTCGCTCTCAAAACTAATCAAGAAGTGCATGAACTCATTAGCAGTAGCTTTAAGCTTCTTCCGTCCCGGCCTCACAGGAAATGCTGGTAACTGCGGTGACTGCGAAGCCGCTGAGCTAGGAGCAGCCTTTGCCCAGTTTCAATAGATTAGAACCGAGTCGGTTATCCAATGTGTTCTTCCGTTCTTGTGAGAAACATCCAGCAAGCTCAGCAAGCGCTGATTAACAACCAGAGACTGCGATATACTTCTGGTCCAAATTGAACCTTTATATAAGTGCCCGATGACAGCGGAATCGGTGGAAACGGCAAAGCCAATGAGCTTGCTAAGAAGATCATCAGTACCCCAATTTCATGCGATTGGAAGCCAGTCAGTTTTCCGATTTCTTTTTACGTTCTATCGCTGTACCTCAAAGAACTCCAGTAAACTGCGACATCCTTTGAGCCAAAGTGAGCCCTAATTGGTCTTTCGAACTAATTGCTCAAGCAAAGTAAAATTCGCCGCAATTATAAGTGTTCTAAATGAACAGTTTCCAACTTGCTCACATGCTGTGCGAACTACAGTGAGCTGCGACATCCTTCTGAGCCAGAGTGAGCTATAAATGATCTTCCGAATTACTTGCTCATAGCAAAGTCAATCTGATCGCAATTGTAGGTATTCTAGCTGGTCACTTTCCAATTGGTTCACATGCGGTGCGACTAAATAATTTGTCGAAAGCTCTTTACCCAACCTGTATGGAGGAAGACAAAGCGAAATCATCTTATCATTATCTTCTCTATGCTTCGTTGACCTATGAGGATTTGGTGATCCTCTTTCAGGAGTTTTTGTGTAACCTAAGGAACGAGTCAGATCCATCGATTTTGGATCAACCCTACAACCTAACCTAACCTTGTCGCTTATCTGACTCTTGTTTAGAAAAGAAATCCCATAGTGAAATTGATGAGCGAATAGTGACTGCATACCTTGAGTCTTTCCCTTCGATGATGATCGTCAAAAACTTATTTAACGAGTTTCAGCGTGGTCTTGTGTCGGTTTATAAAAATCTACTTCCAGCTGACCCGAGAACGACTAACTTGGAGGATAGAATGCTCAAATTGAACTGTTTTCTAATAACAGAACTTTTATTGTAGTTACAAGAAATACCTGAAACTGTAGACATCTCCAAAAGCCACATGAGCATGAAGTAATGACCATGAAAAATTTGCGGGCGCAATGGTTGCCCGTGAAAACACTTCATAGCAGTGTTTGCTGCGGTTTAAGCTTAGTCCGAAAGAGTTGACGCGTCGACCAAAAATGAATCCACTGGTAGACACAGTGGACTTTATCTGACTGACCTGTTCCGAAGAAGGTGAAAGCTGTCATATCGCGCGTAGAGAAAACGACCACTGTTTTCTAGGATTCCAATAACACCTTATGGTGTGATCGTTTCATCACAGTCGTCCAAAAATGGTGCAACTGGTAGGCACTGTGGACTTTATCCGGCTGACTTGTACCGAAGAAGGTGAAAACTGTCATATCGCCAGGAAAATAGACGATCACTGTTTTCTGGTGCTCACAAGGTGTGAACTATATTGGTCCCTTTGAGAAGACCGATATGGTTATAAAGCTCTACCGAACCGCAATGCTGAGCTGTTTGGAAAGTGAATTGCAGAAAATCGTTCATTTGTCAAAGAAAAAATGTTCTTCCAGCATGACAATGCAAAGGCTCACATCTCCGCCATGGCGACGGCCAGATTAGGCGCGGAACTGCTACTCCATTCAGTGTATGCTCCAGATTTAGTCTTCCTGTCGTTTTTAAACGTCCAAGAGTCACTTGCCGGGCAACAATTTGTGTCCAGTGATTTACTTTAAAGACTCTACTATTTTAGACGGTTGAAGAAGTTGGTGTGTCGAGCCAACCATCCCCAGCTAAACGGAGACTATGTTGGAATATAACTCCCTTTTTGTTTGCAGTCGAAGCCTTTATCGGACCATTCTCGTAGATATGTAGATACGGTGACGGTGCTCAGTCGTCAATTCCTAAGTCGCACCGAATGGCTGAAAGCACAAACTGCTCGGGTAGGAGGCGATGCAGCACAGCAAGTTGCCTCATACGCATGCAACGCGCACACAGCAAATTTACATGTAAATGTGGTCGAGGCGAAAACAAGAGCAAAAACAAAATAAAAGCGAAAAGTGAAGAAAGCATAACAAACAAACAAACAAGCTAACGGTACTAAGCATATGGCAAGCTAGTTAGGACACACGGACTGCTGTGCGTTGTGGCGTGTTGGCAGGTGCCCCAACGGTCGTCGTGCAGATTTTTGATGAAATTTCAAAATGCCTGCGTAGCAAGAAAATGACTGACATTAAATTGATTTGTAAGCGAACGGCTGGCGTGCTAGCTAGCACATACACACACACACACATATGGCGCACAGTAAAGATGAATCCCAAGTGATTTGACGGCAACGCGAAGACGAACGTCTTTGCTGGCAACATTTTCAGCGGTGGGTGGGCGTTACTAATGTAGGTGTGTATGTGTGTGTTTCCGTAAGTGTGTGTATTTGCCTTGGTATGCATGCGCTTAACTGCCTGACTGACGAAATACCTCAGCTGCTGTTGGTGTGGGTAGCTGATTGGTTGGGGTTGGAAATCAAAATTCCATGCACATTTCACAATTTCATTAGGCTAAACAGCGACTGGATACGCGCGGCTGCTAGCTAACGCACACACACACGCATACACTTACAAGCGTATACAAACTTGCGTTTGTAAACAAATAGCCGAGTGGGTGGGACTTGAATTTAAACGCGCCTATTATACAATATATGCCAGCATATACTTAAGACTTTGTTAATATGTAAATACACCGTTATGTGTGTGCATTTGTTGCGCATTTGCTGTTTTTGTTATTGCAGCTCGAGTTGTTACACTTTGTGCCTGGAAAATTTCATTCATTTCATTTTTTCCGCTAATAACACGTCTGAGCGATGGCGCATTGACAGGCTTATGGCAGCTCACCGCCATACACGCAGTACCGTTACATGTTGCTAATAAGGCGTATATATGTATATACATATGTATGTTGTTGTGCTTTTCCCGTCATATATAATGGGCGCTGAACTAATAATACAACAATAGCGCGTGCAAAATGTTTATTTCATATCTGAACTTTGCAGTAATTTGCTGACGTACCTACTTCACGTTAGGGTGGTTCAAAACTTTTTCGAAGTGCACATTTTTAGAAAGAAAATTTATTAACTTCGACTATACCGAAGCTACAATACCTTTTACAGCTGTATTTTTATATAAAAGGATATACGTAGGTTGCCATATGTATATATTTCTGGCCTAATAATGTAAATAGGCATATTTATCAACGAAAATGTTTTTTTTTTTATTTTTTTTTGTCGATTGCTGTTTTGTTTCGGGCTTATATGCATAGATCCATGATTCGTCATCTATGACGATCTTATAAACGTCTTTTGAAGCACCGCGATCGTATTTTTTTAGCATTTCTTTACACCAATCCACACGAGCCTTTTTTTGAGCGATTGTCGCATTATGTGGGATTTAAGGGGTTATATACAGTTAGGATTTTCAAAAAATCGATTTTTTTTTTTGCGTTTTCTTAATATATATATATCTGAGTATACACGTACAAAATTTCAAGTCGATCCGACGAATATTTTCGAAGTTATAGACACATTAGTGATGGCGCGCCGACTACATGTAAAGTGCTTTCAAAACTTTAAACTCGTTTTTCTCGAAACGGTGTTTTCAAAATCGGTGAGCAAGATTTCTCAGAAACGGCTCAACCGATCGGTCTGAAATTTTTACACAAGCTTCTTAGCTATATTTTTTAGTAATTAATCGAAGGATTTCCACATCCGATGAAAATTTCTTATTTTTATAAACAATTATAGACCCAAATTTTGGTCGAAAATCGAACCTTTTGCTTTGAGTAGCCGCCATTTTGTCAAAAAATTTTTTTTTGCTAATTTCTTCGATCAATCACTAGATTATTTATTATATTAATGAAATTTATTTGGTTTTTGCATTTTAGATGATCCAGTCCAGAGATATCGTGCTCACCGCAAGAGGCCTTTTTTTTGCGGACCTCTGCAAAATTGGCAATATCAACGAAATAGTTTTCTTAGAACAAATTCTTGAAAAATGCCTTTTTTTCGACCTCCTAACTGTATATAACCCCTTAACGAGAACAAATCTTTTTTACGGCCAGGTGTTCATGCAATATCGAATGTATGCTGGTGGGAGAAATGCATAGGCATGCCTCTATCTGAAGTTATGTTACATGACGGTCTTGCATTATCAGTTCACGTACGGCATCGATGTTTTCTGGCACAACGGCTGTTTTTGCACGACCTTCACGGAATTCGCCTTTGAGCAAACCTCGGCCACGATTGAATTCGTTGTACCAGTTTTTCACAGTGCTATAGAATGGTGCTTCATAGCCAAACAAAGATTTTAGTTCATCGATGCACTCTTGTCGTGGAAATCCACGTCAAAAGTTGTGAAAAATGATCGCACGAAAATGTTCACGAGTTAATTCCATTTTTTGGTCGAGATGAATTTTTTAATTGCCTGTAAATAAAACAATTCACGATTAAATGACAAAACGTTCTGAGTGATGTTATGCTACAAAATGTCAAACTTTCCAATGGAAATGTCAGATTGCACCTGGCAACACTTAGTATTGCCCTAGGCCAGAATATATATAGCAGCCCTCGTACAAATGTCCTTATCTTGATTTTTTTTGGCCAGATTGTATGACAGCAATATGCTATAGCGGTTCGTTGTCGACAGTTACAACAAATAAACAGCTTTTTTGTGAGAAAAGAATATGTGCAAAATTCAATATATTAAAAACTGACGGTCTTCTCGTATATATAGACAGACGGACGGACACGACTAAATTGACTCAGCTTGTTACACTAATCATTTACATATATACTACTATGACCAAAAATAGTAAGTCTTCGTTTGTAATTTTAAAATTCTTAATTTATTCCTCAAAATCTATGTCGTCCCCATTAAAGTAATTGGACACAATGTACATGTACCCAAATAGCTTAGCGAATTTGACGCATATTACTCATAGTATTCCTGGTTAACAGTTTGGCCGGTCGGAAGGAATTTAAGGAACATATTTTTGGAGGATACAGTCGTGTGTAGAAGTTCATGAAAGTGAGGAAAGTTCTCTGGTCGCCATGCACTTGGGAGTGTTCAGAAACGATTATTTTATATATGACTCAAGCAGCTCACGACTTCCGGGCCTAAACCAATTATCCTCTGGGTAGCCAAAGAACATCCCTTTGAAGGCGAGCTAAGGTGAGAAGGAGCGCAAATTCGGTGTGGAATTCGTGGTGGGAGAGAGAGACTCCGTCGCCGAGTACTGTCATTCACTCTGGATTTAGCCACACTCCGCATCAAAGCGAAGTTCTTCAACATATCGCTGATTTGCGCCCACGCCCCAACGAAAGAGAAGGGCGAGGTGACCAAAGATGCCTTCTATGAGCGCATGGAGCGCACCTGTGACAACCCGCCACGATGTGAAAACCGCAAAAATGAAAGTATCTTTGCCACTACGGTCGGTAAATTCAGCCTCCACGATGAAACATTCCCAAATGGGTTGAGGCTGATCGACTTCGCCGGGGCCCGAAATATATCTGTAGTACAAGATTCTAGCATAAAAAAATTGAGCAAAAAACGCCGAACGATTTTCTACTCGACTTGCACTCCTGCTCTCTGAGAGCACTGGTCAACAACTCGGTATAAGTGAACTGTGGGACGGCATTTCAAGCTCCTTACGTACAGCTGCAACCGAAACCATTGATTTTCGGAAAATGCAAAAGAACAGCTGGTACGATGAAGAGTGCCGTGTCGCAGCGGAGAGAAAACAGGCTGCCTATCTCGCAACGTTACGATCGACCACAACACGTGCGTGATGGGATAGATACCGAGAGTTGAATAGGGAAGCGAGACGCATTTGAGGTCAGAAAAAGAAAGAGGCCGAAATGCGTGAGTATGAAGAGCTTGATAAGCTGGCCGACAGGGGTAATGCTCGAAAATTCTACGAAAAGATGCCGCGACTAACAGAAGGTTTCAAGACCGGAGCATACTCTTGTAGAACCCCAAAAGGTGATCTAGTGACCGATGGCCAGAGCATACTTAAATTATGGAGGGAACACTTCTCCAGTCTACTGAATGGCAGTGAATATTTTACGCCAGCGAAAGGCGAACCTGATTTCCCAATCAATGACGATGGAGCAGACGTTCCATTGCCCGACCATGAAGAAGTTGGAATACCAATTACGCGACTGAAGAACAACAAAGCGGCGGGGCCGATGAATTGCCGGCCGAGCTATTCAAACACGGCGACAAAGAACTGATAAGGAGCTTGCATCAGCTTTTTTGTAGAATATGGTGGGACGAAATCAGAAAGATTGGAATTTATGTCTGCCCTGTCCAATCCATAAAAAGGGAGACCCCAAAATCTGCGTCAACTACCGTAGGATAAGCCTCCTCAACATCGCATATAAGGTTCTATCGAGAGTATTGTGTGAAAGATTAAAGCCCACCGTCAACAAACTGATAAAAGGGTAGACGACAATGAGCTGTTCGACAAACTAGCCCGCTCTGCGGCAGCGTTCAGAGTGATGGGGCCACTGGAGAGAGAACGGCACTGGCAGCAAGTAGCAGGAATGTGCCATGCGCTAATACTGGTATTGTACAACCAAGGTTTAAATATATGATCAACATCCCCCGAGACAAATTCCGTCTCCTTGTCGAGCTCAACTGGACACTGCAGGCTCAGGAAGCACTTGACCAATATAGGTATAGCCTATTGCACGAACTGTCGGTTTTGCGAAATGGAACACGAAACTCCAGAAGACCTGATTCTAGATTGTCCAGCAATTTGTAGAGGCAGGCTCAAGGTTCCATCAACGGGAACAGTTATCATATCACCTCAAGGTTCTGGAATTATTCAGAGATCTGGACCTTTGTGCTCATATGTGATATAGGTCGCAGTGAAAAATCTCTATTATTTTCTATCTATCTAACTATGTATGTGTAAAACGCGAATTGTGTATGAAATATGTCCAGGTCTATTAGGTCTATGGAAATTCCACGTAACTAAAGCATTTCTTAGATAACTTTTCCCTTCACGAACAAAAATTTTTGCGACACCACCCTCATATAACCATTTGCATATGTATATCACATCTACCTCGAGGCAGCCATCATCTCAGGTCACTGGTTGGCAATACAAATTCAAAGTTATATGCACTTTGTGTCGTTTCGAAACGAAAAACGAGCTAGAAACAATATATACGAGCACTTACGAGCATGAGCAGGCTGGCCGAGGGTGCTACGTGCGGGCGGGTGAGAAATGTGAAATGAATAAAATTTTATTTTATGCGTGCAACATGTGTAATCATTCTTTTGCTGCACACACTACGCTTACTTTACTGCTGACTGACTGCCGCTCATTTGTGCCATTACATTTAACGGCTAATATGAGCCGCACTTGCATACATTTACATATATGCACATAGCAGAGAGCAGTCAAATAACTCCGGTGGCGCTCATTAAAATTTCGTATCATTTTAAAGTGCCGCAATGCAACTTGCCAACACAACTTAGTTTGTATGTATGAGTGTTTATGTATGCGAACACTACTCAGGAGAGGCTATAGCAACAAATAATAAAAAAGCTTTATGAGTGATATTTAAGAAAATTAAGGAAATTCATAAATGTTATCATATCTCATCACATATACAAATATGTTTTCTCATACAAAGAAGTTGTGAGTAGCGGTAAATTACGGGTGTAAGAAGGTGCTTATGGGGTACATCTTGTGTGAGAGCCTAAACAAAGGCGACCTTTGGGAATTTCCAAAAAAAAAAAAAACTAATTCATAAATTTTTTTCAATTTTTAAAGACAAAAAAAGGGTAATTAATTTCTTTTTAAATAAAAAAATAAATATTTTTCGTTACACACGATTTTCTACACTGCAGTGATTCCGGTCTTATTCGTGGATGAAACCTAAAACAAAATTCTCTGCTAGAAGTCTGTTAGTTTAGTTTTGGTTAGTCTGGTAGGCTAATGAGCCACGCATAGAACAGTTTTGATCCTTTGCGATACCAAATGGAGTTCAGTTATGAGGTCCCTAAGGAATAGTCATATTTATGTAAGAATCGTGCGCTTGTCGCGAATTTCAATACACTCTGTGACTTCACTATTCAAGAGACTCTGTGACTTCACCTCTTCCAGTGTCTCATACCGTGGGGCCCATAAATGCCTAAAGCGTGGCCTTGCCAATGCGGCACAAGTACAAAAGAGCTGCTCAAATGTTTTCCCTGGTGCCGCCTTGCTATTGACCCAGCCGAAACTTGATATTTTTACATATCAAAATACTTGATGGTGATCGGATGATTTGACTCCGAGTAATCACTCAAGCAAATTTGAAAAATGTTATTTCGAGACAAAAAAGTTTCGTTTAAAAATGAAAGATGAGTTTGTTTAAAGATTCGTTGGAGCGTGACTTAACTGAGCTTTAGAAGACTGTAACTCCAAAACTATTTGAATTATCAATTAAGAAAGTACAATAACTTTATGAATTAAACGAAAAAGCTCAGACAATTGTCTAGGAAGAGGATCTTTATAACTAAGTGCAAGCGCTAACAAAGAAATTTCGATCAAAAGTCTCTCTGAAAAGCCAAGTTTCTTATTTATGAAAGCTACATCTCTATTTATGAAACATTTATGGACATAACATTTTTTAAGAGAGGCAAAACTTGGCTTTTCAGATGGACTTTTGTGTTAAGAAATGATTTTTTTGACAGATTTAGAAAAATTCTTTGACGATCTCAAACTTTTAAATTATTATTTATGTATTTTCATGCCAATCGATAATCACAGCCATAGAGCAGCCGGTTTTCATTTAAAAAATCAGGCGATAGTTTTACTTGCCGCAAGAGATAAAATCAGTAATCCTTTTTACCAGTTATTTTTATGATAGAAAACACATCGAATTTTGAAAGTCCAGTAGGTAGATGTCATTGGATTAGTAGTTCCTGTAACTATTCCCCAAATTCCTTTTACCGTTTTTTTGGAAAAAATTTGGGAACAAACGATATGTTACTTGTTTAAAAGCAAATTGGTTGTTGAAACGGATGGTAAGGGTTAGCTAAATTGTCGCCGACGTCATCTCAAAATTCATCAAGACAAAGATATTCTAGCTCACTATACCAGGTAAGAGCAAATCATCAGCTGTCTAGATAACTAAATTGAACTTGTGGAACGAGATGTTTGTTGAATAATATGCAGACATGTATGCATATCAGCTATAACTCGTGGCTCTAGTAACGCTCACACTCTATCTTTGACTGATCAGAGCCTGATTACTTTAAAGTTTTTCGACTTAAAGGCTCAATTTTACTCTACACCTTGATGACTTGCCTCAATTTATTACTTTAACCAACCACAGAATTGACGAGAAAACTCTTTTTGCGAGGGCTTTTTTGACAAGCAGCCTCCCAGTCTTGGATTACTTTGGCCATCTAGAAAGGCGCAGCTGGCAGCTATGGGGCCTCTTATGGTAGAGCAATGAAAAGTAAATCATCTCGAAACGGCTTTGTTGACACATCGAACGAACCTGATTGATAAAAGCATTGTTTCTTATGCAGTTATCCGCAAAATTAATTCGGCAAGTTTTCATAATACTTAAAAAATAACAAGAGTACAATTGACCCGCTTTCTCAAAAACAGGTCCAATTTTTAAGTTAAATACCCAAATAATTTAATCCCCACTATATAATAGTTAATCCGGTGATTCCGTAGAAGAGATATGCATTGAGAGTAGGTTAGATTTAGCGGCTTAAAGTTCCGTACTCCGGCTTTCGTTGCTTCCCCCTAATAAAAAAATTCTTCTTTCTCAAAACTTCGTTAACACGTCTTCCAGGTTAGCATGCTATATGTAGCTTTAAGAGCATACATAGATTTATATTCTGTCAAGAATCACAATCGAAGTATTTTGGAAACATATACTAAATAGACATGCATCATCTGATCAAATATAACCCGGACTCCCCGATATAAATTGGTAAAACCCATTTTTATTTTATACGAATCTTCATATGTCAATTAGTTCGACAGCTGTTTGTATACAACGCTAAAAGTTGCTCTCGCAATTTTTGCCATGAAAAAAAATTATTTAAATTAATATAAATATTTAATTAATTTTATGCCAAATTTTGTGAAAGTGTTTTGGGAAGTCTACTTTATTACGAAGATAAGTATTTGAGTAACACAGAGCATTCAGTGACAATTGCAACCTCTGTTAATGACGATAACATCGTAAAGGTTAAAGAAATATTGAAATATTGACGAGTTAAGTCATACAAGTATAGACATGAGAGAGGTAGCAGGGGATCTCAACATCAAGAGATCATCAACATTTATTTTTGGTATGAAGTGATTAATATTACTCTAGACTACTAGAATCATATGGAAACACCGGAATCTTTTGCAAGAAACGACGTCGAGTAGAGGACGCAAAACAAAAGCTTGACAATGTTTCATTCATTACGGGTCCAACAATCGAAGGATTGACGCTCCAAAAATGAGCCGAAGGCGAAAGAACAACCGCGAAGTCATCGGAAACCTACACCATACGTGTCATCCACCCAGTTTTGTAGAAGACGATGTAAAGATAAAGAAACAGTACATAAAAATCAAGACCTTAGTCGCTAAAGCTGATACTTTTTGTACTGCAAAGGTGTAATTATGTCATCCTTTTCAATAAGTAATAATAATAATCATCGTTTTGGAATCAGAGAGATCGACTCAACACATTTCAGTTAATGGTATTTTGGATATGAAGATCTGAATCTTTTCAAAAAACGACGTCGAGTAAAGATCGCATATTTGGCGCATGAGAACGAGGACCCGACTACATTCACCAGACTCATTATTACTAGAGACGAGACGTTGGTTTATGAATACGACATCGAAGAATGGAAAGTTGGAATAAACATTGACATGTTCGTATTGCCTCAGGAGTCAATTTTGACGACAATAATAAACATTTTTATTAAGATACGTGAAAATGTGTTTTGTTGCTTTTATGTTTTTCACATATAGTACTTATTTCAATACAAGACCTATAACCTGTGAAGTTATATATAACTCCAAAAGTCCTGTGAGCTTTTAGTTTCTCTCACATACATTTACAGCGTTTAACAAAGACTTAACAAAGACCTTTGTTGTACTGCTCAGCTAATTTTAGTGAAATCCAGCAATTTTTAGGCCAACAAATTAAAAAACGCTTTTTAGTACACATTGTTGTTGTTGTTGGCTCAAATATACATTTCTCAATGTCAACATGGTGACTTCGGCGCTGAATTAATAATTTCACCGTCATTGTCATGGCTTGGCATGATTAATGTCGAATTTAAGCATTTCGAGTGATGTTAACAAATCGCCAGCAAAAACAGCGAAGACAAATACAAAATGCAAACAAAGCAACACCAACAACAATAATAACAGCAATTATCAAAGCGACGACAATGAATGCACACAATATTAATTGACGATATTGAGTTTTGTTATAATTTTTATTATCGTATTAATTTCTCAAAATAAATACGCGTACAAAAAATTCCCCAACAACAAAAACAGCAAAATATAGTCGGACGAAAATCAAATTTAACGAAATCAAGCGAAATTAAAATGCGTCGCTTTTATAAACGAAGCTTTTAGCCACTTCGCCGCCCTCGCGCTCAACGGTGATTATATATTTATTAATATTTTTCGCTGTTTGTTCGTTTAGTTGAGCTGCTGGTTGATTGGTTAGCTGACTAGCTGATTGGCTGCCGTATCGTCGGCGTTAATGGAATCTGATCATTTCGCATAAGTCACTGTCAAAAGCGCGATCGATATGCGGATCTGCGCGCCACTGTGCCGCGGTAACACGTATATAATTTTATTTTTATACCATGAACAAGTTATATTTAGTTTACCACGATATTTTTGAGTTATCGATCTGAAATTTTGTGTAAGTTTATTTCCTCTCAAGAAGCTATTCATATTTCGAAATTACCGCTATCCGATCAGTTTTTATATGGAAAAGTTTTTTATTTGAGGAGATATCGTAATGAAATTGGATCTGTGTTAAAGTTCAAGACAAAGCTATAATTCTTAAGAAATCGTTCAGATCGTAAGACTATAGCATATAGCTGTCATACAAACTGATCGTTTAAAATCTAGTCCTTTTAGGCAAATTTTTTTTTTTTATAAGATATCGTGACGAAATTTCAATCATATTACAGTGTCAGGCAAAGGTATAATCTCCGAAAATTTTGTTCAGATCGTACCACTATAGCTTATAGCTGCCATACAAACTGACCGATCAAACTGCAGTTTTTGCATGGAAAACTTTTTTATATGACAAGATATCGTGACGAAATTTGACTTGTATTACAGTTTTAGGCACAGCTATAATCTCCAAGGAAATTATTCAGATCGGACTACTATAGCTTATAGCTGCCATACAAACCGACCGATCAAAATGCAGTTTTGGTATGGAAAACTTTTTTATATGACAAGATATCGTGACGAAATATGACTTGTATAACAGCTTCAACCAAGGCTATAATCTCCAAAGAAATTGATCAGATCGGACCACTATAGCATATAGCAGCCATACAAACTGGCTGATCAAAATGCAGTTTTTGTATGGAAAACTTTTTTATATGACAAGATATCGTGACGAAATTTGACTTGTATAACAATTTTAGGCAAAGCTATAATCTCCAAAGAAATTGATCAGATCGAAATACTATAGCTTATAGCTGCCATACAAACTGACCGATCAAAATGCAGTTTTTGTATAAAAAACTTTTTATATGACAAGATATCGTGACGAAATATGACTTGTATTACAGTTTTAGGCACAGCTATAATCTCCAAAGAAATTGATCAGATCGGAACACTATAGCATATAGCTGTCATACAAACTGACCAATGAAAAGTAAAATTAAGATATTTTTATACCCTTTTATGCTATAAGAAACGCAATTGTGCATGGTATTATAGTTTTCGAGTAGTCAAAGTTGTATATTCTTGTTGTTTTTGTTTTTTGCTTGACCAACTCCCGCTGATTGGTTGTTGCTGTTCCATTGTGTTGACTTGCAAACGCGCAAATGAACTGCGAATACTTGGCATGTGTTATATATACATACATATGTATATACTTATTTACAGATAATATGTATATGTATGTACATTTATACATTTATAACATATACTATATATATTCATATATATAACATGTATGTTATTGTTGCGTTTGTACACAAACAATTTTATGCCAAGTCAATTATCACATGCGGATTAGTCGATCATCGATCGAGCGATGGTATTTTAATGGCAGCATTCGCACATATTGAAACAGCCATTAATTTGGCAACAACAACATGCGACTATGCATACATATTTACAAATAAAATATACCTACACACACATGTGGGTGTCAAAAATGAACAGCGGGTTATGAGTGATGCTCAGCATTTATTGTTTATGTGCCATCAAAATAAAATAAAAAAATAAAAATATATTTTTTTAATAAACTGACTCGCCCATCAGCTATAAAAGACTGTTGTCTGCACCAAGAAATGAAATATTTGCATATACATATGTGCATATATCATATACATTATTAATTTTCCATATCCTATTTATCTGGATTAAATTTGACTATGCGTGGCTGAATGGATTAACTTTTCGCTTGGCTTTTGATCCCAAGACTGTTTGTGGCTGTTCATAAATTACTCATAGGATGTATATACATATGTACATATATACATAACTCTATACAAGTATACATCTATACATACCTCTCCATTTATATTACTTTATTAATAGTCGATATTTTCAGAAATTTTGCCTGTCGACAATAAAAAATTGCGATCAGTTTCTTAGCAAAGCATGAGGAACTGTTGCAGTTTTACTTTTTCTTATGAAAAATAAATATTTTCAATATGACTAATAGCTTTGGTATGCATTTTAGGAAATATATTGACATTAATACTTCATTAATTTTTAACCAGTTGGCCATATTTTGAAGATATTAAGTAATAAAAAATAAATAAAGTATTAGTTTTTGTTTTGTATCCACTAGTTAATATAACAATCGATTTTGTTTGGCATTTGTCCAATTTATATGGCACATATTCTTCATTTATTTGAGAATGCTTGTAAAAAAACAAAAATGGACACGGCAAACAGCCGGACCGATCGACTTGACTTTCTTAGATGTATTTGTCAGCTAAGGAATAAAATTTTTGTTAACAATTTAGACTTTTTAAGCCACTCTAAAATACAAATTGTTCCGCAAAAAAAAAGATTTTTTTTGAAGTTGCAAAAATTAGAATCTTTACTAGTCCTTCGATCCTCAATCTGTGCTTCTCTATAGTATGTTAATGAAATATTTACATATCTTATTTTTGGATTTTAAATAATTTTAAGAAGAAAGATTTGCCTTATCCCCAAATATATTTTTTCTGAGAACCTCCTGGATATCGGATATGAAATCAAGGTATTCCAAAAACTTTTAAAACTATTTTTCTTTGTCTTCTTCTTTTATTGGCTTAGACCGTACTCTTGCCAATACCTATAGGCAAAGCCTTTCTCTCTAACAGTACATCCGCACCATATATGGTACTTAGCAAAACAGAAAAGATGAGGAACTTGTAGAGTTTGGTCTTTGTTCGTCGAGAGAGGACTTCTTTTCAATTGCCTACTCGCTCAAAAGCACCTGTTGGCAAGAGTGATTCTGCGTTGGATTTCAAGGCTGATTATTAAAGAACATACAATTATGGAAGTCTGCGTTATTTTTGTTTATTTGTTTAATACAAATTTATTCAAAAAATGCACAAAAAAGGGCTTAATACTAACTAACTTCTTAGAGAAATTATTTCTTATTATATAAAAAAATACTTATGATTTTCGGGTATATTTGGCTTGTGAGAGTTTTTTTTAAGTCTCCATCCAAAATCTGCTAGAATAGGACAGGAAATGTCCTTAAGGTTAATTACGCCTAGTTCGTCACTCTCAGCACTCTAACTTGTCTGTAAACAATTCAGATGAGAGCCCAATATAACGTGTCAATTGAAAGTTCCTGTCACACAATAGTAAAATATATTTCCTTGGGAAAATTCGTTTTTTTATTCAACATATGTAGTTCCCTTTAAAAGTGACAGATGGATTATAACGACCCTTAAACTTTTCGATACCATTTTTGTAGTGCAATTTGTCCTCTGCTTCGAAATAGGCCTCAGTTTCGGCGATCACCTCATCATTCGATGAAAATATTCTCCCAGAAACCATTTTTTTGAGATCAGTGAACAAGAAATAGTAGCTGGCAAGATCTGAGGAATACAGTGGTACAATTCATGGATTCTTTTATATTTGGCTTAAGCAGCTCACGACTTCCGGTTTTAGACCAAGAATCCTTTGGGTAGTCTAAGAACATCCGTTCGAAGGCGAAATATCCCCTACACAGGGTTATGCGCTGGGTTTGGGACCCGCCACGTAAAAAATCGACCCCAATGAAAAGATATCAACTGCCTCTGATGAGAGATCCTCCTATTGATGACGACCACAGAAAACGAAACAGGGATTATAATTTGAGGGCATGTTTCCTGGAATGTCAAAACGGTCTCTTAATTGTAACAGGAATATCTCTAAACACTATGCCCAGCTGGTTGATGTTCTCGTTAGAGGAAGGCTGACATACCACCGTCCAAGAAATGCGATGGACGGGACAAGGACTGATTCGAGTACGTCCCAAATGGATGTTGGCTGATCGACTTCGCCGGGGCCAGAAATATGGTTATCTGTAGTTCTAGATTCTAGCATAAGAAAATTTATCAAGCCACCTGGCTGTCTCCGGATCGAAAAACCGCCAACCAGATCGATCATGTTGTGATAGAGGGAAGACATGTCTTCAGTGTTTTAGATGTGCGTTCGCTCCGAGGTCTTAACATCGACGACATTGATAGAGTTCATTAAAAGACCTCGTTCCAATGCTGGCAGGTCATGTTGTCCGAATGGACGAATTTTCCAGCTCTGAAAATATTCGGCGCAGTACCCACCAAACATTGGTAGAGGAAGACCTCCAAAAATTCGTTAATGATATGATGTGTGCGTTCAGTTCATATCTTCAGAATGCCTGCTGTCGGGATCAACTTCACTTTACGGTCCTCAAAAATTATTTTATGGACTTTGTTTTAATGTCTTTGGCGGTAACAGCCTTTTTAGTACGTCCATGGCAATCACAGTCCTCGGTTGATTAATGTTGATCAATCCAAACGTTAACTTCAACAGTATTTTCCTCCCAAAAAGTAATGTTTTATTAACACACGAAACTCTTTTTGATCTATTTTTTGCAAACTAACATAAATTACTTCACCCAAAATGCTATTTCTCGTTAACTAATAATTCGAGAGCTATATTTTAAAGGTAAGTACTGACTAAAAATCATATGCATTTAATATTAGTAGTACCATATATGTTTTAAGCCTTTTCAGCGTACCTATTATTTAGCACAATTCGCTTTAAAATGGGCCTCAGTCGCAGTGTTATCACGTTCAAACACTAAAGCTTCTTCTTCTTCTTAATTGGCGTAGACACCGCTTACGCGATTATAGCCGAGTTAACAACAGCGCGCCAGTCGTTTCTCCAGCTACGTGGCGCCAATTGGATATTCCAAGCGTAGCCAGATACCTCCGAGGTCCTTCAGACGGAGTGGAGGTCTTCCTCTTCCTCTGCTTCCGGAGGTACGAGCTGCAGAATACTTTCAGAGCTGGAGGTTTCGTCCATTCGGACAACATGACCTAGCCAGCGTAGCCGCTGTCTTTTAATTCGCTGAACTATGTCAATGTCGTCGTATATCTCGTACAGCTCATCGTTCCATCGAATGGATATTCAAAACAAATGGCCAACGCGCAGTGAAGGACCATAAATCTTTCGCAGAACTTATCTCGAAAACTCGCAACGTCGTCTCACTCGTTGTTGACATCGTCCACCTGCACCATATAGCAGGACATAATTATGAGTTGACTTATATTTTCGTCTTTTGTTCGTCGAGAGATACCACCAACAATGTGCCTACTCAGTCCAACGTAGCACCTGTTTGCAAAAGCAATCCTGCGTTGGATTTCCAGGCTGACATTGTGGTAGTGTTAATACTGGTTCCTCTCTAGACGAAATTATCTACAACTTCATAAGTATGCTCTGTCAACAGTGACTGCTAGTGCCATGGTGCGAGTGCGACGACTGTTTTGTTTGATGACGAAAGATATTTCGTCTTTCCCTCGTTCACTACCAGACCCATTTGTTTTGCTTCCTTGTCTAGTCTGGAGAAAGCAGAACTAACGGCGCGGGTGTTAAGGCCGATGATATCCATATCATCAGCATACGCCAGCAGCTGTCCAATGTTCTGCTGTTCTGTTTAACGATGGTGCTTTTGTCGACCGGATACGGATATTATTGACTGGATGCGATCTTAAAATTGTCAGAGGAAATAGTTTTTTTTTTCTTCAGGTCCCATTAAAAGCGATTTCGTCCTTCAAACTATTAACTGTTGTACAAGCAACACCAGCATAACCTTAACTTTTTTAAGGATGATTTCACTTCTATCATTTATTTTTCAAAATAATTGTCTCACATTTTCAGTAAGGCTCGAAGCAATCTCCTTTGCCTTGAAACGGGACGTACTACAGGATCTATAAACAAGGCTACTGACGTAATTTCTATTATTAGTAAAATCTATGAAATTAAAAAAAAAATGATGACGCTTTTTTTAAGTAGCCTCCCATTTGGATAAATATGCAGATTGAGATCATAATCTCCACAACAAATCAACTGAAAATTTAATAAAAAATAGAAAGTCCACCATTTTGCGGCGTACTACACAATCAACTAGTCAAAGCAACGATAAAGCTGTCAAGGGTTTATAGCGGGATTTTCCATTATATTCAGTTTATTAGCGTTTTTTTTTAGTAAATATATTTTTTTGAATATGACATTGCCTTATAGTATGTTGTTTATTTATTTATATGAAGCAAAGAGGCAAAAGGCTAAGTCTAAAACAAAAGCGATTAAATTAGATGTCTTTTTAAGCAAACGATATATTTTATTACCCACAAAAATACCGAAACATGATGAAAACACAAATAAATTGTATGAACGAAAACCAGTCAGTGATTGCCAAACTTGAAATACATAGCTACAAATGAACGTGAATTTGATGAATATTTATTTGAACGATAAATCAATCAAATAAATTACAATTAAAAAGTAATAACCCAGACCGATGGCATATCAACAGATCAAGTATGCGAGCGAACATCAATATTGAATAACTGGCAAACGGCGAAGAGTAAAATGAGAAAAAGGAAAAAAATGAGATACCAAAAAATCAAAAAACAAAAAAAAAATTAAATAAAATAAAAAATACAAAAAAATATTTTTTTAAATGCACAAACAACTGACCATAAAAAGATTTGTCGTCAACAGCTGTTGGTGAAGAAGCTGGAATGTGTGATTGGCAATAGTCATAACGCCGCAACGTCCGTCGAACGATAGTAATATACTAGAAAATAATAAAAAAACGATGTGACAGCAACACAAACCAAACACAACAGGAATAACAATGCAACAACAACATTAACAATACAAAAACAATGACAATACAACAACAACAACAAGACAACAATACCATTAATAGTAGCGTATAACTCCCATAACAAGCGCGAGATAAAAATGATACCAATCAAAAACAAAATTATAATAAAATAAACACCCCAACAACAAAAGCAATAATTAACAACAAAAAAACCGTACAAATTATATAAAGCACACATAAGGTGCTGGCAATTTCGTGCGAAAACAAATATTAGATAAACTTGCAAATTCCAAAAATTGATAGAACGTTAATTGGTGCTAGAGATCTCTGAAAAAATCAGAGTTTTGTTGTGGAACATACGAACGAATCTCATAAACTTGCACACAAAACTCGTCCTGAGCTTCTGGCACCATTTTCATATATTTCTATTAGAGTATATCACATGAAAGAAGAAGAAGCGGGCAAAGCAAAGAAAGTGTTTGCAATGAATCGACTTTCTGAATCGACCTTCTCCACCGTATTATCCAGGTCTTTTACTTGCCACTTCGGCAGAGCAACTTTTTCCTGATTGAGGTATCTTCAGCTCTTGAAAGACGTTGACCTCTTGGTTTATATTTTACGAACGGGAATGATGTATGAGGGTTGGCATTGCCGTGGTGAAGAGTGATCCGTCTGCGGCGTTTGCGTTTCCAGATTTTTATAAAGACAAGTAGCAAACAAATGGATGTTCTAGTGGTGTGGTTGCGACGTGTCCAGTTTTTCTTAAAAATCAGTCAACCTTTTGCTTGGAGGTGCCTCGTGCGTGAATAACTTCTGCGGCTCATCAGCTCATCTGGAAACACACATATAGTCGACTGCGTTATAGTATTTATTTAACATTTCTCTCGCCCAATCGCCAAGAGCTTGTTTTTGAGCAATTGAAAAATTGTGTGGGATTGAACAAGAACAAAAGTTTACCGTCAAATGTTCATGTAATATTAAAAGTATGCCAGTCCCACTAATGCTGCATCAATCTCACAATAGGTCACATGAGCATCTTGCATTATCAGTTTGCGCACGGCATCAATAATTTTCGGAACAACAACTGATTTTGAACAACTTTCACGAAATTCGTCTTGGAGTGATCTACGACCTCGACTGAATTCAATATAGCATCACAAAACACTGGTCCTTGATGGAGCTTCATCATTAAAAAATTGATTAAGTTCATCGATGCACTACTGCAGAGTTAGTTCACGTCGAAAGTTGTAAAAAATAATCCCGCGAAAATGTTCCATTTTTGGGTCGAGTTGAATATTTTTAGTTACCGTAAAAATTTGAATTTCAGAAAATAGTAATTCGAAAACATTTTTATTCAATTAGCCACAGATTTCAACAGTTATATGAGTGGTTGAATACAGACAATCCTGATACTGTAAAAGACAATCACGCACAATTTTGGTTTCATCAATGGCGATTTGATCTCAAGGATGAAGCAAGCTCTACAAAGCCAATTGTCGAAAATACCTATAAAATAATGAAACTAGATGTAGTAAAAATTCTTATATTCAATATGTGGCTGAGAAAGTATATAGACCCCTTCATTTTATGTACCAACTTTTTATCAAGTTGACTTAATTTTATTAAAAGAAATGGTCTGGCTCACATCAGGGTTACTACTTTTGCCAGGTGGTTCTCAGATAAGTTATCCAGCCAGCTGCGGTTAGCTGAATGTCAAATGACTGTCAGATGGTAGTTCTCAAATAAGATTGCTGCTGCTAAGGCGATGTCAAACGGCAGAGGTAAAAGGGATGTCATCTGCCAGTTGTCTGGTAGGCGTCAGATTACAGATGTCAATTGAACATCACATAACTGCGTGGTAGACGATAGATGTGATGTGATACTGTGCTACAAGGATATCATGAAAGTATTGGGTAACAAATTTGCCACATCTATTGTCCAATTAATGCAAAGATCTATCAAATCCTTGATTCCAAGAAAGTTTACTTTGCCAACGTCATTACTTCGAAAGGTGTCACACGTTTAGGATTTAGCTGAAATACCTTGTAACTCGCAATATAAGTATATGTAATATTGGATAGTCGAAAAATTCTTTTCGCATTTTGTCAATATATGTCGTTGCAGTCGTATATCTCCATTGCTACCATTCAGATTGTGTCATACCACATAGTGTTGGAAAGGGAAGATTTTAAGTTTCATTTAATCAAAGAACAAATAAATTCGGCGAGGTCGAAAAAAGTTACAGCTGTTCAAAAGTTAGTGTTTGTATAAAAAGGGAAGAATACCACGCAAGCCACCAATGAAATTTGTGAAGTTTACGAAGCTCGCTTCCGTTCTGAGAATTTCGAAATTTCGATTTACATTGATGAAAGTTTTACACTGATAGAATGATGTCTCTAGCGGAAAAATGACAAAAAGTGATCAACCAAAATGGTAGATATTCGCTTATTTATTTATTAGAATAAATATAAAAAAATAAGTTCAAGTTTTCTTAGAAATGCGAAAAGACTTTTTCGACTACCCAATATTACATATACTCATGTACATACATATATTACCAGTTACAAGGTATTTCAGCTACTTCCCATACATCGCATTAATCACTGGATATATTGAGAGAACACTTTGGTGAGCAGATAGTTTCACGTTTTGGGCCGGTCGATTGGCCACCAAGATCGGTAATATCACACCGTTCGACTTTTTTCTGTTGGGATATGTACATATGTCTTTCGGAAAATCCCGCATCGATTCAGGCCTTGGAGCAAAACATCACGCGTGTCATTCACCAGTTGCTCGAACGGGTCAACAAAAATTGGAGTCAAGGGATGGACCATCTGAGACGTAGCCGCTGTCAAAATAATGAATGAAAGGATTGTTCCTTCGAACGATAATAAACATTCTCCATTAAATTTGAAGTTTCTTTGTTTTTCTTTAAAAAGGAGGGAAACTCTGATAGACAAATCTTCTCATTTTGAGATATGTATGTATATAAAACACTACATCTAACTCGTTTATTATTATAAACAATTAGTCAGTTACACATTACCATTATGTTCTCTAAACTTACTATTAACCGATCAAAAAAGGGTGAGATCGCCGGAATAACAGCTCTTGTCTGTACAAAATCCGTTTAAATTCCAGTAATAGGTGAACCGACCATTATACTCTCATTATTGCACGTTACGAGGGTATAGAAATTTAAAAAGCATCGCCTAAAATACGAACGTCAACAAATCAAATAAAAAGTCAAGCGCATAAAATTCGAACGATATCTACATATGAAACAAAAAATTAATAATTATAATCAGAAATTTATGGCCACTAAAACGGCAGCAACACAGGAATTATACGCTAACTGATTATAAATACATACAAACATGCATATACATACAGACATATGAGCACAGCATGACAACAACAAAGCCGCTGAACGCCCATACACACCAACCACATTAAAACAATAACAAAAACAATAACGATAATCAACAAATCTCGCTAATTGATCATCACGCGCCGCCTGCGCCAACGCCACCTTGATACACATGTAGCTATTAACAGTTATGCAGATGTAGCTGGCGGTATGGCATACCAAACTACTCATATACTTGTATATGGTATGTGTGTGTATGTATGTTAAGCGCCTAACAACAAAAATCGGCAGCCGCTAACTGTCGTTTGAACATTTTGCTTTAATTTAAATATCCATGCATAAATATACAAACGCCCAGTTGTTGGCGGTTCGACGCCTTTGTCGCCTACAAGTCGTAGCTGCCAACGCCCGTGCGCGTCAACGCAATGCGAAAACTCAAGCGCGACGCTAGATCAGCGTTGAGCGTGAAGATCAAGATATTCAGCTGATGATCTAGCTATTTGGTTTCGGTTTCGGTGAAGAACGCACACACACATGCATATTTAAAAATTAATAGAATCTCAACTTCGATTTCTGCTTTTGTTTAATAATGCAACAACAACAACAAAGCTTATGTATCAAGCTTCTTAATGCATTCAAGCGCTTAATGACATGCTTTGCGCGCTTCAAAGCTGCCTGCGCCTGCGCACACCTGGCCAACGCAACGACGTCAGCAATATCGGTCGTTTAGCGGCACTTCCATTTACTTTCTTTCGAAAGTCGCATAAATTAGCGCATGTCGTCGTTCAAAGTGATCGCATTAAAGTGAAATAAAATGAAGAGGAATTAATCGCAATCCAAAAGTGTTTAAAACGCGCCACCGATCAATCGTCTGCTTGGAACTGGTTCCTTAATTTTGTTATATGTCTGGATATTTATGGCAGAATATGAAATTTTAAATAATTTACACGTAAAGATATAAAGTGTGCATTGTTTTCGGCGGTGAATTGCTTTACATACTCCTGGTGAGCTTTTAAAGCAGTTCATTTCCCAAGTAAATTTAGACAGACTTGTGTGTAATTATACTTTTGGTAACAGTGCTGATTTTTTAAACAATAAGAGCAAGAATTTTAGACTATGCGATAACTACTCAGAATAGTGAAGCTTTCACATGGAATTATGAGAGCTTAAAAGCTCATGTTCTAATACGCAAAAGCTCCGTACAAATCTGATTCGGATAGATTACTCAGAATAGTGAAGCTTTCGCATGGAATTATTAAAGCTTAAAAGCTCACGTCCTAATATGTCAAAACTACGTAAATTTCTGATTGGGATGGGCTAGGTTAGGTTAAGCAAAAAGGCTAATATCGTGCGGCTACGGCTAATATCAATTCCAGTAAATTCAGTTGGTTCATAGAAGGTATGGCAACTGAGATGCTTCAACTTTAGTTTCGCGAAAGCTTGACAATGGCGGATAAAGTATCTAGATGTTTCATTCCAGTCTCCATTTAGAAAACCTATCATTGCGGCGATGTAAACCTTGCGAAGAACAAGTAGTTCAATAGACCTCCTACGTTCCACTTTGGGCCAGAAAGATTTAGCGACCGCACAAATGCTGTTTGCTCTCCAATGCTTGCTGAGCTTGCGGAGGTCCATAGATCCAACGTTAAAATGCTCGAGGACAGGGAAGCAGCGGCCAGTTATTATCCTGATGGGATTTGGATAAAGGTGCTCCTTCTTGCATGCTCATCGGCTTTACAGTTTCCAAAAATACCGCTGTTACCATGCATCTAGTCTCTGGCTGTCCAGGTCTAATACAAGTATGCTATTGGTATTGGGGTTATGCGCTTCTTGACAAGCTTTGAGCTGACAGCTTTCGAATTCAATGCAAACCTTTCCGAAAGACTCTGCACGTAGGAGAAATATATCCTCTGCCGCCTTGATAGCAGCCACATAGCAATTGAAAAAGCTTTAAAGCCTTTAGAGTTGTCTCTGAAAATGCAAAGTGTCTATAAATTTTTTTTTATAGAAGTACTAAGAACAAATAAATTCCGTTATGTGTCAAAATCCTTGATTCTACTTATAAAGCTTTCACCATTAAGTTAGGATGTTTTTTTTTACCAAAAACCAAGAATTAGTTTATAGTTTGAAAATATTATACTTCTAATTAGATAACTAGCAACGCGTTATTATACATTAAGCTTTCAGAGTTTATTTTGGGCAAGTAATGATTGTATCACACTTTTAGTATTTAATGATGTAGTTAAAAAAACTTAAAGCTTCGATTCGGCAACATAAAGCTTTCAGCGCTTCCTTAGACTTCAGTCATATTATGACTTTTAGTCATAAAGCCTTTGTATTTCCAACGGAAGTAATGAGATAGTTAAACAACTTAAAAACTTCGGTTTGAAATGAAAGCTTAATTAGCAAAGCTTTCACAACTTTTGCCCTTTTTTGAAAAGTGCATGAAATATGTTTTATATTCTGAAAGCTTATAGAATCCGTTTTTATTAAGTTAAATTTCTAGGATATCATTTGAGTACATCAATTTAAAGAATTCCGTGATTAAAGCTTTCATCTTTTTATAAAGTTTTTTCCTACTTTTTAAGCACAAAAAGTTTTTTTTAATACTGTGATTAGCAAAAAATTCCAGCAAACGTTTTAAAGGTTTAAAGCTTTCGTTGAACATTCGTAAATTTGCTTTTAATCGAAAGTAAAAGTAATATTAAAAGCTCTATTCTTTGTTTTCTGTTTGTTATTATACTTATTTCCCGAAAATTTTTAAAAATATAATTTACAATTTTTATAAACTCCTTATAGGTAGCTAAATATAGCTCTGAGCTTTTGAAATTCATTTTACATGAAAGCTTCATGGCATTCAATAGACTTTACAATAAAAGTTTAAGGAAGAAATTATAAATTTATCTTCAAAACTCTTTATACTGCTGACTGAGCTTTTTAAGTCGATTTAACAAGAAAGTTTCACAGCATGTGAAAGTCTTTACAAAACTGAGCTCAGAAGATTAAAAACATGGCTTGATGTTAACTTCCACATTCCTTTACATAAAAAAAGCTTTGATTCAATGAGATTTTGGAAGCTTTCATGAAAGAAAAACTTTCTATTTCAAGTAAATTATGATAGTCATTCTTTCTCTTCTTCTATCAAGCATAAAGAGTAGAGTTTATGAAAAGCTTAACTCTCTTTGTAATATTAAAATTTATCGCTATAAATCGAATAATAATAAAATTTCATTTTAAAAATATTTTCAACATCTCCTCTTCTTTATTTTTTTCAATAGCCGTGAAGTGGAGAAAGCCCTAAAAGATTTAAATGCACATCAGCACTATAAATATAATAACATAAAACTCACACAACTACAGTGGTGGCAATAAAATTGCCAGCCACCAATCCTGTTGACGGTCAACCGAGGTACAACTGCCGTATCATGTCCCAACCGTGACAGGAATCCACCAGTAGACGCCCACCATGGCCCCAGCCGAGCAAAACATCGCAATCTCGTTTATATAAATAATGAAAAAATCTGGCTTATACACTGGCTTTAAAACCAAAATTATGATATCCACTGCCTGTGCACCAACACAACTCACACACAACACAAATACCAACCAGCCAATATTAATGACAACAACATTAACAACAACAAACGCCAAATCGATGGACTGCGTGTTATCATGCCGCCACTATTTAAGTTATTATCAGGCGATATTTGGGAGCTGACAGTGATGCTTGTGTGTGTGTAGTGAGTGAGGTACAGTGGATGAAGCGTGACGATAAATAAAAAAATACATTTACAAACACTAAAAACACTAAAAAAATATTATTTTTAAACGAAATAAAAGTCGCTTAAGAATCATGTATAGTGCTTTGATTGAGATTACCCAAATTTTTTGAAAACTGTACAGTTAAGAGCCAAAACTCGCGTAGGAAATTTTTTATTTTCTAATCAGCTGATACTATCACCCGTTTACAAATAACAGTAACAAAATTTATATCCACAAGAATGCCGTTTTTACACTTTTACTCACTATTTATCTTCAAATTATAACGTTGAGGTTCTTATCGAAAATCCATTAGTAACTTCGAAAATATTCGTAAAAAGCACCATCTCTTCAAAAACGGTATGCTCCGAACATAGTAGTCCTTTCCTATTTAAAACTACATTGCGATTAATCGGCGCTGATTACTTTAGAGTCCTTATATTTCTCTCCAAATTCAATGTATTAGACCCCTCGAGTATCCCGAATATCCACATTCCAGATACATGAAGTCTTAACATAACTTTTTGTTTGATGTTAGAGTTCGGTATCTATTTACACTCGCAACAGAGAGGATAATAGATTTAATCATCATTGGCTGTTTGTAACATCTTTGAATACTCGTTTTGAGATCTTTTTATACATATTTGTATATGTCAAATGATTAGTATTGCTTGAGCGTAAAGCTTTCGGTGAAACCGAGATTTTTATTTAAGTAATAATACAATTCAAATTTCATTGACTTCTAAAGTTTCACCAGGATTCAGACTTTGATGAGAAGAGTGCGTTTGGTGTCCTCGTTCTCGTTAACCATAAATTGAAATCAGTGATTTTTCGAAACTCACACAAGTGACAGAGCTGTGCAAGTGATTAGGGTAGATGAGGAATACTGTTGTCGAATATTATCGTCTACCCCGAAAGATAAATATCTAACTTCTTCAAGATTTCACAAAATTCCTAGGTTAAAGACAGTTTACTGAAAATCTTTGGTCTCTCAGCGACCTTTGTAAATCTTTCGAGTTTTTGACATCAATCTCTACTCCATTTTATAGTTCTCACACTCTATCAGAAATATTTCAAAATTCGATATTGTTAATTCTTTATTGTTTAATAATGAATATGAATAAGGTTATTAAGGATATATATTGTGAGCTCAGGACGGAAACATTATAATTCGAGCTAAGAAGTAACTGATTTATATAATTCTTCGCTGTGATAGTCAAACTTGCCTCAATTTCCATCACAAGCGATCGTATGAATTTTATAAGATCGAAAATTAGCAATAGTTTTAGAAAGAGTCGAAGAGAAAAGCACTAAAATTTGTGGAAAGTCTGGGAGGGTTGCTTATTTTCATGACGGGACCTGCAAATGGATTTTTGTTGCTTGACATTAGAATTCGGTATCTATTTATACTCCCAACAGAGAGGATAATAGATTTGATCATCATTGGCTGTTTGTAACATCTAGAACTAATTAAAGTAGTTAGATAGATATACGTATGTATGAATGATTAGACTAATATAACGAGTTGAAATCCGGGGATTGAACGAAAGCACTAAAGACCTTAAACTATTCGGCGCAGTACCCGTCGGGAAAGCACAGGAAGGGGAAGACCTCCATTCCGTTGGAGAGATCAGGTGGAGAACGGCCAGCTGCGCTTGGAATCTCCAACTGGTGCCAAACAGCGAAAAGGAAGAACGACTGACGTGCTGTTGTAAACTCGGCTATAACCGCATAAGCGATGTCTACGCTAATAAAGAGGAAGAATATGGGCGAAATCAAACCAGTGCCACGATCACAAAACGTCATTAAACGGAAACCTATAAAGTGCCAAAACTAAGACAAAAATTAAGTTTAATGTGGTATAAAGAAAGACAATGGGTTCTTTGGTTTGTGGTATTAAAAAGGGACTGCAGACCCGCTCCTTAATAGTTTTAGTGTATATATCACATAAACTTATTCTACATTAACCAAATTTGCTCAGGATAAATAGTTTAAGCACCTTCCATGACAGTGTGGAAATAGGTTAACCGAGATGATTACCCCGCCTCGATTCCATATAACGGTTTTGTTCAAAACTACTAAAAGTGTGCTAACTTATTAAAAATAACTAACCCAATGCCCAGCAGTTTATATTATATTAAAAGCATGAAATTTTCAAATTTCGAAATGATATAGATACTCGTAGACAACATAGGGAAATTCAATAATGACTTCCAAAGCTTGAAGAGAGTCTGGTTGAAAGACCAATAACTTTAAATAACCAAACAATAAGTAGTCTAATGGTGTCAAATCACAACTTTTTGGCGATTCAATGTCTTGAAATAATCGAATCTCCAAACTTCTTTCGCAATTAATGTGGTTTTTGCACGCGCTGTGTGGCACATAGCCCCATCTTTTTTGAATTAGATGTTACTAAGATCAAATTTATCCAATTGCAACTATAAAGTCTAGCTATCATCGGTCTATACCGCCTTCCATTGATAGTAACGGTGTCGCCTGTTTCATTTCGAAAGAAGTACGACCCACGATTCCACCAGACCAAAAACTACACCAAGCTGTCAATTTAGGTGAATGTAATGGCTGTAAACTGACGTTTAGCAACACCAAAGGCTCCGTCAGGATCGGGAAGGACCTCTCAGAGCCGTTCGATACCAAACGAGGTTTCAAACAAGGCGACTCCCTATCGTGCGACTTCTTCAACCTGCTGCTGGAGAAAGTAATTCGAGCTACAGAACTTGATCGAGCAGGTACAATCTTTTATAAGAGTGTACAGTTGCTGGCGTATGCCGATGATATTGATATCATCGGCCTCAACACCCCCGCCGTTAGTTCTGCTTTCTCCAGGCTGGACAAGGATGCACAGAAAATGGGTCTGGCAGTGAACGAGGGCAAAACGAAATATCTCCTGTAATCAAACAAACAGTCGACGCACTCGCGACTTGGCTCTCACGTCACTGTTGACAGTCATAACTTTGAAGTTGTAGATAATTTCGGTCTACCACCAACAATGTCAGCCTGGAAATCCAACGCAGGATTGCTCTTGCCAACAGGGGCTTCTACCGACTGAGTAGGCAAATGAAAAGTAAAGTCCTCTCTCGACGAACAAAAGCTAAACTCTATAAGTCGCTCATAATTCCCGTCCTGCTATATGGTGCAGAGGCTTGGACGATGACAACAACTGATGAGTCGACGTTGCGAGTTTTAGAGAGAAAAGTTCTGCGAAAGATTTATGGTCCTTTGCGCGTTGGCCACGGCGAATATCGCATTCGGTGGAACGATGAGCTCTGTGAGATATATGACGACATTGACATAGTTCAGCGAATTAAAAGACAGCGGCTACGCTGGCTAGGTCATGTTGTCCGGATGAAAACACTCCAGCTCTGAAAGTATTCGACGCCGTACCCGCCGGGGGAAGCAGAGGAAGAGGAAGACCTCCACTCCGTTGGAAGGACCAGGTGGAGAAGGACCTAGCTACGCTTGGAATATCCAATTGGCGCCACGTAGCGAAAAGAAGAAACGACTGGCGCGCTGTTGTTAACTCGGCTATAATTGCGTAAGCGGTGTCTACGCCAATTAAGAAGAAGAAGAATAGCTGTTCACGCATAATTTGTGGATTTTCTTCACCCAAGAATCTCCAGTTTTGTTTATTTACCGCACTTCACATGAAAGTGAGCCTCATCGGAGAATACGGTTTTCTTAAAAACTCGTTATCGTTTTCAAGTTGTTCCAAAGCGAAATAAGCAAATCCACAGTGTTAACGGTAGCCCCTGAAACCATTGAACTACCGCTAAGGATTGAGAACAATTTTATGCGGATGCTAGCCTAAATCCTTTCTCAAATCCGTCAGGTTGTGGTTTGAAACAGTTCCAATTCTTGAGAACGCCTTAAAATCGACTAATTGCGGTTTTCAGGGCACAGATACCGAATATGTCGACCCCAATGCCTGTATCTTATATTTTACCAAGATTATCGGATAATGCTAATATTGTTCCACACACTGAACGAATTAACACCACTGTGCCGCATCACGAGTGTACACCTATGAACGCAGTGCCCAAAAATAAACCGTTAAGTGGTGCCTACATGAATGCCGAGCTTGCAACAAAACATGCGCGCCACCAAAAACACACACAGATACAAGTACAGTAAGCCACGCACGCAACCATAAAAATGCAATAACAGTAACAAAAACAATTACACACCATAATCAACCAGCAACAACAATAAAATGCAGCGCTGCCGACCAGTTGGTTGTACTATGCAAAATTATGATTATGACAAAACATGAGGTGCCAATAGCCGCTACTCATTTCACGCGCAACTGCTACATGATGGTGAGGCGGATGCGGGGGAACAGCCAGTACAGTATACACCTACAATGGGACTGACAGTATACATCCATCGCGGTTGCGCGCCGATCAAACAGGCGAAGTGGTGAAATTTTGGCGGGTGGAGTGAAGGAGAGGGGCGGAAGAGTGTGTGAGGGAATGTGTGAGTGCATATGTGAGAGAGTGGGTGGTGTGTGGAAAAGGGTGGGTGTATGTGTGTGGGAAAGAGTGGGTGTATATGTGCGTGTTTGTCTATGGAGGCGCGCTTCACCACAGTGGCGGTGTGGGGGCTGCGACAGGGCTTAATCGAATTACATGCAAATGAAGTGGAAAATTTATGATTGTGCGAAATGCAACAACAATAAACATATATAGATGCAAAAAAATTGCAATAACAAAAACAAAAAATGCACTGCCACCAACGCTATCAACCAATACAAGCGCAGGCAGCTGCCGACAACAACACCAGGACCAATAAGGCAGATGAGTACAAGCCAATTGTCAGGGATTTGTGTGGCATGAGCGCGCTGTGTTGCGAGTCAGTGTGGCAAGAAGGTGGCGGGGTAGCTGCGGCTATGTTTGATGGTGAGTAGTCGCTCGGATTGCTTGTTAACCGCTACGCCGCTGCTGTGATGTGTGGATATTACAATATACTGCCATGTTGCAACGTGCAATTGCAACAAATTATAAACAAAATGTGAAATATTTTGTGTGCTTAACTGTGGCTACAACAGTTTACAACGGCGGTGGGCGCAGCGGTAGCGGGAGAGTGGGAGAGGGGCAGCGGCAAAAACCTAAAATTATAAGCCACTCATTCGTCGTTGTTGCGTTGCCACGCCAAAGCATTACAGCCATGGATCAGTGTGGCGCATAACAAAGAATCAACAGCAACAACAAGAGTAACAACAACCACAAAAACATAGGTAAGTGGTGGCAAAAAATTAGTAAATAACCATGACAGTGCCAATAACTGCAGCGAAGTAATTTACGCGCGCGGATTTAATGCCCAACAGCCAGCCCAATGCCAGCAAAAACAACAACAGCAATAACAACGTGTAACGCAGAAAAACTGCACAACAATAAAGCAGGCGCATAAAACGTTTTTGCAAAATACTCTCGCTACTACCGCGGCCTATTAGTTAGTTACTGTTGCACGCGCAGTTTTTTCGGCGCTCATTCGCCAAAATGGTTTTATAGTTTTTCGAGGGCTTAACTGGTGTTTAGCTTAAAAGCGCGTAAATTTCCGGTGTGCGTTTTTTTGTCGGCGCGCGCGCGTTGCTCATAAACTGATTGCGTCATTTTGAGCAATCAGCGAAATTAATTGCGCGAGAACTGGGCGTAGCGCGGGGCAACGGTGGCGAAGCGGTTGGGAAAGGTGTGCAAAAACTGCTTCAGAATAGTTGCTGAAGAGAATGTGATGAGTTAGTAAGGCATTTTTTTACGGTTACACAATTTTTTCAGGCAAATATTTTTTAGAATTCTTCACGAATTAAGATTTACAGTAACGTCTTTTACTATACTAAAATTTAAGCGACGGAGCCATGTATAGAAGTTCACGAAAGTGAGGAAAATTCTCTGAGTGCCATTCACTGGAGAATGGCCAGAAACAATTCTTTTACATATGGCTCAAGTAGGGCACGAATTCCGGTCTTAGATCTTTGTGGAACTTAGTACAGTGTCCATATAAAGGAGCGCAAATTCGTTGTCCCTGAGTTCTGGCATTTACAACGGTGGATGAACATTTGGCCACAATCCACATCAAAGCGAAGTTCTTCAACATACCGCTAATTTGCGCTCATGCCCCGACGGAAGAGAAGGACGTAGTAACTTAAGATGTTTTCTAAGAGCGATGTCCCCACCATGATGTCAAAATAGTGCTTGTCGACTTTAACATTAGGAGGCAAAGAAGTAATCTTCAGTACGAAAGTTGGAAAATTCAGCTGCAATTTCGCAGAGTCCCGAAATATGATTGCCTATAGTATAAGATTCCAGCACAAGTAAAATCATCAAGCCGTCTCCGGACAAAAAAGATCGATATCAGATCAATCATGTTGTATTAGATGGACAACATGTAAACAGTGTACCTGATGTCCGTACGCTTCGAGGACCTAACAAACCGTTCCCACGACAGTCGGATCTAAGTAACCGGACCGGACCGGACCCGGATTTTTATCCGGCCAGGGACTGTCAACTCGGCACCATTCCTCGAAATTGCTTCAGGAAAGTTTTATGTCGCTACAACAACAATAAAAACAACAGCAACAGGAACTGGTGTCGAATCGGACCAGTATCTTCTTGTAGCAGAGCACGCCCGTCAACAGAAGCAAGGAAACTTCAACGTCGAGAAGCTATTATCACAATCGGCAGCTAAATGATTTACTACTTGACTGCACTCCCTCTGAGAGCAGTCTTTAATAACTCGATATAAAGGAACTGTGGGACGGCATTTGAAACTTCGAACAGCTTCGAGAGAACAGCTGGTACGATGAGGACTGCCGTGTCGTAAAGGAGAGGAGCAGATTCTGATTGACCACAACATGAGCGGGTTGGAATAGATAGCGAGTGTTGACAAGCGAGACACATTTGCAGATAAAATAAGAAAGGGACCGCAATGGGTGAGTACAAAGAGCTTGAGAAACTGGCCGCCAGGGGGAATGCCTGAAGATTCTATGCAAAGTTACGGCAACTAAGAAAAAGTTTTAGGATCGGATCATATAGTACTTTTGTAGAACCCATAGAGATGATTTATTGACTGATGTCAACAGCATAGCTGAAATTATGAAAGGAACACTTCTTCGGGCTGCTGAACGGCAGTGAAAGTGTAAAATTTGGAGACAGCGAACCCGATTCCCATAATGATGACGATGTGCCATTGCCCAAATATGAGGAGGAGGTTTCAATAGCAATTTCCCGCCTCAGGAACAACAAATCGACAGGGGCCGATGGAATGCCGGTCGAGCTATTCAAATACGGCGGCGAAGAACCAACAAGTTGCATGCATCAGGTTCTTTGCAGGCTGTGGCCGAATGAAAACATGGCGGAAAGTTGAAATCTAAATGTGGTCTGCCAAATTCACATAGGGGGGACACCATAATTTGGGCCAATTACCTTAGGATAAACTTCCATAATATCGCATCCTATCGAGGGCAGTGTTTGAAAGACTGAAACCTATCGTCAACAAACTGATTCCCGTCCTGCTATATGGTGCGGAGGCATGGGCAAATGACAACATCTCATGAGTCGCCGTTAGGAGTGTTCGAGAGAAAGTTTTTGCGGTAGGTTTGTGGTCCTCTGCACTTTGGCAACGGGGAATACCACAGTCGATTGAACAATGAGCTGTACAAGATATACGGCGACATTGATATAAATAGTTCATCGAATAGAGAAACACCTATATCATATTGCCCGGATGGATGCGAACACTTCAGTTCTGGAAGTATTCGATTTAGTACCTGCCGGTGGAAGCAGAGGAATATGAAGACCTCCACTCCGTGGGTGAGATCAGGTGCAGAGGGACCTGACTGCAATTGGTGTCTCGAATTAGTGCCGAAAAGCGAAGGGAAGAAGCTGTTGTTAAATCAGCTACATATATCCGCGTAAGTTGTGTCTACGCCAATGAAGAAAAAGAAAAAAATTGAAGCCAGATTACTGGTTGACAGCTTTTAATCCGATCCTATTCAAAATTTTTGGGTGAGTTCAGAAAAATTATATAATATAAAATTCCCTATTTCTATGTGTCATTTGGTTGTTTTGTTAAATGTTTGGAATTCTCCAAGACTCAAGACTTCTGAAAGAAGATTAGCCGGTCCGCTGTCGGAGTGAAAGCTCACCTCCTTGAAGGAGGCTTCACTTCGCAGCAATATATCTAGTGCTACCTTGATGTTTGCCACTTCTGCTTGAAAATTACCACAGTGATCCCTTATCTTAAAACTATACTTGAAAGAAAGCTCCTTACAGAAAGCTCCCTCAAGGGTGTTAACAAAGAAAATGCTATCAGAAGTAGACTCTGCGATGCAGTGATCTAAGTTTTTATGAAAGCGGTCGAAGAAGGACAGATTTCAGAATGTGTGTATTGGACTCTGGAACACAGTGATCTAAGCTTTTAGTGATAAAGTTGAAGAAGCAGAGAATTTCAGAATGTCCTAGTGTGGACTCTTCTACGTACCCATCTTCCGAGAGTCTTACAACGCCCTCCGCAGTAATGTGCTATTCTGTACCATAGTTGGGCCTCTATGAGTGAGAAAGTTTTATAGAGGATAGAGAAGGCATCGAATTTGAATTCTTAGGTTATTCTGGCAATAAAATATTACTGACTTCGATAGAAAATGTGAGAGATGAAATGATGATGAATAGTATAAACTACCATTATCAAATATGGGGATATTATGGTGGTAAGAATTACAAATGGAGAATGTACTCTAGAAGTACCACTTCCAATGGACAAACTTAGCTTTCTTTTTAGCTAGTAGTAGAGATTTCTACAAGTCCTGAGGCAGTTAGAAAAAAATATTTTTTTTATAATTTTTGTTGTAAATTTAACTACTATCGGAATCCGATCAACCACCAACTCACAGATCACTCCAATAAAAAAATATTTTATTGCTAAACTTGATCCTGATCAACAAACATTTTTGTAGCGCCAATCAAGCAGATCTGATCTGCGAGTATTGCAAAAATTCCTGACAAGTGAATGAATAAATAATCGTATGCCTCCAAAGATTTATTCTCGATTCAGTCAAGTGATTGAATTTCATTGCAGCAAACGGAGCAAAGTGTGTGGCGCAACGCTTGCCACTAGCCGCACTTCACCTCGCCACACATCAATGTATGTTTGTATGTATAAATAATGTGTCATGTATCGAAATCACGTAAGCTCGCATAAATTATGAACTTGATGCACCAAGCAGCAACCCAACGAAGAGAGCGCATTGCACCATCAGTACTCACACCAATCGGCAATAACCAGTCGTAACAATAATATATCGGGAATATCGGACAAGCAAAGTTGACACAAGTGGAATGCCTGCGCGGTTGTGTTGTAGTGGTGGTGCAGCATGGTCTGACTATTTCTTGCCTTCTACTGTTCTATTTCCTCTTCGTCGCTTTAGCGGCTGCGCAGTTGTAGTTTTTGTTTGCTTTAAATGTGTGTGTGCTTCCATTGATTGGCACACCACCCATATCTGCGCGCAAGCGACAACGCATCGTTGTCACCGTCAATTCGAGCTCTGTCCGTCTGCGCACAATATTTCCTTTTAATTTGTGTTGCAAAGCGCAAAACCACCTCCTCAATCACACTAAAAGCGACAAGAACGACAACTATTCAAGACTTCGACTCCGATACACTTGAAGTCCACGATGTGAAGCATGGTATAACAAACACATGTGTAAGAAGACAGGGTGATTCATATGAATATTGAAACAACAAGAAACCCATCCAAAATACAAAAGACATCTTAAGTTAGGTTGAATGGCTGATGTCTCAGCATCGCGGAGGGGATCGCACTTAGATTCTTTTGCCCAGTCCTTTGCCATACCAAACGAAAAACTTCTGTGAAGGATTGCTTGCAAGAACTTGATTTTGGTCAACCTGTTTGTATGGCAACTACTTGCTATAGTGATCCAATATCGACTTTTCCGACAAATGAGTAGTTTCTTTGTGAAAAAAGAACGTGTACACAATTTTAAATCAGTATCTTAAAAACTAAGAAACTGGTTCACGAATATACAGACGACTAAGATGAATTAGCTCATCATGCTGATCATTTATATACGTATATTCTCCGACATTTCGAAGTCCGGCATTCTCAATTGGCTATAAAAGTTTCAAATTCCACGATCTTTTTGGATTTCGCAGTTCAATCTTACGAATGCTTCACCTGATTTTTACTAAAGAACTCTAAAATGAATCTTTCCCACAACGTCAATCGATCATGACACCTAACAAAGCAGAGCACAAAGAGATCAAATGAAAGCTTTGATTTTGGCAACCAAATTTAATACATAAAGAGTGGAATCCGACAGCGTCTGTATAATAGACTCGTAATACCGATGAAACAACAGATCAGACAAAACCTTGACTTCGATCTTCGGTCAAAAAAATCAATTTATTAGCGTTAATGGTCTTTATCGCTGAGTAAAATGGGATTACAGCAGCATTGATACTATAAATTTACAAAAATGGTCCGAAGTCGGTGCCGAACTGTCGTTATCTAAGGGCGCTTGGAGATACTAGATATATTTAGTTTTCATGGCTTAAAGGGTAGAGTTGGACAAAGCAAACAGTTCGAACTGAACTGTCGCTATCTAAGGACGTATGGACATCTCAGATATAGTTAGCCTTTAGGACTGAAAGGTATGTAGTAGAACAAACCAAACGGTCTGGGATTAGTGTAGAACTGTCGCTATTTGAGTAGATAGATGTCCCAGATGTCTTCATAGATGGAGTAGGACAAAACAAAGGGTTCGAAGTCCTTGCAGAACTGTCGCTATCTGAGGACAGCAAAAACATCTCAGATTTATTTAGTATTTAGAACTGAGAAGGATCTAGAAGACAAAGCAAACGGTACTTAATCGGTGACGAACTGTCACTAACTGAGCAGGCGGACATCCCAGTTATATTAAATATATGAAAAACGACGAGGCAAACCGTTCAAAGTTAGTGCCGAACTGTCGTTATCTGCGTAGATGGACGTCCCAGATATATTAAATCTTCATGACTGAGTAGAATGGAGTAGGACAAATCAAACGGTTCGAAGTCAGTGCCTAACTGACGCTATGTGATGACGCTTGGACATACCAGATACCTTTAGTCTTCATGACTTAGTAGATTGAAGTAGGACCAAGCAAACGTTCCGAAGTCGTGCCGAAATCTCAGTATCTGAGTAGAAGAGCGTCCCAGATTTAGTTACTTTCATTCCTAAGTAGCATAAAATAGAACAAAGCAAACGATCCGAAGTCGGTGCGGAACTCTCGCTAGCTTGGAACGCATGAACATTCCTGAAATATTGTCAGATGCTTTCTGAAGACCAGTCACTGCAATTTTGGCTTCCACAGTAGGGTTTACTCTTCGGTTGTAATCGTTTTCGATTCGGAGCTATTTGGAGACTCAACTGTATAGCAGTTGCACCTTCCAAGACAGTAATATGTGGTCTCTTCCAGAAAATTTTCATTCTAAGGCGACCCACAACATATAGAAAACGAATGCATGTTTCAGAGCACAATCGAACACGCTTTGCCACATGTAGATCGTGATTTTTTTACGCTCGCTTATTAGTTTTATTTAATTTTTGGTTTTTTTTTAAACTTTCTGTGAAAAAATTTCCCGCATATTAATTGACGAAAAATATACCTTACGAACCACCCTTTATAAGTCCATAGTTGCACAATTTCTCGCCATATTTCAAAGTCTATGTGATTCCTGCATTATTTGTTGGCATTTCTCTATATATTTGTGTTCCTCAGCGTTTGTTTGTATCGCTTATGTTCTGCTTCTTTATGTGGCATCCACAAGAGTTTCCAAATAAACAAACTGCGCCCGCGCGTCACACATTGTCCAACTTTAATCGCCGCTCGCCTTGCCGCTCTCGTGTGTGTGTGTGTGTTGTGTAGGAAGACAGCTCCTTGAAGTCATGTGTCACAGCGCACTTAGCTCAGCTTAGTTTGTTGTTGTTGTGATTTCTGTCACACACACACACACAGACTGTAGGATATGCTCCAAGTCGTTGCTGCAGCTATGGAAAAATGCAACGCTGTTTATAGCTGCTCAGTTTTAAGTTGTCGCGTCGTCGCTCTTCTTCGTCGCCTTCGACTTAGCGGCTGGCCGTCGTCGTCTTTGTTGCCATTGGATTATTTATGGGCATCATTATAAAGTTACCCATTTTATTGGGTGCCCTGGAATAAATTACTTTCAATAAAGTTGTTAGTTTATATTGAAATATATACTTATTTCTCGTTCACAACGCTTCTTTTGGCTGCCTCGATTGTGGTTGTATTTGTTGTTTACGTGTTTTGGTGGTGCCACCAATCACTCGTCACATTTTTGTCGAATTTCCAAAATCAGGCTTTTTGTACCGTTGCGCCTTACTACTTATACGATTATTTATAACGGGTGAGCAGAAATCGAAGATTTGTCACTTAATATAGTTAGACTTTTTATTGCTGTGTGAGTGTTTAGTCTTCGATACCTACAGGACCATGTTATGCATATATGAAAATTATTATTACAAAAGGTATAAAAGGAAACGGAAACTTGAGGCGGATTAATAAATAACTGACTTTTCAGTTGGTAAATCAATAATTTTTGATTCTTAACAGCCAATTGTTATTTTAGTTTTAGGCAGATGTTCACACCTCCATGAAATATGTATGGTTTTCAGCCTTCTCTCTCGTTCTGTAATGAAAATGGAATAAAATCTTTAAAGCCTTTTCACAGTAATATAATTTAAGATAATATGAGATTTCATTTGCAGATATTACTAATGAGTCTGCCTTATCAGGTCTCCAAAAAGCTTAAAGCTCACCAAAAGCTTTTTAGAACGACAGGGGTCGAGTGTTTTAACTTTCAATAACTACTACATACATACAACTAAAGTAAATTCAAATAACATTCTTCATATTCATTTGAAGCACATCGATCGAGTGTGACTTATTGACTATTTGAAACAAATCTTCAGAAAACTTCGAAGGCACCGGTCGTGTCAAAAATTCTTCTAAGCTTATTTATTCTCATGCTTCGCATTTCAATTAATAATATTAATTTAAGCTTATTTATATACCTTGAATAGTTTGCCACGAAGTTTGTAACATACAAAGGGAAACGTTGGAGATGCTAAGAAGCTGCTAATTTGTCGAAACCGTTGATATCTGAACACTATATGATATAACAGCCAACTAATTGAAGTTCTTGTCTGGAAAACTTTTTTGAAAAATACATACTATATATTTGAAAAATTATCTACACGAAACTTGGTAAAGACTGTTATTCAAGATGGGATATAGTGTAAGTCGCCGCCGAGTTGGTGCATCCTGATCAACGCTAAATGACCTCTGGCGCACGGCTCAACTCCTGAACTCGGTCTTACTTTTCGATTTTGGACTATCAGTAGGATTAGCTCTTTTAAGGTTTTCTTAAAATATTTATTGCATTCCAACACCACAGCATGATGTAGTCACACCCATTTGAAATAGCTGACGCGCTAATATCGCAACTGTCCCTGTTCAGTTAAAGCTTTGGCAGGCTTGACAGTTTATTCCTCGCCCATCGTGGTTAAGTTGACTACCTTTTTTGAAAATGGAAAGCTGATCTGAGTTGGAAATCAAACAGCATGGACAAGTAAAATAAACACTGGGACAAAATAAAGAATGAATGAAAGGTGACAATGGGAAGTGAGGGGGAATTGAATCCGACACCCAGATCTGTTATGGGTGAGTGTAGTGCTTAAGAAAATTAAAAAAAAGGACACTACCTCAGTCGTAGAAAGCTCGAAGTGTAAGCTCTTTGAAAAATAATAGGTCGCAAAAATCTGCAGGCATTCGACAAGAGTAGAGCCTTCAAGCGCGGCGAAATCATTCGCACAAGGCAAACTAGCCCCTACAGAGGGCATAAGTAAAGCAACACCGGCTAGGAAGCAAAGGCAGACTGCCGTTTGGCAGCCAAAATCGTGGAGCGCAGCGATGACAAGCATACTGAACAGGTATCTGAGCAGCACGCCATCTCAGCGATTAGATCAAAAGGGTGCTGAGTGAAAGGGGCAGGGCAAGACCAGATGCGACTGCTGCTAAAGCAACCGTCAAGCGAAAAAGAAAGTCTTCCTTGGTAAAAGACCGCGAACGGGATTTGCAAAATTCTTTAGCGAAATCACTAAACTCGCTAGACGTATTCGACTGCTGCAGTGAGGATACTGCCATCTACCGAGCAGAATGGAAAAGAGTAGTAGCGACGATAACCGCAGTCTTCTTGAAGAAAGTCAAAGTAAATTCAGGGCACTCCCAAGGTGTCAAAGTACTGCAGAGGCTGTACAAGCTAACGAGATGTGCCGATGAATGATCGGCAGTCCTTTGTAAGAAGGCAATCTCTCGGTTGGAGGAGATATGGTAGATAGCCATATTGAAGGCTATGAATACAACGCACCTTCTGCTACGTTCTGGAACTCGTACTCTCCGCGCTAACTTCGCTAAAGACGGAGTCCTTTAGTCCTCTCAGCAAAACCAAGGAAACCATAATCTTTGGGTTGGAAAAACTGTTCTTCAGATCCTCCCAACGGATGTTGTGGATATAACAAATCCGAAATACTTCCAAAGATTATGCAAGCTCCTCTAGAATAATGCCTCGTGTTCCTCATTTTTAAACTTTTTTCGCCCATTAATCTTCGTCAAAATATTTTGGCAAAATACTTTTTCAGCCACAAAATTTGACATATTTAAGGGCAAAGAAAATATTTTGGTTTATGCATCAAATGAAAGACATATTGTATATCTTCTTCTTTGCCAGCGTAGACACCGCTTATGCGATTATAGCCGAGTTAACAACAGCGCTCCAGTCATTTCTCTTTTCGCAATGTGGCGCCAATTGGTGATTCCAAGCGAAGCCAGGTCCTTCCCCGCCTAATCTCTCCAACGGAGTGGAGGTCTTCTTTTTCCTCTTCTTCGCCCGGCGGGTACTACGTCGAATACTCTCAGAGCTGGGAAGGACAAATATATGTAGCTCTAAAAGACGCACAAGTAGAATAGCTTAGTTCGGAATATTGAAACAATGAAAAAATAATGAAGTTACGTCATCTCTTGACAAACCACAAGAATATAGTTATTGATTTCATAGTTGTGGTTCGCATCTCTATCACTTTAAGGAAGAAGTTGACATTAAAAAATTAACTTTGTTTCCTTGCCATACCTCTTTTTGTTGTCTTGCGGCGAACTATAACAGAAAATATATGACTCCTTCGATTCGACAAATCCAGTGGAATGCGCTGCAAAAGAGATTATTGTAAGCTCACTGAACTTTTTACTGTTCTCTCTCTGGTCTGTTGAAATTATAAAAGTTGCATGTTCTATTCGTCATTGTCCAAAGTCTGGCGTATCGAGCAAAGCTGTAACCCAATTGAAGTTAGTTATATTTTCCAGTTTTATAAATAATTTTTATTTGGTGCCTTGCTTGGTTTAATTAACATAACTTCTAAAAATTCAGCTCTTCTACAATTGATCATATACTATATGACATAATTCATCTATTGCATTTGTATTTCGTCTAGCGTTTGAAAATTGATAGAAAGATAACCGACAATAAAACAATTACCTAACCCACTTATATGAAATCGATTATTCTCTGCTATTTGCTTTAGCGGCGCAATCTATGACATTTGATCAATCGCATTCCGATGCCGTGACTGTAGAACTAAAGGCAACCGCGCCAAATACATACATACTTAGACAGCCAATAATAAATGCAGAAAAAGTCTAATAAATGGAGGGACTAAATACATTAGCGCACTAGTTCCAGTGACCTAATTAGCAGCTTCGAAGGAAGGTCTCCTATCAGAGTGGCGCTTTTGCTAATCATTCGATTGAAATAATTTTTGCATTAAAGCGCGAGACCTGCTGACTACGCCGCTAGTAGCTGAGACTCACTATATATGCCTCACAACAGCATAACCAGCCGCTGCGGCTACAATTTTATCGCCAGCTTGGCGAACAAGTGCTATTTCCAAGCATAACTACTGACTGACTGACTAACTGCCTGCCTGTTTGTTACCAATCAAGCGCCCATCAATCACTCTAAATCAAGCAAATGTTAGCAAAGCTTGCACAGCCTTTCGCTCATACCTCGCGCTCTCCCTCCCGCTCTGCCACTCGTTTCTAAGCGCAAATGTGAATGTACACTAAACAGTTAGTTGATCAGTCTTTCGGCCGATCGAACGATCGATCAATCACTCAATCAATCCATCAGTACTAATTTCCTACGCTATGAATAAACTTAAATATTATTTTTTATTTATTTTTTGCGTGATATTTTATTCGTAAATGCAGTTTGATTGATAGCTGCGCACTTTGGAGCGCTTAGCATATTTTTAGTATTTTCAGCTTGATACTTTTTTATTACTGCTGTCGCATATTTTTCTGTAGATATTTCTGGGGTGTGACAACATAACATAGATAAGTTAAATCGGCACAAAGTTCTAGCAAAACGAGTGTGTATAAATTTGCCATTTGGCCAGTTTTTTATAAAAATGCTTTATCTGTCTGCGAGCGTCGGCATGCTATGATTCATCAAAGTTTGGTATTGTGCAATATTTTGAGTTAATTGATTTGAGTTGACTTCAAAAACAACAGTTGACATGTCTAATCCAGCGAGGCATGCAAAGCTAAAGTCTGATTTATGCAAGGAATGTTCAAGAGACCTTATCACCAAGCTTGGAAGCGCCTACAAGTCTGTGGCGATCGCTAAGAAACCAGAAAGAAGTGTCTAAGTTTTAGAATTCGAAGTGTGGGATGTTATCTTATCTTAGATCTTCATGTCATACATATTTGATTACATTTTACAAGCATTATCAATAATTTTTGTTTCGCAGTTTTTGTTCTCCTTTTAACTGAAATATTTTGCATAAAAATTAATCTATCTCTATCAAATCTATTTGCTATGGAGTCACACTCTGACCATTCATGAAAACTACCGATCACATATTCGGTTATTCGATTAAGGCTATCGCGATGCGTTTCCAGTTTTAATCAAAATCTTTAACATTTATTGGAATTAGAGGCTTATTATAACCTAACCAGGATATATTTTAACCAGAAGTTTGTAACACTGAGAAGGAAGCGCCCTTTACAACAGGATTTTCAATAAGAGCGCTACAAAAGGTTTTTTTTTTTAATAAAACAAAAACGGTTTAGGATATCAATGAGATTTCTTAATCCTGTGAAAATACATTCGATGTCATTATGTATGGAACTCAAGCATAAATCGGCCAATACTACTGTAATTTCGCGTTCAATATTCTTACGAACTTCATCAATTGACGTAGATAAACGTAGCCCCACAGAATAAGATCTAACGGCGTCAAATCGCACGACTAAGGCGGCCAATTGACTGGGCCATTTCTTGAGATAACACGTCCACCAAACTTGATTTTCAATAAATCCATTGTGACATTCGCTGTGTGGCTTGCGGCGCCGTCCTGTTGGAACCACATGTTGTCCAAGTCCATAACATCCGATTCGAGTAAAAAATTTTGAAAATGACAATGACAGTGACTATTGGAGTACGTGTGGATTGCTGCCTGACCAATAATGCATATTTTGCTTATTGACAAAGCCAGAAATTAGTCTCATAGCTGAAGATGATTTTTCGATGAAAATCCGGATAATTTTCAAGTTGTTGCTCAGCCCAATTCACGAACATACGACAATTCTGGTGGTCAAGCAGTTTTTGCATCAATTTGATCTCATTGGCCAAGATCTTTTCGCAAAGCTCGCCACAACGATGTCACAGAGATGCCCAACTCTTGAGAACGACGTGTGGGAGACTGATTTGGGTTTTCCTCAATTGATGCGCTAGCGGCAGCAATATTCTTGACATGATAGGAACTTCTTTGTCTCACTGGCACGGGAACATTTTGTACAGAGCCTGTGGATTCAAAATTTTCCACTAGACGCTTAATTGTTGACCTGAGAGGACGATTATGACGACCATAAATTGGACGTAGCGCTCTTAAAGTTGAGGCCACTGACTTCAAACTTCGGTAGTAAATTTTAATAATTTCGACTCGTTGTTAGACCGTTTATCTTTCCATGATGAAATGGCAAACGTTACTGAAGAGAAATGTCAAAAGAGCGGGAAAAAATATGGCGTCGTTTGCTGTCCCTATCGGTCTTCTTTTGTAGCGCTCTTATCGATCTGAAAATTTTCACACATTCTTTTCTCTTTAATAAGCCAAAAAGATATCACGCCACTATTGGATGTAGTTGCCATATAAACTGACTGTTCAGAATCAACAGATCTTCATGTAAGATGAATTTCCTTTTCAGATATCAGAACTGTTCAACGACAATAGTATGTATGTACATCGGTTGGATATATTAACCATTTCAATGAAATTGTTTGAGAGCTGGCATTATTTAGATGTTAAGTGGTTCATCATTACATACCATATTGATTAATTTCAGAATAAGACTGAATGTTCTATAGTAATTTGATGGCTTTGTAGCTACATGATCATTAATATCCAAGAAACAGGGATCATTTTCTTTGACATACTTCGAAATCGCGGATGGATTTGTATTATGAATAACAAATAATTGCATTGTTTGAATAATTTGACCCAGGCTGGCTGATTTTATTGCGAAACATATCATGGCTGTTCCTCAATCATTTTCTGATATATTCTGGAATAAAACTGTTTTTGGGGATGGAGCATGATTCTGCTCTGAACGAACATAATGATATTGTTATGAAGTGTTGCATGAAACCCACTAAAAATTATACCAAAAATCTTATAGTATTATTTTATTAGAAATATTTTAAAATATTTAAAAAATATAAATTTGATATCGAAAGGTAAAAAATAAACCTTCAGATATTATTTGGAAAAATTTTACAAAAAATATACATACATATACTCTTTATATGGGGGATGGAGTCATGTGTAGAAGTTCAGGCAAGTGAGGAAAGTTCTCTGATTGACATTCATTAACCTTTTCAGAGTGGGCAGAAACGAATATTTTACAAATGGCTCAAGCAGCTCACAACTTCCGTTCTTAGACCAAGTATCCTCTGGGTAGTCAACGAATATCCGTTTGAAGACTAGCTGGAGCCGATCAAACACGGCGGCGAAGAACGGATAAGGAGCATGCGTCAGCTTCTTTGTAGAATATGGTCGGACGAAAGCATGCCCAACGATTGGAATTTAAAAATTATCTGCACAGGAATTAAGTGTGTTCTGCCCAATCCACAAAAAAGTAGACCTACCTACCTTACCGTCTGTGTAAACTGTCATTGAGCTATACCAAAAGCTTTGTTAGGATCGGGAAGAACCTCACCGAGTCCACGATATCGGTCTACGTAACTGAAATGGACCCGGATTTTTATCTGGTTAAAGACTGTCAACTAGGCAGAATTCTGCCAGCTACAACAACAACTTTTCCGAGCCGTTCGATACCAAACGAGGTTTCAGAGAAGGCGACTCCCTATCGTGCGACTTCTTCAGTCTACACGTGGAGGAAATAATTTGAGTTGAAGAGCTGAATAGAGAAGGAACAATCTTCTGCCAGAGTCTACAACTGCTGGCGTAAGCCGATAATATTAATAACATTGACCTCAAGAGCCGCGACGTTAGTTTTGCTTTCTCCAGGAGGGACAAGGCATCGAATAAATGGCTCTGATAGTGAACGAGGGCAGGACGAATTATCTCCTGTCATCAAAGACATAATCAGGGCACTCGCAACTTGGCTCCCACGTCACTGTTGACAGTCATAACTTCGAAATGTAGATAATTTCGTCTATCTTGGAGTCAGTATCAACACCAACAATAATGTCGGCTTCGAAATCCAACGCAGAATAACTCTTGCCGATGGAACGATGAGCTGTACGAGATATTCGACGACATTGATAGAGTTCAGCGAATTAAAAGACAGCGGCAATGCTGGCTAGGTCATGTTGTCCGGATGGACGAAAACACTCCAGCTCTGAAAGTATTCGACGCAGTACCGGCCGGGGGAAGCAGAGGTAGACGAAGACCTTCGTTTGAAAGATTAGGCGTAAAATGACCTGTCTACATTTGGTACCTCTAATTGGCGATAAGAAAGATATTATGTTACATATATAAATTAGAAATTTTATGTTCTTAAGCAATAAACACCGGATGTGGTGTGATATTTCTGGAGCGCAGTCACGAATTCATATGCTAAATGCCATTTGGCGCTCTCATGCTTAAAGACTTAAGAAATAATTTTCGAAATTTTTACTTTTATTTTGCGTCAGTGCAAGTAGTTGTTTTGATTTACAGTTAGTTAAAATACAAGCTGCTTCATAACTCATTTGTTTGCATTAAAAATATGATGAATGATATTGATGAGGTGAAAACAACAAGAACAACAACAACACAAATAATCAACTAAGCACCGCTGTCCATGCTTGTCGGCGTCATTGTAGCGAGCAAAGCACACCATTCAATCCACTCCATTGTCTAATAACGGTGCGATTTAAAAAGCCATCACTTTTAACAACAAACGCAACAACACATTAGTTGTTACCTTTTAATTAATTAGTGATTTTTGTTATATTTTTAATTTTTTTATTAATATTATTTTTTTTTGTGTGCTTTCATACAAACACCACAACTGAGGGCGACTGAAGCCAACTAATATACTAATATGTGAAATTATGAATTCCTCCATCAATTTTCGTGGCGTATTTTGTGAGCGTTTGACGCAATTTTTCATAATAAGCTTGTGTGCGCGTAGTTTTGTCACCGCATGCCAAGTGAATTTTGAATGATGGCCTGCCGACCGTGAGCGTCTAATCCACGGAAAAATAATGAAAATGAATTGAAGGCGCAAAATATTGCCGACAAATGTAGGCGCGGACATATATATATATATATATATATATAGCTAGAAATTAAGGCAGCAATTCAGCGCGGCGACATGTGGAAACGCCGACTTAAATGATTGAACGCACAAATTCGTAGCGCTACATATGTAGATGTACCAGCGTTGGTGTATGTCGCGCGCACCGCTTAACATACAGCGCTTACCGCTTAAACAACTACGTACATTCTAGTCAGCCAGCCTAACACTGTCACCGGCCATCCATCATAATGTGCTTTAGGCCAAATTGAAAATTAATCCGTCAACGCGGCACGTCGATCAATTTTAGTAGTTGAGATGACTTGATACCCACAAAGCGCTGTGCGGTTAGCAGCGCGCGGCGCGATACATCTAACATATATGTACATCGATCAAGGCGGCGTCTTAACTTGGCCACAACTTTGGCAACAGATATATTATAATAACACGTAATGCAGTAAAATATTTCTTAGATATTGCAGCGCGCAACAAAAAGAAGTTGCCGTAGAGGGGCGCGTTTATGTCGCGCTGGTCAAGCGCTTGCCATAGAGCAACTGCGTTTTTGACGCGCTGGTTAAGCGCCAACGGCGTTTTAAGAAAGTGACACGTCTTGTTGAGTGGCGTTTGCTGGATCAAGCGCTTGCCATGGAGCGGCGCGTTTGTGCCGCGCAATTCATAAAAATCCTCAAAACAATTCAATTTGATTGAAAGCCAAAAAATTACAAATCAAATTCATACAACCAAAAAAAAAATAAATTAAAATTATTATAAAAAATCACACGGAAATCGGCAATCGCGTGTAATTCACTGGATTTCTACAGCTACTTTGATTGATGCATTGTCAAGCGTGGTCAACGCGCCGCTGTCCATTTGATCTGCGCTACACTCGATCACCAGCGTCATTCGTCTAAACTAGCTGTCATTGTACGCGCTTGTATTTGCCTCGTTCATATATACATAAATATATACAAAACAGTCAGTCATAGCCACAAATAACTGTTATAACGCTGTCATTATTTTAACAGTGTATTGTTGTTGCTTTGTTTTAGTTGTCGTTTCCTTGCTTTGATATTAAGAACCACTTTGAAATTTCAAGCTACAGATCACCTCACAGCTTTAGCGCTTAAACGCTTGCGGTGCTCATCAAAGTATCGCGCGTCAAAATGTCTTAAATACATACATATTTATGTCGTTGTCGGCGGTGCTTATCAAAGCGTGCGCTTTTGATTTCATTTAGTCAGGTCGTCAGTTGAGATTTAGTCTTCACGCGGTGTGGACTTAAAACAATTTAATTTGAAAATAATGCTATTTTATTTATTTATTTTGAATACTGTTAATGGAATTTTTTTTCCAAAGCGCTAATGCCTAAGCATTATTTGTCGGCAGTTCAGACGATGGCTAGAATTTCTAGAGCGAGTTTGATGAAAGTTGGTATAATATGCGTGGCGCCTTTGGTGGGTTGGATAGGTGGATTACATGTAAAGTTTCATTTTAGGCCTTAAAAGACTAATATTTAACGAATATGTAACCCTCTAGGCGCCTTAATTCAATGTTGGAAAGATTTCTTTTCCAAAACTCTATTAAATCCAGATATTGAACGAAGCTATATTACCAATTAAAAGCCTCTCAGTTCAATAATCAGTAGTGTTTGACATTTTTAATTATAGCATTCTACTTTCTTAACCGACTTGTTTAAATACCGGATCACAGCGGTCGTGCTGCCGACGAGTTTGCTAGAGACGGCATTCTCGCCACAATTTCATCGTGTTGGCAACAAATCAGTTAGGTAAGATGGCTGATCAGCGAGGTTAGACACTCTTTGAGCATCCCTGAACGTACTGTTATTGAGTTCAGGCTAGTATCGTCGCTGTGCTATCTGAGTAAATGATCAGCTCTCTGAAGGAGGCTGCACTCCGGCGCAGTAAATTTACTGCTGCCCTATTGGCTGCAACTTTGGCCTGGAAGACATTTCAATAGCCAGGAAGTCTGAAACTCCTGACAGCTTCTTCCTCCAAAGCTTTGACACTCACGCCCCTCTCCTCTAACGCCTGCTTTCCACCCACAACTCTTTCGCTGGTATATGAGTAGAGAAGGAGCCGTCCGAATTCGGTTTGGCGATTCCATCATCCAAGTGAGCCGGTATGCAGACAAAGTGAGTGATGATTTCCGAGTGTTCAGACACATGTTATTTGATGGCAACTTTCAGCGATCTCCACGGAAAGATGACAAATCGGTACACCACTGTCTTCTTACACTCTAGTATTGGTCCTCCCGGTGCTTGGCAAGACGGCGAGGTCCTTCTGGTCCAAAGTGGAACGCAAAAGGTTCTCTGAAGTACTTGCACTTTGCAAAGTTCATCTCACCACCAATATAGGTATTTTGATTGGTTCTAATGTGCTAACATGCGCTAAGGCTAAATTTCTTATCGGACGCTAATTGCCGAAGCTGTATGGAAGAAGGTGAGGTGAAATCATATAGACTCTTTCTTTTTAACTGCCCCAGCTTTTGCCAGACCGAGGTTGAAACATCTCGGTAGAGACGGCGAAACTGACAAAGTTGCTGGGATTGATATTGCCTACCGAACCGCCTTAAATAATTTGTGATAAAGCGGCGATTTTTATTCTCTGGTGATCCATATCTAGTTTGAAAACCATAAAGTACCATCATTTACACTGACCTAACCGAAGCTCACCTAAGCAATAATCAGTCGCTACCTTCAAAAGCTCTAAACCAGAATCCATCCTGCTTAAAAATCCTCATCAGACTTAATTAACAGTGTAGACGTTCTTGACTTCGAACACCAGACGACGATCTTCACATAGTATGTTGGGAGAACTGGCATGTTTCTTAGAAAAATTATTAGCACTCACGTTCTTCTCGCATATTTTAAGTATGGGATATATATTTTTTCCTTTCGGTATACACGGCCAACTTAATTTGCAAGAGAACAAAGGAGAACAGTCTTTTCGTAGAATATTGAAGCCAATAAAATACCTAGTTCAAAAATGATCACAGATATTTTTGTTAACCTGTACATCTTCTAACCATCATCAATTAGGATACAGAACAAGCGACAAAATCTTAATTTTTTTTTATTTTTTTAACCTAGAAAAGGAGGGAAATCATACTTGTATTAAGCAAGTTGTTAAATCCTAATTAGTCGAAGATGAATAGCCGAAACTACTTCGTGATACCCTACTTAACACGAAAACTACATATTTTCTCTACTCTCTTGTTCGTTCGACGAGTACGGCGCAGTAGTAAATACTTAAAAAAAAGGAGCGTATATTCTCTAAACTGATTATTTGACCCGTACTAATCCATAAAAACTACGCGCGCAAACAGAATTGTTTCCAAGATTTGTCCGCTCTTTTTCTATGTTCTTGTGAAGTTTGGCAACAGTGTGTTTAAGAAGCAAAACATTTATCTGGCGATTTCGACCATGGAAAGGAAATTGAACAATGAATTTTCTTGAAAAGAAAGCACGGCTACGGAATCTTTGAAAATGTTGCAGACTCTAAATAGTACATCATGGACACAAGTATTTGGATGACACAAAGCACATGGTAAAGTCATCCGTTTCGGACGTACCCGAAACTTTATCCAGCTGAGGACTATCAACTCGGCACCATGCCTCGAAATTATTTCAGGAATGTTTTTTGCCGCTACAACAACAACAACACTGTGAAGTCATCAACAACTTGACTCATGCGATTGATCCATCCAGCTCAGTCAAACACGATAACATCGAAAATATGATAGAAACAGTGCTTGAAAATCGACGTGTTGGCATCACAGAGATAATAGAGGATCTCAATGGTTTTAATGGTTTGAGTATGAAGCATGCCAATGGTAGACACATACCAAAACAGCTGAATCTTTACCAAAAATCAAGGGCCATCGTTTTCTTTAATTACGGTGTTGTGGTTCAACATGAATTCATGCCACAGATTGAAATCTTCAAGAAAAAATACTATCTTGCCGCTTTGAGCTGTCTACATAAAGCAATTCGTCGTACGCAACCGGATTTGTGGGCAGAAATGTTATGGATTTTTCATCTTTCATAATTTCATCAATCTGCATTCTGAACACGCTTGGAGTCCACTGTAGTCATTAAATTACATTCGCTGAAAGCAGTGAAGACCATCTCAACCGAAGCTTATAATAAGTGTATGAAGAATTAGATTAAGCTTTGGCAGGATTAGGTTAGGTTGGGTTAATCTAGTAGGCTACTTAGCCACGCATTGACCAGTTTGGTTCTTTGCGATACCAGATGGAGTTCAGTTGCAAGTCCAAGAGCAGTAATCGTTTAGGAATTGCCTGTAGGTGCAATAGAGGCCAGCTCCGCAGCTTTCGCAATAGCAAAGACTCTGCTGAAAATATACTGCAGTGGTCCGGCACCTTAAAAGGTTTCCTTATCTTAATACTGGACGGTACATTACGCATACTTATATTAGCTCCAAAGAGGCCTAGCATGAAGGCGATAATAAAGTTCTTGTATTCTTCTGTCAGTCCGTGCCAAATTTGACACCTTGTAGACCATTCAGCTAAAGTTTTTTAAGAGAGCTTTAGGGATTGCTCTTTTAAGACGAATCTCGATTAAATTTTCATAACGTCAAACCTAACCTTAAAAAATTTATCTATGTTTTTTTGTGCCTTTGAACGGAAAATTATTGACTTTCGAAATTAAGAAAAAAATTTAAATTTCTAAAAAATGCAGCTAGTAAAATTTATTATATTGCGTGTGTAAAATTTTAGAGCAAAATAATTATGTAACTTGAGGGCAATTGTTGCTAATGGCACTTGTGGAGTATAAAAAAGACATAAAATTGGAATTCCATTAGAGGTCTTATGAAGAATAATGCTGTGGGTGCTCTTCCAGTTGCATTACGCCGTTACTCATCACCAGCAACTGGAGAGAGCAACGTGTGCGAACGCATATTTCGGTTAATACCTGATAAATCTGTCAGTTTAATGTTTAAATTGAAATCTCTCACCACGACGCCGCTAAATGCCAAAAATCTTTGCAATAACAACAACAGCGCATGAAAGCCACACACAAGTTTTAAGTGATTACAAGAAAATGGAAGGTCTGTAGGAAATTTTTGAGTAGAGGAGATAAGAAATGTACTTATGTATATGTATTAGTGATACCAGTTGCATGGATTAGACATGTTGATGAATCTCCATTAACACCTGGAAACAATAAATTTGAAATAATATTGGATGGACATGTTTTAACGCTGATCTTTTAACAAAACCATAATTTGAAACAATAAAGCTTACAGGCTCTTTCAACATATTTAGCCAACAGAAGATCCATCCAAGTTTAATGAATCAATAATCCATCACCAGGAAATGACTGTTAGTACCAGTAAAGCAACGAGGAAATGATTCTTGTGCGTGCTATTCCATCATTGTGAATAGAATTTTGGTCAATATGTCTACGCGAAAATCATGAAAAAGTCTGATCGGTCACTGGTTTCAACAAAATCGGTTGTCATGGCACACTTTGAAACAAACTATACAGCTTCTGGATATATGAGGTTAAAAATAGTAGAATTAATTCAGATGCCTGAAATTGCTTTCCTCTTTTTTTTTATAAAATTATTCAAAAGTGTCCTAGGAATATTGACTAGGTTCGGTTAGGCTAGATTATGATATTGAACCTAACTTTGATCTCACTTGGACAGCATAGAACGTCAGTCTTTGTGGTACCTTAAACTCCCATATAATTACTTGCAAATCGCCATAGAGCTTTGAGTTTATCACAAATTTCTTGAGGCGGCTAATGTAAGTTTCGGCTATGTCTCTCGGCTTCCTGAAGGTAAGACTGCTGAGATGCTTCCACCTCACCCTTCTATATAAAATTTGCATCCGACAAGGTTTTTAGCCTTATCACATGAAAACATATTGAACAATGTTTAGTAAGAAATACAATTGCGGCAAGCTGAACTTGCTCAAGACAAATATTCCTGTAAAACACAATACTATAAGAGCCGGAGTTCTTGTAAAAGTGAAGATGGAGTAAATGAATGAGGCATAAATGGTAGTTTTGAGCATAAAACTCGGCCGCTTGTTTGATATTGTATTCAGAAAATAGTTCAAATAAATTACATACATATGTATAAAGGGTCAAAAGATATTAAAAATATCTAAAAATCTTCAACATTCAAGGCTTACATTAAGTATATGGCAATGTGTACATATTTTTATAAGTTTTTCGAACTTTTTATTCTTTACTGGCGATTATAGCCGAGTTAACAACAGCGCGCCAGTCGTTAGGCGCGAATCCTCCACCTGATCTCTCCAACAGAGTGAAGGTCTTCCTCTTCCTCTGCTTCTCCGGCGGGTATTGCGTCGAATACTTTCAGAGCTGGAGTGTTCTCTTCCATCCGGACAACATGACTTGGCCAGCTCTGTCTCTTGATTCACTGAACTATGTCAACGTCGTCGTATATACATATCATATAGCTCATGGTTCCATCGACTGCGCTATTCGCCATGGCCAAAGCGCAGAGGATCATAAATCTTACGCAAAACTTTTCTCTCGAACACTCCTGAGGCCGACTCATCAGATGATGTCATTGTCCGTGCCTTCGCACCATATAGCAGAACTGGAATGACAAGGGTTGGTTTGGTCTTTCTTCGTCGAGAGAGGACTTATTTTTCAATTGCCTACTCAGTCCAAATTAGCACCTGTTGGTAAAAATTATTTTATGTTGAATTTCAAATAGTTCTTTGCTTTACTTTAGGGCATTTCATATCTTCAAAGCTCTGAGAACTACTGCACACCTCTCCAAGGCCGCTTCATTCTTCTGCCATTTGCTGTGCCCAAGTGGAGGTTGGAAGTATGGCCCATTTGTCTGTATATGCGTTAATTTGTCCCTCAGCTTTCACGATATCCTTCTGAAATTTTGCACACGCTCTTTACTTCTCAAGAAGCTGCTCATTTGACGGGACTGCCATACAAATTGACCGATCAAAATTGAGTTATTTTAAGGAAAACTTTTTTATTTGATAAGAAATCTTCACGAAATTTTGGTATTTTCCAAGTCGACGCTATAAGCTCAAAACATATTTTTCAGATCGGACTATTATATCAAATAGCTGCCATACAAACTGATAGATCAAAACATACTTCTTGTATGGAGAACTTTTTTGTTTGACTAGTTATCTTCAAAAAATGTTGCATAGATTATAATCAAAGACCAAATTACAATCTCCAAATATGTTATGCAGATCAGACCACTGTAATATATAGCGGCCATACAAATTTTAAGATCAGAATTAAGTGTTTGTATGGAAAACTATTTTATTTGCACAGATACCTTCAAGAAATTCGGCAAGAATTATTGTTTAATTCAAATACATATTTCTTCCAAATCTCCCATTTTTTCCTACTGGGCACTCATTGGCAGCCTCACCGCTGCACATATGGTATGTAGCGCAGGCAATTGCGTGGGGACACACGCATCTTTCACGGCAACAGCAGGCTATTGAGAAAACGAGCGACCACTTACAGGCAACTATAATAACAACAACAATAAAAACCAACTAACAGATCATTACAAATAAAGAAACAAAAATCCACACACACAACAAAAACAAACAAATAAACAAACATAGAAAGCAAATAGTGAATAGTAAATACAAAGTTGGCAAGCAACAAATCCAAAAGACGAATTTGCCACAGATACAATTTAAGATAATTTGTATCTCAACATCAACATTCAACATTCGACAACGGCCCGTAGCAATCAACGGCAACGCAAGTGGCAGGCAATAGCTGCAACAACAACAGCAACAACAACAACAACAAAGCAGCAGCAACAGCAGTAAAAGCCACCAAGCGGCGGGCGCATTTAAAGCGAAGGCGCGAATGAATACGCGAATGACTGGATATTTTCGATTTCAAATTGATTGCTTGGTGGGGCAGTGGTGGAATGTGCACACATACACACACATATGTATATGGCAGCCTGCCGTTGGTGGGGAGGAGGGCGGTGGTGCGCGCAGCATGCGATTTGGCTTTCTAGCATGACAGATGTTTTGATTTGTAGCCGCTCAGAAAACAAATCCTCAATGCTGCTGAGCGTGTTTTCAACGCACACATACCCATGTGTGTCTGTGTGCAATGTGTATTTCGCGTTTTCACAGCAGGCAAATGAAAATTATTTGCTTTGGTGTAAATAAAGAAAACTGAGAATCGCTCAAACAGCTTTTCGATAATCTAATTTCAATGAATAAAAGATTTATGTGATCAAAATAAAATGTATGCATTTAAAGACCCACTTACGCACATATAAATGCACACATTTGTAAAAATATGTATATATTTTGTTGTATACATGCGTGACGAGCTGAGTCTGTCTGTCTGTCTGTATAGGAAACTAGTACCACAGTTTTGGAGATATTGATCTGAAATTTTGCACACGTACTTTTTTTCTGCGAAGCTGATCCTCTGTCGTAACCGCCGATATCGGACAACTATAGCATATAGCTGCCATACAAACTTAATGATCAAAATCAGCTTCTTTAGCATTAGCGCTCATTTTTGATTAATTAGGAGTTACATTCCGTTGCTGAATCCAAAAATAACTCTCAAAATTTTAGGGAGTTTGTGAGATTTTCGTTGGCAACATTGTTAAAAATGGCCAATTTTCATCTATTGTGAATGAAATGCAAGCAACCCTGCCAGCTGTTTATCAAATTCTCAATATAATATCAATAAAACTTCTATGTTATGATGCAGTTTTAAAAATAATGTGTTGATATGCTTTTGTAATAAAAAATGGTTTGGTAACCGTAATGTTTATCTTCTATCAATTTTCATTGAAAATATTATAAAAAGGACAATGAGCTGTTTATGAGAGTTTCAAACTCGCATTGCTGCCGTCTGTCACCTACAAATTTGGATCTGATTAAGTGCTCAGTTAATCCGGATTAACGCTGCCGTCTGTCAACTATTATACGCTCTTCTTCTTAATTGGCGTAGACACCGCTTACGCGATTATAGCCGAGTTAACAACAGCCGTTTCTTCTTTTCGCTACGTTAACTGGAGCAAGCCAAAAGGTCCTTCTCCACCTGGTCCTTCCAAGCGGTCTTCCTCTTCCTCTGGTTGCGTCTGGCGATGATCCATTCGGAACATGACCAGCCAGCGTAGCCGCTGTTCAGAGTCTCAAGGCTGGTTTTCATTGGTTTTCTATTTTTACGTTGGTTAGCGCACAACAATATAGGGGATATTTCGCCTTCTCACTTTAGCTCGCCTTCAAACGGATGTTGTTAAGCTACAGAGGATACTTGGTTCCGGAAGTCGTGAGCCAAGTCATATGTAATCGCTTTCACACCTGAATGGCGTCAACTTTTGAACTTCTACACATGACTCAACCTCCAACACGTGACTCCATCCTCTGTTAAGAAAATTGTCGAAAATTTCAATAGAATAATGAAATCGCCTCGTCAGACCATCATGTTAATTCTGCTTCGATTGATGCCCAAGAACTTAACATTTCCTAGCAAACTATTTGGAACCATTTATTAGCGCTGGATACCGAAAAAAAAATACCAAAAGAAATATGGGTACCAAACAGTTAACACATAAAAATCCGTCTGCAATATGTTAAGTGGCAAGAAAATCTATCCATTTCTGAAGCGGCTGGTTACTGGCGATGAAAATTGACAAAGTTAGAGTTAAAGGTTAGGTCTGTTTTCTATGTATTTGGTTCAACTATATAGACTATCTTTAAAAGTTACACCTTTGCCAAGTTAATTCAAACCTGTACCGTCAACATTTGAATCGCCTGAATGAAACAAACGCCCAGAAGCGGACAGCTTTGGCCAATAGAAGAGAAATATATTCCACCAAAACAACACCAGGCCACAGACAATACAACAAGTCAAGTTCTAAGTGCTTGGTAACGAATGTGCATTCCAGTTTATGCGAATAGAGACCAGCACTACTATGAGAACATTATGAAACTGTCTTTAAAATGGCAACAAGTTGTCGTAAAAACTTCCACCAAAAAAATATTTTACATGAACGGAATCATTCAATGATAAATAAAGCCTTCAAATCAATCGAAAATAATGGATTTTCTGCAACTATATAAAGTAATATGCGTGTATAGACATAAATATAAATCATAAATAAAAGTATAATAATATATTTTATAGCGACTTTTGTGATAACTCATTCTCTCAACAACTCTGAATTTTGCTACGTAACAGTGGAACTGAAAACTCCCCGGCCTACCATAGTAAAACTTATTTTTTTCCACAAAATGTTGATTTATCCAACATATAGTAGTTCACTGGAAGATTAAAGCGACTCTCCAACTTTTCAATACCATTTTTGAAGTATGATTAGTACTTTGCTTCAAAGGAGGTCTCAATTTCAGCGACCATCTCTTCATTCGACGAAAATTTCTTCCCAGCTAGCATTCTTTTGAGACCTGCTTGCCAGCGCCTGTTGCGTTATTCCATGCTTTGGAACGGGCTTATCGTGTGCAGTCCACTTGGATGACTGTCGTGGACTTGGGAGTGAAATGATGGGTTCATGTTTCATCTTTGTCTCAAAACACCGTTTTACCAAATCTTTGTTGTGGTTGTGGCGACAGAAAAAATTCCTCAAGTAATTTCGAGGCATGGTGTCGATTTGACAATACTTGGCCGGATAAAAAACGGGGTTCGTTCTGATTTCTTATACCCGACTTTGGTGGAAATGGAATCCTGAACTCATCTTTATCGTTGATCGAAACATTCGTGAATGATACGAGTTCAGTTGATATCTTTACAGTGTTTCCAAAATTATTTTTTGAATTTTGGAGTGCACTGCGTTCACTGTCTTCGGCGCTCATTTCATCACTGAGTCAGTACCGAAACTCGTCACAGTTTTTGCTAAAACATTGAATGCAATATTTTATCAACATGCCACAAAATTTTGTTGGAACATGACATTGAATGAACTGCTATTGTTGGAACCGGCTAATATTGAGACATAAATACGGTCGATTGCTGTTTACTTTTGGGCTCATAGTATAAGTCCACTATTCATAACCTGTCACGTTGTTATAGACGTGTTTCGAATCGTATTTTTTTAACAATTTTTTCATTCTCATTGTCGACCAATCAACACGAGATTATTTTGAGCAATCCACAAATTGCCTGGGATCTAAAGCTTAAAAAAATGTATACAATCAAATGTACATGCAATATTGAATGTGAACTAGTCTCATTAATGTCTATAGTTGTCTCAATCTCACGATAAGAACAAGGATTTACCATAAATGCTAAATATGGAACTTCACCGCGAAAAATTGAATAAAGTTAATCCAAGTTGTAAAAAATAAAAAAATAATCGCGCAAAAATGTTCGTAATTGAATTCCACTTTTGCCTTAGATGAATATTTTAAGTTGCTGTAAACAACACAAATAGCGCTCGTATGTCAAAATGTTTTCAGTATGTATACATCAAAAGTGTATATATGCGATAAAGTTGTGAGTTGCCAGATTGCAACACTGGCGTTGCGAAATTCCGAAATGTAAAAGGCAATCTACGTATCACATTTCATGCTGCAAATTCTTTAAATTTCTTTTACTTTCTGACCTAAGAAAGGAACATGTGAGATTGATTCTATATAAGTAGTGTATAATATTGATTATTGTCGTGAAAAGATTTATAAAAAAACATACAACAGCCATTCGGAGAGGTCTTAAAAATTTCTAGGTGCATTGAAATTAATACCACAAGCAACAAGAGAAGTCTGCAGGGAAGGAAGGGTTTAAGGATAAACAATATATGTTTGTGGTTATAAACAATGAGTAGGGAACAATATTGACATTGGGAAGACCTTCTGAAAGCTTCTGCCTACAAACCCAGTGGTGCATAACGCTTAAAAATAGCTTATAGTTCGTTATTACTAAACGTTGGGTCGTGCACCTGATACCCATAATAATTCCAATTAACAGACAAAGCAAGAATTCTGTGTTGAATTGTAATCGCGAAATCCAATCGCTAGTAGGTTTCTCTGTCTGATATACAAGTATAACAACGAAATTTTTAATTGCCTCTGTAAATATACTTCAGCGGCAGAATAATGGCAATGGAATGATTGAAAACATTGCAGAAGTGTTTTGAGGAGTCTACTTCATTACGACCTGACCATGGTAAGTTGAATCTTATAAATTGATTTTTAAAATATACTTCGATTTAGTTTTTAACCATAATCGAGAGCCTATGCCTAAGCCACTTATTGTAAGTTTAGGTTAAGACAATATTTTCTCTTAGTAGACAGACTCGATATTCATACGATTAATAAAAATAATTAAATTAGTAAGTCGAGACTATAATCCATCGTACTCTAACGCATCGTAGCTGCTCGGTCGTTATCTCGACGCCCGATCAGGAGTCACTTTATGTTATTTTAAAATATGCGTTACGTTTTCGTTGACTTTCCAATGTTTTATGGGCTTCATGTTTTGACAAACCTACGCTTGCGGTCAAAGGAAAGCAAGACATACACACAATTACATAAGAAAACTTGATTGGCTGCTGCCAATGGAACTGGCGTCCATATGTATTGATTAACACCGCAGCACTTATTTATAAAATCATATTATTCAGCGTTGTTGTTAAGTGTTTAAAAGTGTATGTACATATGTATATGTATATAATTATATTGTGTATGTATATGTATATACATATATGTGCGTTTTCCTGCATTTATAAGCTGTTAAAGTTGTTGTCGTAGCATATTTTTATTGTGGTTGCTTTTTTCATTTTAATTCATAATGCTATTAATACTATTATGGTTGTTGTTTTTGTTGTTGTTGTTGTCATTCGTTATAGCCATAATGTTAATGTAAAGGATCGTAAAAGTTTTTACGATCCACCAATTAACCGATAATAATCAAATCACTTGTAGCGCGCGCCTCAACTCAACTCGACTCCACTCGACTCGACTCGAACGCGCCGCAGCGCTTGGCTACAACGTGCGCGCACATGCTATAGGCACCTACATATATACATATATATTTGTGTATATATATATATGTGTGCACACCTCGGCCAAGTGGCACAATCAGCGGCACGACGTCACACAGGCTTTTAGTGGGTTTGTGGTGCTTGTTGGCTAGCTGCCGATTGTTGATAGCCACCAATTGCCGCTGATCCAGCCGCTGCCAAGCATATCATACATACATACATACATACATAAGTGTATATATATACATACATGCGTTTCTATGTACTTTGCGCTGCATTATTATGGCTTTTGTTATGATCGTTGCTGCTTGCGCGGCGCGTTGTGTGCCTGTGTCGCTGTCAGATCATAAATATTTTTACGATTCTTTAATTTGATTTTGGCATTTTATTTAATATTTTCCCCGCCTCGCCATCATGAGACCTGAGTGTAAGCGCGGTCTGGCGGTCTGCTCTGGCTGCTGTCACTCTGCCGCCCAGCAGCGGCTTTCATTTCTGGCTTTTAGCGGGTGATTTCCAGCATTTACTTTTATGCGTTCGCTCGTAAAATTCGATTGATAAATTATTATGCAGCATTCGCAGGGGGCGGCCGAGGTGGCGCGCGGCGTTACTGCAGCTGATGAGTTATAGACAGGTGCGTAGCAACAGAGCGCGCGCTATTAAGCGACGGCATGTGAGGCCGCTGGAAGAATGCAGCGTTTTAGTTTACAATTTATGTTTATGGAATACAGCGTGTTAGTTATATGGGGTCTAGGCCGAGTTTTCACCCGATTCTTCATTCTACGCATAAATTTCGGCTACTTTCGCACTGTGACATAAAAATATCAGAGAAATAGCACATTCCATATCGAGTCGGGTGGGACTCGAGATAGGTACTATCATAATTTAACCCGGGCTCCTTTAAAGCCCTGTTATACCATCCCGCGGGTAAAATTCTAGGCATATCGTGTACAGCATAGATGTCATAAATACAAAAGAATAGTGTTGCTGGCGACTTTAGGTGACCGAAACGCCTTCATCAGGGCTAGATGGATGGATATGATCGACGCTTACGAAAAAAGCTTTAAAATCCCCGACTATCTCAGAGCTGTGGTGCGGAGCTACCTTAGTAGCAGAAAACTGCGGTACCAAACTAGAGAGATGTAATGACAGAAAACGGTCACGTCAAGAGCAGCACAAGGATCCATTTAAAGCCCAGACTTGTGGAATATCAGATACTACGCCATACTAAAACTCGAAATGCTAGACGAATCTTAAGTACTCAATTGGCTACGCGGACGACATTGCAGCAGTAATTACAGATCGAGAAACAGAAGAAGCGCGAAGAAAGCTAAATCATCATCACGATACGGAGGCAAGCATGGCTCGACTCACACAACCTCCAGTTCTTTACGGAAAAAAGGCTACTACTGCTAACAAATAAGCACATACGCCTCGAAATAAGTGTGAAAACGACTTCAGATATGCTTAGGACACAAAAGGAGAAAAAGCTACCTAGGCGTAAGACTCGACCCCAGACTAACCTTCTGGGTACGAATTCAGCACGCCACAGGAAAGGCAGCGAAAAACCGGCGTAAGGTAGTGACCAGAGTGCACAGCACCGCAGCCCTCAGAGTTGCATCAGACGCCCGAACAGTGTCAAACAATATTAGTTATAGTTATAATAGTTACTGACCTTCAGGCATACGAAAGGAAAAAGGCTGTGGGAACTAAAGAAAACGTCCAACAACAACAAGAGCGCAATTCACTGAATAAAGATGCTCGCATGGCAACGAAGATGGCAGAATTAGAGTCGCAACAGATAAGCGGCCCGACTAATAAAAGACCTAAACTTATGGATAAGCCGTAAACTCGGAGAAGTCGACGGATACTTCAAAAAGTACCTCCACGGAATGGGAAAAGTCGAAGTGACGTCATGCCTTTACAACGACGCGACAGAAGACGACGCTGTACACACTTACTTTGAACCTGTGCGATGGCAACGAGAACGCACCGCCGTAAAAGACCAGTTTGGTCCAATAAACGCTGACAATTTAATCAGCGTCATGCTGGAGATTGAAGTAAACTGAGGGATTATCCAGAAATTCGCAGCAAAAAGCGAGTCCTGGACGAAGGTGCGCAGATGGAAATATCTCAATTAGAAATATGGAACGCCACCTTGAAGTAATGTATATGTGGTCCCAGGGTGGGCGACGGTTCCTCGGTTTTTAGTGACCTGCAAGTGGCACATAACATTGCTGTGAGGACAGTTTCCACCCCTCACCCGCAAAAAAAGTAGCTTTTAACGGTACTGTTATCTTGGGAGTGAGCGGGGTTATCAACTGGTGAATTTTGTTGTTGTAGCTTTAGTGGTTTAGGAAATTTGTACATTAAACTTGTTAGAAGGCGGGGTCATGCCCACTTTTTTTTATAGCTTTGCGATTAATGGCGTTTTGTTGGCGTGGCAGTTGTCTAATTACGTCCTTTTACGAACTTGTTATTTTTTTTTGTACTAAGAAACCCGCATAGCAAGTTTCATCGAGATATCTTAATTTTTACTCAAGTTACCACTTGTACGAACGGGCGGACGGACGTAAAGACAGACAGTCACTCGGATTTCAACTCGTCTCGTCCTCCTGATCATTTGTACATATGTTTATATATATAACCCCATACCTATTTCGGTTAGCTCTAGGGGATACGTACAACCGTTAGTTGAACAAAAGCATTATACTCTGTAGCAACATGTTGCAAGAGAATAAAAAATTGAGTATATGTACTTCGACTACAATGTATCGAAAAATCGAGAATCTCTCTTCTTTTAAATTTATTTTATTTTTTCCTTAACCTTTAACTCACACTCACACCCCACGCTCAAACGCTTCTCTTATTTTTACATTGCTCCGTCTATCTAACCCAACGAATTCTGCTTGAATTATCGGATTATCATAAAAATGCGTAATAGTTGCATGCGCAGTAGCAATATGCTGAAGCAGAATATCGACAATGGCAGTAGCGGCAACAGCAGCCGGCGACTGGCGTCTGGCGTGTTGCAAAAACGGAAATCAGAAAACGGTATACATACCACCACGGGGTGGTTCGGCTGCAGCTACAACACACAGTTGATGTTTAGTAAGACATTTCAAATGCTCATTAACGTCAGCAATCTGTCAATCAACGCTGTGAATACGTTTGTATGCATGGCAGTCGTCAGGGCGTCAACCAGCGCTCGAGGCGACAGCAATGGCTTCTCGCTCTTTGATTAGCCACAGAATATAATTTGGATGTTTTGGGCTGGTGGTTTTGTTAGAAATTAAATTAAGATATAACTTTTGAGCTGAAATCGGCAGTATTTGCAATATTAGGTTAAAGAGAACCGAGTAAGCTAGCTTAAAGCGATATAACCACTTGTGAGTTTCAATAATTCCATTTCTATATTTATACTACTATGAGCAAAAAATAGTAAGACTTTGTTCATAATTTTAAAATTCTTAATTTATTATTCAAAGTTTATGTCGTCGCCTTAGAGTAATCCCCGTTGGGCCCAATACACTTATGCCCACGTTTCTTCCAACCCTCGAAACAGTTGCTAAAATCAATTTCCGGAATAGCCTTCAATGCGCAGAGCAATTCACGTTTAATGTCTTCAATTGACTCAAAACGGTTTCCACGGAGCGGTCGTTTGAACTTGTTGAATAACCAGAAGTCGCACGTAGCTAAATCAGGCGAATACGGTGAATGCGGCGCAATATTAGTTGAAAAGTTGGCGAAAAACTCACGAAGAGTCAATGCAGTATGCGACGGTGCGTTATCGTGGTTCAAAAACCAAGAGTTGTCGGCCCATAATTCCAACCTCTATTTTTGAATAGCTTCGCGCAAATGACGCATAACACTCAAATAGAATTCCTTGTTGACAGTTTGGCCGGTCGGTAGGAATTCGGAGGGCACCACTCCCTCAATAATCAAAGAAATCTGTCAACATAACCTTAATTGTTGGCCTGTCTTTGAAGCGGTATTTACGGCTTCGGTTCAACTTTGCCATGATATTCGGGATATTGATCCATCTCTTTCCGGGTTGTAAGCATGGATCCAGGACACATCGCTAGTAATAATACGTTTCATGGATGCTAGTCAGAAAGCATTGTTTCACAAAAATTAATACGACGCTGTTTTTCTAATCGTGCATTAATTTTTTTAGTCCCAGATGATCCTTCAAAATGGTTTTCTCTGATCCCTCCGATATTCCAACGATGCCAGTAAAATCTCTGACTGCTAGTCGGCGAATCTCAAGCACATATTCCTTAAGTTTAATGACGTGTTGATCATCAGTTGATGGTGATGGCCGTCATGAGCTTGGTTCGTCGTCAACGCATTTCGAACCTCATTGACCTTCTTACGCACTAAGCGCTATATGAGATCTGAAAGGCTGTAATCGAGCCGAATAGATCTCTAATACTTTTCAAAAATATTTCAATAAGCACTCAGTGCACAACGTTAAGTAGCAGAAACGCCTTGACCTAAACAAAATGTTACTGGTTTAAATTTCCATTACCCATCAGTCGATGCACGCATAGCTGCCACTAAATTGAAAAATAGAAGTTGACTACATATTTGCTCAGAATTTTCTGTTCTTGCATTTTTACCTGACTCATTAGGCATTTTTGTGGAGAGAAATTCGATCACTTGGGAGTAGCGGCATGTACTCGTCTCTATCACATAAACAACAGGTATTGAATTTAAGCGTTTACTGTTCTGGAACTTCTTCCTCAATATTCACAGTATTAATAGTAAATGTGAGTGAGTTCGGCAAAGGCTTTCGACTTACAAGAGACAATCTGTTAATCAGAAACCATAAACAGAATTATTTTTTGCCGATTTTTGATAAGAGCTTAATCATGGGTACAGCACCTGAGTCTAGTGGACAGTCCGCTGAAAGTTTCCTGCCAGTTAAAAACAAAACTTTTCAAAAGCGTCCAAAAATTGAACGTTTGGCCGATAAGGTTTGGTCAGTATATTATTCCTGAATAATGAATATATATATATATTATATGAAAATATATCTCGCTCCTTGACCAATTTTACGTTAAAACGTCAACTATAGGTACCGGGGTAAAAATATTCCATATCTGGAGAATATTCTCAACGGATTATTCTTGCAAAGTTTTATCCCGTAATATATAGTATATTATTTTTTTCTTGATGTGTATACCGGATGTAAGCGGGGTCTACGCCAATAAAGAAGAAATATACCGGAATGTGAAGGAATCAAATGAAATTAAAATTGTGTTATATGGGAAGTAGGCACGCTTGCAGTTCGATTTCGCCCAAACGAATGTTAGAAGAATGTTATGTACTGAATTTGGTTGAAATCGGTCGAGCAGATTCTAAGGTATGCGATTTTACTTAAAAGTGGACGATGTCACACCCTTCGTTCAATTTTTACAGCGGTCTCTTTAAAACCCTCTCATACAAGTATATATTGGATTAACATGGAATTATTTTCATCAATTACATCGAAAAAATCTATAGATATTATTACCAATTTCGTGTTATAGCGTCGATTCGGCGTCGAATTGTTACTGTTCTTGTGGTAAAGACCACACTACACAAAAATCAAGCGAATATTGTTTCAAAACGCAAATAAAATTTAATAGCAAGTTTGCTTAAAATTTTGCGATTCCAATGAAATCAAAACTACGATCTCGTTGAAATTGTTGCAGAATTGTTTTGCGGAAACTATTCTATCTTGAAAAAAATATTTGAGTAACACAAGGCATTCAGATAAACAGCGGGGGATTTCAACATTCCTTATGGATCGTCTAAACACCTTTTGATTCGACCGATCATTTCCATTTAGAGTTATAAATTAATTTTATTAAATTGTGTTAGCTAATCGGAGAATGCCGCGTAAAAGCATACTGCACGATAAAAGGAAAGGAGCTTTAGATGCTTTGAATGGTGAGCACCTTCTGATGGAATATTTGAAGGACGGGATGCTGGAGAGATTGCTCGAAGGAGCCGCGAGTTATAAATTCAAAGCGAAATAAATTAAGGCTTTTATTATTTTATTGGCATCCCCGTCTTGCCGAATGTATAGTTCCGAATATCAGGAAGTACTAGAAGCAAATTTGCTACCCTGTTTGCACAGTCATCCGTAAAAATCTTTATCTTTTCAACAAGGCAATGCAAGAATCCAAAAGAGTCAACGAAAACGTGGCTTCAACGTAGAAATTTATGTCTTTTGAAATTGTCAGCTTGTTCTCCTGATACAAGTACTATTGAAAACATCTGGAGATGGCTGGTAAGAAAGGTTGACGAGGATTATCGTCATTTTAATACGATTTCTGAGCTGAAAACAGCTATTTTGGATACATGGGCTTTATAAATGCTTTCTCAATACACGAAAAAAAGGGAAATTTGTTTCTTTCCTTTTTCGTAGTGGTAGGACCAATCGAAAAAAATACAAAATTGATTGAAAGAACTGCATCCATCGAAATGAAAACTAAAATAATGACAATTAAGAGCCAGCTTTGGTTTTCTAAAACCTGAAACTTGCCATAATATTCATAAATGTTAATCTTCAGAGATGAAGGCTGATGATAAAATCTATCGCTTATACAATTTTACTTCGTGTAAAAAAAAATTAAATAAAATTGCACTGTGTCAGTGCCTTAAAATAGCACATTCGTATCTATAATATACCCAACCACAAAGTTAAAGATCTCTTTAATAAAGATTTATGTTTAGTAAATACATTTTTCCACTGAAAACAAACCAGAAATCTGCTTGCAACACTGTTTTATGTAACAGTTGTACACGTACAAATATCTGTGGCAACTAAAATATGACACATAAATTTGCACACGTTCATAAGTCTGTCAAAAATCGACATCTGTTTGCCGAATCTAAGTAAATCTGATTACCAATTCGATTTAAGAATAATTCATAAATATTTCAGGTATGTATGCACACATACACACACAACACAAATACACGCCTGTATGCGTGCAGAACAGAGAAAAGTACAACTACAGCGAAAGTTTGCCGCTGTGAGGAGGGTATGTGCAACAAATTTTATGACATTCCTTATAAAAGTTTTGAAAATATTCAGTAGCATTTCCTTATGTTCCAAAACAGCACTTGTGTGCTGCGCTCACGCTCTTGCTCACACTTTCTCGCTCTCACTTGCCTGCACGGTCATGCCGCAACACAGCAGACTATATGCGCTGATGTCTATATCGATTTTCTGGCAAATAGATTATCTCTAGACAACAACATATTTTTACGCCATCAATTCATTTACCGTAATACGCTCGAAGTTGCTGGCAAAACAGCTAAGCGACGGCGAAGTGTGACTGGCAAGGATATTTGTCGGCAGGCAGAGCGTGAGTGAAGAGGGCGCTGCGCCACACGGATAGTGGAAAAGTGGAAAAAGCAAGGATATAAGAGGGGCAAGGGTAAGACAGGGTAGAGAAAAAAAAATCGTCTGCGATTTTAGGTGGCACTCAAACCAATGGGCCAAGCAACAGACGCACAGCGCCCAAACCTATGTATGTGTGTGTGTGTATGCGCGCGAGATCCATATTTGTTCGTCCGCATTTAATTGGGAAGTTTTGTATAATTTGGTTGCAATGACGAGCACGACAACGGCGACGACGAAAGCGATGGCTGTGCTGTTGATGGCAAACATTTAACGTGGACGACGTTGCTACTTCAGCGTTTGCGAGCTTAAATGAGCAGCAGCGCGTCTAGCAAAACAAACAACAATATACGAGTAATTACTACGCGCTGTATGATAACTGTGTTTGCAGCGCCCCATCAGCTGCTCACTTTGCTGGCGCAAGGAAATATGGCATGAAAATTGTGGCGCGGCGCGGCGCGAGGGTTCAGCGCAGGGTCACAAACGCACGACGTAAATGTTGCGAAGAGCAAAAATCATAAAAAAGGTGAAATCCACAAATGTATACGACACACTTGTAAGACACACAAACACACACCTGCGCCCGCGCCCGTGCGCCCAACCGTACTTGTGTACAACCCTTGCGCATTTCACTGACGCGCTGCAAGTCAACGCCAAGCAGCCAACACACAAAAAGGTTAACTCTACACATCAACGCGCTGGCAGCTGAAGGAGTCACAAACAACAACAACAACGACAATAACATAGTTACGTTTAATAACCAATGCCGCCGGTCGACGCGCACATACACACAATTGGTGGCGGAAGAGCGAATGACGACAAAGAGCGCGCGCACCCAACGCGACAACGACGACGACGACAACGAAATCAACAGCAATGACGAAATGAGCTGGAAGGACGAACGACGCCAACGTTGATGCGATGCGACGATGCTGTTGACAGAAAACCACCACCAGTGTACGCGACGCGCATCAAATTGACAAAAGGAATTTAAAATTTGCAATGCAACAAGAGCAATAGCGCGGCAACGGTAGCACAGATAAAGCATTACGACGCGCGCTAAACAAGCAACCAGCAAGGCGACCAACCAAACAGCGCAGATAGGTAGCCGCAACAACAACAATGTGTGAGTAATACATAAAAGGAATGCAAAGGTGTGCAGGAGAGGTGGAGCACACGGCGTTGCGACACGGTAGCGAGTTGAGTAAAAGCGGAGCGCACGAGAGAGTGAGCGAATTAGATTGATAGAGCGAAAGCGCTGAGCAGCGCACATAGTGTACTGTGTGCAGTGTAGCGCCAAGAGCCTTGCAACGTCAGTGTATGTACTTGAAATGGGGCGTGAGAGTAAGCGCACTAGCGCGCCACAACAACAACAACAGGAAGAACTATGTGCAAGTTAATAAATATAAAGTACGTATAGCATTTAACATTCGTTGCGCATTTACTTTGACAAACGCATTTCATTTTCTTTGCGCGTCTCATTTCATTTGTGCAGCACAACTCAATTCATTGCAGCGCGCGCCAGCAACGGCTGGCTGTCAGAAACTATGCGCAGCAACGCGCAGCACAGTCAGCAATGAAGAGCATTGGCAATACACACACGATGCGGACAACAGCTGTTGCGCTGGTGTTGGTGGTGGGGGCGCGCTATTAACCTTACAATACAAACAGCAAAACAAAAGCAACAACAACATGCTTGGTATTTGCAAGCGCTGCGATGGATGGATAGACAGAGAGACAAAGCGTGTCAGCGCAGGGGCGTTGAGTGGCAGTTGATGTTGGCGAGAAAAGGAGCGCGTGAAATTTGTTTGAAACTGTCATAAATCTTACGAACTGTGTGATGGAACGCTGACTCGTTATTTGACTCGGCGCCGACGAACGAGTAACGAACAAACGAGCAGTAGCCGTAGACGTACGCGCTCGTACAATGGTTGACGAAGACGAACCAGATTTGAAGAAAAGGCAAATGAAAGATGTATGAAAAGGTGAGTAGGTATGTGTATTTGTGTTTGACAGGGGGTGTGGTGACAGCAGCGTGCAAGCAAAAGAGTAAAGCTGCACGAACGCGCTGTTACAAATATAACCAAGTACAAAAGGATTACTGTAAAAGTATGTACGTAATTATAAATCCCGACGAGTAATGCAAAATATCGTTAATGAATTACGCGCTAATTACTTCAACGCCACAAATAGAAAATTTAAAATTATATACCTAAGCAACGCGCACGAGTCGAAAACGTTTTAGAAGCGAGCGCCCCAACAGCAAATTGGCGTAAGGCCACCAAATTAGAAATTAATAAAATCGCAAAAACAATAACAACAAAATGCAAAAGCAACGCAAAAAAATAATGGAGGTTGGAGGTAGCTCCAATGCGCGTCAAAAATGCTACCAAAAACCGGCGGTGTAAGCGAGCGCACAGCAGCCTACTGCACTGACGCGCTCTTGCTCGTGCAAATTATGGTTGCGAATTTATATTGAATAAGCAAAATAACAACACAACAGCAATACGCCGGTGAATAGCAGACATCGCACGGACAGACAGACAGGACAGACAGCGCGCAAGGTTGTGTATTTCGTCAGCGGCATGTCAAAAGTGCAAGCGCGCACACAGTTGAAACGAACGAGATTGAGCGCGCTCACCCATTGTATGCATGTGTGTGCGCGCATGCTCTCACAAAATGTGTACGAAGAGCGCGCAACGCTACAATCGTAGGAAATTCACATACACTACATATATACAGCAAGCTAACATGTCACTGCAGAACGCGAGCACAATTGTTGAGCACGTTGAGTAAATATGTAATGCGCTGCATGCGTAATCACGCTCGCAACAATGTTGTGTTATGAAGCGCTCTTCACATTTAAGAGCGCACTGCCTATGCATTGCCAAGTGCTTGCCAGCAACCGAGCGCTTGCTAGCAACGCGCATGCGCGTAGCAAGAGAGTGATACTGAGCGTTTGCTTTGATAGCTGCATTAACTCTTTAATAATTTTAATGCACTGCCGCTGCCTAGCCAAAATACTCTTAATTTCAGCGTAAGCAATAGTGAGCGCACACAGTTCGCTGCTGTACGCGCGTGTTTTTGCCTTTATGCCTCTTGGCCATTAAATATATGAGTGTCGGTCAATCGCAGTGCCGTTGTGGTGAGCGATCATGTCAAATGTATAGGCCTGTCAGTGTCGAAAGGTGCAGTCAGTGACACACCAAACGTGAGAGTAGAGCGTGTTTCGAATTTTTTTTGTGTTGCTGTGCCGTTTGTATCGTGACTTGCCGTCGTCGTATTGCCAATTGACGTGACGTATTCGTAAGTGCGCGTAGCCGAAATAGTGCAAATGCCGTCGCTATTTGCTAATGTGTTGTCGTTGCAAATAACATGAGTTTTAGTAAAAATCGCATCCGCAACGCGGTCATAAAGTGAGTGTGCGGTTTATTGCAATGACTTTTTTTTTTATTTTTTTTTTGGGAAATGTTTAATTGCTGCTGTTATTGAAGGAGGAATGGCGTAAAGCAAAAATGGCAATTTGCGGTTTTTGGTGGAAAACGTGAAAGTTTTATTTTATAAGGAAATTATTAGTTAAAAAATTTATAAAAAATGAAATAATTTAAAAATAAAGATGTTAAATAATATTAAAAATTATAATAAAAATTAAAAAATTAAAATTAAAATTAAAATAAAAATATGAAAAATAACATAAAAGTGTTTGATGGAAAATACGTTTGAATACACATTTTGCAATACAAAGGATTAATTAAGCGATAAAAAATAAGTATTAATAATAAAAATATATAAATTAAAAACATAAGTATTATTAAAAATTATAATAAAAATAAAAATGTGATAAAATACTAGAGGAAAGTTTGCTGAAAAATATGATTTAATAATTTGTTTGCAGTAAAATAAGTTAACAATAAAAAAATAGTATCAATATTATCAATAATTTTAATTTTTAAATAATATTTCAATAACAATTTTATAATTTAGTAATTTAATAATGATCCAACTTTGCTTCAAAGGCTGAAAACTTAAATGATAATTTAATTTTTTGGGAAAAGAAAAATATTTATTTGAAAAGAAAGCTTAAAAGGCTGATAAGTTTTAAGAATAATTATGAAAAATTATTGGAAAAATTAACAGAAAGCAAAAAACTGATCGTCTTTTTTGCAGATAAATAAATATTGAGCTATTAACTGTTTATTAAGTTATGATTTTTGAATTAGATGATATATTTTTAATAAGTGATTAATTTACGAAAAATAGATACTGAAACCTGTCAAAATAGAGATAGAAAATCATATGACAAAAATTACTATAATTATTCTGAAGTAATTAGTTGTTAGAAGTTTAGAAAATTTTCTCTTTCATTATTTGTAATTGAGAATATAATACGATTTTTATTGAAGGAAGGAAGGACAAGCGAATTGAGTAGGCATAATGGAAGCTTATTAGCATACAGTGCGTAGCATGAGTGATAAGAAAATCGCTAAAAAATAATGCCGAATTCTTTAGCACTAAAAAAAATATTTTAAAAGTAAAAAAAAAATTAATTAAATAAAAAAAATTAAATTTGAAAAACTAATTTTTAATTAATTACTTTTAATTTGAAAATATTTTTCTCATACAAAAAAGGGTGCCAAACTTTCTTGGATTTGAAAAAAAAAAAAAGTTACTTAAAAAATTAATTTAATTAAAAAAAATTAATTTTGATTAAAAAAATGTTTATTGTCACATATGATTAATTTTAATTAAATTTTTTTTTTGTCACTTATGACTAAAATTTTGTATAAAAAATATTTTTGAGAACAAAAGAAATATTAACAATACAAATAAATACTTTAAACATTGAATGAAACAAAATTTTTGAAATTAATACAAAATATTGTAACACTGATAATATTTATTTTATAAAAACTAAACTGAAATGAAAATATAACATTTTTTTTTTAATATTTCTTTATTTATTGGATCGGCTTGGTAAAGGCTACCAATAAGAATTCAAATCTTAAATCTATTTAAAAACTAAAGAAGCTCACGAATGTGGTTAAGCTTTTTTTTGGCAGAACGTTGCTCTCTGGCAGGCTGATAGATGACTTCTTTTTAAACGTATTTGATTGCAAAAATTTACCAAGGCATTAGCCAATGGGTTTGGATGTAAGCGAAGTTTAGAAATACATCTCAATCTGCTGTCTTCTGTCTCCTTCCTTACCATATAAATATCAAGATCTTTATAATATGAACCATGGTGAACCCGTGATTGTTCGAAGCCTTTCAGATTGGAACCTTTGCATTATATCAATGTTGGTTGCACAGGTCGTACCCCACAGTTAAATGCCATACATCCAAAGCGGTTTTATGATTGCATTGTATAAGAGGACTTTGTTGTCTAGGCTAAGTTTGGAATTTTTGTTTAAAAGCCAATTTGCTGCTCTTAACTTCAAGCAAGTTATGTTACTCGCTATATGTCTTCGCCACGTGAGCCTTCGATCCAGTGGAGGAAAGGAGTCATCTTTGATAGTAACACTTTTTCAAATATTTTAGCAATACAGCGTAAGAGACTTATTGGTCTGTAGGCAGACGGCTGTGTTAAGTCTTTACCAGGTTTATCTATCATGATGATTTGCGACTTTTTCCACGATATTGGAAAGTATCCGAAACCAAGAAATGCATTAAAGAGCAAGGAGAGCACCGCTAATAAATAAAAATAGTTGCAATAAAATTTCTATAAATAGTTTTCAAATAATCATTAAAAATTTTTTTAGGCAAAAAATTTACTTTATGACCGCCCTCTGTCATTTCATGCATTTTATGCTGCTCGTGACACTCTATACGGATCAGGATACATACATTTTTTTTTGGGGGAATTATATAATAAACTTTTTGATCTCTAAAAAAATTTTCGTACTCAAAATACCCACAAAGATATGAAATTACCTTTTCCAAAGTTGATTTTGATAGCAGAAATGTTTTCTATACAAAAATTTATAGAATAGTGGGCGGAAGACCCATAAGTTTTGCCAGAAAGTTGGCTCAGAAGTCAAGGAATAAGAATTTTGATAATATAAAATCAATGAAAAAAAAATAAAATAATATTTTTGAGAAAAAAACTATGTATGTAATTTGAAGAAAACGCCAAAAAAAAAAATAAAATGTGTTATGAAATAAAATAACAAATATAAGTTCTGCATGAAAGTTGGCCCAGAAGTCAGGAAAAACATTTTTCATAATACAAAGATAAGAAATGTAAAAGAAAAAATGTAAAATAATATAGACAGGCGCTAACGCAATGAAAAAAATAATATCTTTAAGTAAAAACCACAAAAAAAATTTACATAAAAAATATTATTAAATAAGAAAACATATATAAAACAGAAAAGTCATAAAATAATATATACAAGAGAGAGAAATGAGTAAAATTATAAGTTTAAGTAAAACAATAATACAACTACATAGAAATAAAAATTCGAAAAAAAAAATCAAAACAAGTACTGAAAAGCAATGAGAAATATTTTTTTTTTTCTAAAATATACAAAAACTTGTAATGATTATTTAATGGACGCTCTTTAAAAATAATACCACTGAAATACTTAATTTACGACATTATTAACCATATTTTAATTCAAAATTAATTATAAAAATAAAATACATAATAATAAAATAAATAAATAATAAATCATAATCAATAATAAAAAAATAAATAAGTAATAACGAAAAAAAAGTCGAAAACCCAAAAAAAGTTAAATCTTTCAAAAACTTACCACATCAATTAAAAAACCACAAAATATTTATATAAATTAAAAATAATGCACGAAAACATAATTTTTTTTTAATTACAAAAATCCATTAAAAGTGTATATAAATAAAATATATGTATTTTTATAATATTCCATATTTGCAACTTCAATTTTAATTTTTATAAATCAATTAAAAATTAATTTGAAGCAAATTAGCAAAATTTCAATTGAAAGTAAAGTGTCTCAATCACAAAACTGACACCCTACTGCCAAATAAGCCAAACACAAGCGCACGACATGTGCGCCCCCTCCAATATGAATGAACGTACGCTGACCCCACGAAATAAAGGCCAGCGCGTTGGCAACTTTAAACGTTTTACACGCGCCCAACAACTTTGACACCAAATAACATAACATTTACAAGCTTTGACAAAGAAAAGGGAGGGCTGCAACAACAAAAGGCAAATTACAACTGACCGCAAGAACCAAACAACGACTACTACAACAATGACATGTAGGAAGAATACAGAATGCTACAACAACAACTATAAGCAAGAACATAAGACCAACAAAACCAACAATAACTAATATAACACCTAAAATTACAACAACAATACAACGCTACTATGCTAAAGCAAGTGGCTGTGTCAGCGGCGCGCTGCTCAGCTGTCGCGCTGGTGCGGAAGCACAAGCTCAGCTAGAAAACGCGAGATACAAAAATATTTACGAACGCACTAAATATGTGCAAAAAAGCATGGCAACAACAACAAATGCGCAAAAAACTGCAAAATTCTTTGTTGGCGCTCTATTAGATTTTTTGTTTTCCCAAATAGTTGTTGTTTGTGGTTGTTGTAGTTTAAACGCACATTTGCCCTGCAGCGCCTTTGAATAATATTTTTCCACAACCAACAACTAGTTCAATATATTTGACAAACGCTCAGCGCAAAAAAAAAAATTTCACGCTCATTTATGCGTTTCTCCGCCAGCTTGCGTGTTGTTGTTGCGCGCTCACTTCCCCAACGTGCACAAAGCAAGCAAAAAGACAACGCAAACCACGCGCTACTAATGTCGAACCACTTTGCTTACGCGCATTCATGCTTTTGTTATTGTTGTTAGCATCCGCTGCTTTGCTTTGGATCAATCAGAAATATACGCGCGCTGTTTATTGTTGCGCTACCAGTATTGCTGTCTCTGCCGACTTACATTGCTGAGTGAAGCGCACAGTTTGACAGCGCGCTCTAAAAACTCCCCACACACACACTCTGCTGTTTGTTGTTGTTTGATTCTTCACTTTTTTTGTTGCCTTGCATTACAACGCACATTTGTGTGGCGCGTCGTGAAATGAGCGAGCGCGCTTGGAGCAACAATAAACAGCGCGCTGTTGACTGCTGCGACGACACAATGACAATCGGTTTCAACCGGCTGCATTGACGACGCGCGATGAGCCAAAACACCATCACGAGCGCTGCTTAGCACGGCTACTACAACAGCTGTCGTGTGTGCGCTCATTGTTGTTGTTGCAGTTGTATGCTGGTTCTGCGTATTATAGCTGCCAACAGGCGCACAGTGTTCCTCTCAATCAATATGTTGATGAGCAGACGAACGCAATGTGGCAGCGCGCCGCTCAACGCGCGTCGCTCTGCGCAACGTCACGCACACACAACGTCGCCGCAGTCCAGCAAGCATGTAAGCGCAGTCAATTGCGGCAGTCAGTCCAGTCGTCGTCGTCGTAGCCAATTCGCATCATCCGCACTCGGGCAAGTAAACAGTCAGCCAGCCAGCAGTAAAGCGCTCTGTTATGAGCACTGACAGCACACAATCAGGCAAGCAGGCTACGGAGCGTAGCGTGAAGACGACGTGACGACATTCGCTGTTCGACTCTCAAACGGGCAACGACAGAGAAATCGAGTAGCGCTTGAACGCGATACATGTACGCGGCGTATTAACTGGGAATTTTTCTTCTTTGCGAACTACCAACTAGCACAATTGGCAGTTGAGTAGCAAGTTGTAATATTAATAAATATACATAAATGAAATTGTGACAGCTAAAAGTGCAGTTAAAGCGTATATAAGTGACGCGCGTCAAAGGAAACTCGCAAAGTGTGATATGAAATTAATTACTTATAAAAAATTTAAAAAATAATTAATGAAAATTAAAACAAAAAATTATAAAAATTTAAAAATAATTCAAAAAAATTAAAAATAATTAATGAAAATTAAAAAATTAATAAAAATTAAAAAAAAAAATCAAATTTTCTGCTAAATAACGGCAGCGCGTTCCCTACTAAAAATAACAGCAGCAATTAAATAAAAATAACAACAACAACTCTATAGTGCAAAAACACATCTAGTCAGTGCGCATAATTTATTTTAATTAAAAATTAATTTTCTTCGATTTTTTTTCTCACAAAAAGTTTGAGAAGGCAGCGTTACTGGCTGTTACACGACATTAGCGTGCAACAACAACTACAGCAGCAAATGCCACATATGTGTGTAGTATGCGGCATGTAAAAGCGTGCGAACACTTAAAGACTGATAAATGCAAAACTTACTAAAACAACAACAACAACAAGTATATACCTAAAACCAACTAAAACTAATGCTAAAGCCTGCTGGAGCGCGTTGAAAATTTAGCAATTGAAGCACAAGCGCAAAATGTAGCACAAAACTGCAGAACCTGTTCAACAAAGTATACGTAAATGCAACAACAATAATAAAAATACTATTTAAAAGTAAAAAAAATCTACAAAAATTATTAAAAAAAATAATTATTATTATTACTAGTGTGAAAAAACAAGATTTTTTCGAGTCAATAAACGCTAATTGTTTAAAAATAGTGCAAAAATATTTATGTAAAATACTTGAAAAAATTACAACAACACAAAAAAAATTTAAAAAATAACTGTTTAAACGCTGCGTCGTTTAAAACACCAAAACAAAGCAAAACAACTTAAATGTAGTACACTAAAGCCCCTTTAAAAGCTACAAAACAAACAACCCAATGTATACGAATCCATGCAATTAATTAATTTAATTAAATACAAATATTAAAATATTTACTTATATAAAACAAAAACAAAAATATTTAAGCTAATTAAAAATCTATACCTACTGCAAGAACAAAGCTATTTTAATTACATTAAAGCAAAAAATAAAATTAATATAATTGGTTTTACTTAAAACTTAAAAAAAAAAAAAACACTAAAATTGCAAAGCCAAGCAACAACAAATAAATATTTATGCAAATAAATGCAAATTTACTACAAAAATAAATACAAAAAACTCGAAAGCAAAAGTGTATACGTTTATAAAAATTAAAAATAAACAAGAAAATTAAGAGTAATTTAAAAAAATTTAAAATATTTAAAGAAAAATTTAAATATAATAAAAAAATTAAAAATTTCAAACAAAAAATTTATAAAAATTAAACAAAAAACTAAAAATAATTAAAAAGCATACAAAAAGGCCACAAAAATTCGAATAAAAGTATTTAAAGTTTAAAAAAAAATTCCATAAAATAAATTAAAAACAGTCAAATAACAGCCAATAAGTGCATAAAAATCAAAAATTTATCATAAAATCCATAAAAACTACTTTCGTCTCAAAAACCCCTCCACGAAATTCTCCGCCACAAGCCAAATTGTTATATTTCGATTGTGAAATCAAAAAAAAAAAAGTTTACAGAAAATTTAAGCCTAATTAAATAAACATTAAGCGCAGCCAAGAGTTTTGCCAACGAGAATTTGTCGCCAAAATACCGCCAAAATTCAGCAAAATATAAATATGTTGCACGAAGCGCTCATGCTTGAGATCTACCGGCAGGCGCTCAACGCTGGGTAAGTTCAATAAAAAGCAATAGATTATATTATATAAGTAGAGAGAATATATTGTGATGCAGTTAATTATGTATAGAGCAGTTAATTACACGATGATTTTGATTGTAATAAAGAAGATATTTCAGTGACTTATCGATGCCTTAGAGTAGCTTTCTTTATTTGACATAGTAAAAATGTTCAATTTGTACTTTGCTCGAAAAATATTTAACATTGTAAACAAAATTAAGTTGGCGAAAATCAGTTTTTGTTAAATTCAAATTATATATAATGAGATGCAGCCAATTATAGCCAGTGAATTGCACGAGAAATTTGAGTGATTTATATATGGCAGCCTCAAGAACAACTTCAAGTGACTTATCGATGCTCCAAGGAAACATTTTTATTTAGCAAATTCGATTCTAAAGAGAAGTGGAAGGTTTTTTTGAATATTTTAACAAACCCTAAAATACTTTGATTTTCCAGCGAGCCAGTTTTTAGTATTTTTTGTTCAGGAAAACTCGTTACTTTTGTTTGAGGAAGACCAATTACTTATGAAAAACATATTTTGAGCTGACGAAAGGAGTTTTTGTCTAATTCGCATAATTTTTTTAAATTAAAAGTATGGAAGCATTCAAAGCTGTTGAATTTTTCAAGCCAAATTATAAAATGTATATGCTGGAAGACACTTTGTGAGGAAGTCAAGGAGGGCACTAGTATTTGTGTGACAAAGTTTAAAATTTTAACTAATTTTAAAAAGAAGCAGTTCAAGGCCTATTCCTATATAGTGAGCTGTTAACATGATAGTTAGGTCAACAAAACTGAAATATAACCCGAAAATTATATCGTCCACATAACCGATATATAACCGAAAATTCATATGAACATACAATTAGATTTACATTACCGGCATGGACCCGGAAATTTATATGGTCTGTCAACTCTCAACGAGACTGTCAACACAAGTTAAATTCGTTACTGTCTGTGGCATAATCAAGAGATAATTTTGTATATGAAATCATTTCAACAGTCTGTCCTTGCTATGCTATAGACTGACAACTGTTTTATACAACAAATTTTCAAGTTTTGATTTCAAGGCGTAATTTTGCAAAAGAAATAAATGTAGTCAGCTTCTCTTCTCAGCTACATGCTGACAGAAGTTGAATTAAAGAAATTTTAAATTTTATACAAAACATTTCATAATTTTGAATTCTGAAATTTATTTTTCTCAAATGTTAACAAATTATTTAATAAAATTCAACGAGTATGTCCAAGACCTATAGTAAATAGTTCTATAACTTTTAGGTTATGTATTTATGTGAACTGAAATGCATAACACCTATAATCCACAGGTGTCATATTCAATGTCAAAAAGCACTAAACCTAAGAATGAATTTCAATACAAAGGGTAAATTAAGGGTTAAACATGCGATTGTACATGGTATAGACATGCAATAAAGTAGCCGTTACCTAGTAAAGAAGAAGAAGTCAATATAATTTCAACCATATTGCAGTATGAGGAGAGTCTAAGGGTGAATTGTTAAACATGCAATGTACAGGTGTCTCAACACAGCTAGTAAAGAAGAAGAAAAAATATATCTAATTGAAATCTGAATTCATATTGATGGTTTTGAGGAGAGTTCTTATGAATACAGTGGTTCAGGAAGCAGTATGCACAGGATATAGTATATACATATGACAGATTGATATGGTCTCAGCCGATTCTGGAAGTTAATTTGATCATTTTCGAATTTTTAGTTCTTAATTTAATTGCTCAAAACATATTTTCGAATAATCGTTTAATATGAATAAAACTACTGAGAGACCTTTTTGGCTTATACTCGTAAATATGAAATCAGGTATTGTTTAATAAGTGATTATATGTAAAATAGATCAGCCGATTCTCAAAGTTATTTTGATCAGTTTAGAATTTTATGTCCTTAATGAAATTTCTCAAAACATTTTTTGCAATAATCGCTTAATATGAAAAGAACTGCTGAGAGACCTTTTAGGTTTATACTCGTAAATATGAAATAAATTTTGTTTTAATATTGATAATCTTTATAAGAACACACCTTGTGCGCTTTCAAATCAGAATACTGGTTTATTAGGCTTTCTAGTCTGTGATGATTTTCATATTCTTCTCTTTAATTTTCTCTAACACCATAATTTGTGTTATAAAATATTTAAGTAAGTTTTGCAAAACTTTTTAAAATAATTTCTGTAAGCTTCCGCTGTCAAATATAACCAATATGTAACCATCATATAATAGTTTTATAACCAAAACTCAAAACTTTGTTTCAATATGAGTTGTTTCTATAACATATACTATATGTAGGGACTGATTTGTCAGTGAATTCCCTGATTTTGACCTTTTGAGCTGATTCCCTGATTTTCGTGAAAAATGCACTGATTCCCTGGTTTCCTCCTGAATCGGCGGGTGGGTACATATGCAACTGGACTGATTTTGACTGAGACCTATATGGTAACCCTAACTATATATATGTAGCAGAAAATTTTCAGCTTCCATAGTCAGGTGTAACCAATATATATAACAATTTTATAACCAATACTCAACATTTTGTTTAAAATTTGGCGGTTCTATTATATTGTTCTTTCTTCGCCTGCAAACTTCTGAAAAGTGATGTTACGTTATTTAGGCGTTTTAGGTATAATATATATATTAAAAAAATTTTTTCAACAGAAAGAAAGCGCTCTCAGCTAACATTGAGTGAATGAGAGAAAATTCGAAATAGTAAAAGTATTAGCAAATACATCATATCCAAAGCATTAGATATTGATAAAAGTACTGGAAAGTATACATTTTTTTGAAGGAATTTTTAGTATATTATTTTTGAAAAATTTTTATGTGTCAAAAATACGCACAAAAACAAATATAAAGTGAATGGGTTCTATCTATACAATATACATCTGACATAGTATATAAAACACCGCTAGAAAATGCACAGCTAAATCTCACCGCTTCAAAAATGCAGCATAAAACACAACACTCATGCATTTTAGTCTAAATTTTTGCCATTAAATCCACATGTAAGCATATATTTGTTGTAAAAAAACATAAATTTTTTCAAAAACATAAATTTTAATGTAACATTACAATAAATCCAACGAAAATTGTAAATAAACCGATTATGAGTGATATTACGGTCGGCAGTTGCGCTCCAAAACATATGTACATACATTGTAGCGATTTGTGGCAACCGCAAAATATAGTTTATTGTACGCACCAACTAGTTAGCCGCTTTTAGTAAATCAATAAACCATATCTATACAAATTTTACAATACTAATTTTCTGCCAAGAAATTGCAAGCGGCGTGTTGGTGTGCCTCTGGCTTTGAGTTCATGCAAAACAATTCAACAAAAATGCATTTAAGTATATGCTATTTATCGGCATCTACATGTGCACATTACATTGCTATAATTAATTGGTCAAGTAGATTGCATGCATGCATGTATGTGTGTGTGTGTAACGCTTCTATGAACTTGAAGTAAAATAATAAATCTATTTGACTCGCCATTAATGGCATGACAGTTTTTTTTCTTTTTTTTTCTAATGTGTACATATGTATATACATAAAAGTAAGCCAAAGACAGGGTGTCTACAGTGAGCGAAAAATTATACTTAAAAAAATTATGTATATTTATACTTTGTATAGGGTATTCTAAGTGTGTCACGATGTTTGTGGCACACAAATTTAAACGTCGGAGATCCTATAAAGTATAGTATATACATACATACATATGTATGTATAATAGAATGGCGTGGCGAGCTGCGTCGATTTAGCCCATGCCCGTTTGCCTGTATATAAGCGAAATAGTCCTCAGCATTCGAGATATCGTTCTAAAACTCTGCACACGCGATTATTTCGCTAAACAGCTGCCTATTTGTCGGAACCGTCGATTTAGCACCACTATATGCTATAGCTGTCATACAAACTGAACGATCAAAATTAAGTTTTTGTATGAGAAACTTTTTTATATGATGAAATAACTTCATGAAATTTGGAGCAGATTAAACTCCAAAGCAATGCTGCAATATTTGAAAAAAATTTTGCAGATCGGACTACTATAGCATATAGCTGCCATACAAACTGAACGTACAAAAATAAGTTCATGTATGAACAACTTTTTCATTTGAGAATATATCTTAATAAAATTTGGTACTAATTATTATCCAAGCCAATGCTTAAATATTTCAAGACATTTTTTAGATCGGAGTACTATAGCATATAGCTGCCATACAAACTGGGAGTTGAAAATTAAGTCTTTGTATGAAAAACTTTTTTATGTGGCAAAATATCTTAAGGAAATTTAGTACAAATTATCTTCCAAGTCAAAGCTTAAACATTTGAAGAAATTTTCTAGATCGGACTACTATAGCATATAGCTGCCATATAAACTGATCGTTGAAAATAAAGTCTTTGTATGAAAAACTTTTTTATTTGACAAGCTATCGTCACGAAATTTGGCACGAATTATTATTTATGAAAATGCTACAATTGATTAGAAATTTTTCAGATCGGACTACTATATCATATAGCTGCTATACAAACTGAGCGATCAAAATCAAGTTGAAGATATTTTTATGCCCTTTTAGGCTATAAAAAGTGCACCTGTAAAGGGTATTCTGGCTTCGGGTCAACCGCATTTAACGTTTCTTTTTGTTTTTGTAAATACATATATACATCTACGTATTTACTTATGCATATATACACAATAACTCACATTAGCTCTGGCCAATACTTAATGAGCACTATAAATTATTAATATTTTCAATCTTTTTATATACAAACATACAAACTAATGTACATATATACGTATATATATGCACATACATATCTACATTTCTTAGTTATTTCATTTAGTTGCTCTCATTACATTGGCAACATGATTTGCGCGTAGATCATAATGTGTTGATAAATAATTGATTAGAAATAATGTCCAAGTGACAGTGAGTATTTTATAAAGAAAATAGTTAACTAATCGAGGCATTGAGTGTTGAATAGACATGAAAATAGATGTGTCCGGTGGATGTCATAAATTAGCGGAGACAATCAAATCTGACGTAATGGCGTCCGAATACCGTGCTATTTAATTAAAAGTGCTGTAAGTCGTAGATATAAAGTCGGATGTGAAATGCTGCGAGTTAACAAACAAAAAAAATAATATATATATATTTTTTAGAAATTATAGATTTGTTATATTGTTTTACAATTGCGTGATTTCGTATGCTAACTTGTGTAGTATCATTAATTTCGTGTACAGAGGAAATGAGTGATAAAGCGCGTGCTTTTTATGCCGCTGAAATAGGAAAATAGTTAGGTTTTTATTTTTGGTTTCTGAACTGATCTATAAATTTTCACCTTTGATTGAGGCGCGCTGTGATAATCAAAGGTTTGTCAAGTACTAAGTGCTAAACTCAAAGTTTAATTAATAATCAAGTTTATTTAATCAAGCGCAGCTTGTTTAAAATTATGGCATTTGTACTAGAATTAACACTTTTTTTAAAGACAAGGTCGAAGCGAAACAATACTGGTGACAGAACTGCTGATATGTGATGCAGAAGTATACACTGCTTTTATATAATTCATATTAAAAACTTATTTTGCTAAAAGTAGTGTATTAAATTGTATGAGATATATCTAAAAAAAAGTATATCTGCAGTTCTAACTGGCTTGTGATAAACTTTAGAACAAAAAAATTATATATCGTCACCTAAAACTCAAAATAACGTAACTTCACTTTCATAAGTTTAAAGGCGAAAGAAATGTTATAATAGAAAGCATTCATTTTAAAACAAAATTTGAGTTTTGGTTATATAACGGTTATGTATTGGTTATATATTAGTTATATATTGGTTATATAGTGGTTATATCTTATTTTACATATGTCGTAATATGTATGTATATGTAAATTACCCCACGTATATTGAATTTGAGTTTTGGTTATAAAATGGTTATATGTTACTTATATATTGGTTACATATTGCTTATAAAGATCTTAAATCTGTCAGCTATAGCTGACAATTGTGTGTTAAATATATGTAAAGTGATGTAAATAATCGTAAGCAATACAAAACTTAATTTCGATTGGTTTGATGTTAAGTTGTTTTAGCTTTTAGGTGACAATATGTTTGTCTATATATTTAAGAGTATACCCTGAAAACCTAAGTTTGTCACGCAGCTTGTAACACCCAAAAGAAAACGTCGGAGACTCTATAATTATATACTCTCTTTACTTTATATATAAATGTATATGTAGCGTGATGAGTCGGCTCAACTTTTTATTTTAGAAGAGTGTGGCGTAGCTCAGAACACAATCTAGAACAGTAACAGTCTGTGTTTTTTTTGTTTTTTTGCTTCCGGTCACTGTGTTTGATATTTAAAACATTAAGCTTTGCTAGCCACATTATATTTAGAATTTATTAGAAAATGCACTTTAACTTGCTAACTCACAACTTTTAGTTACTTTTTATTAAGGCTATATTTGAACTTTTATGAACACGTCTTTTTGAAGATTATTATTATAAACGCTTGTTGGCTTGCGGCGTCGCAGTTTGCCACGCCCCCTTTTGTGTGGCGCATCTCATATTTCACATACTTCTTTATTGGAGTTATAGTAGAGTTTTTCTTCATACTTTTTCAAAATCACTGCTACTGTTTCGGAGAAAATCTATGGTTTCGGAGCGTTTAAATAAGTTTTCGAAGCTTGGATATATCTCGGGTTTCAATCTTATAGTTTCCTTTGAGTAATGATAAAAAACGTATCTGAGGCTTTGTCGACTCTCACCAATTCCACTCACTTTAAATGCAAAGTCAGTTTTCTCCTTCTCTCACAGTCTTATTTCAACTTTTAATCAATCAAGTTTTGTTTTAAAATCAAACGTTTTGAACTACATCGTGGTTAATATATAGTTTGCGTTAAGATCTGAAGGCCGACATTCTGTTAGTTTTCCTTGCGGCATACTCGAGGTCTCCAGAGCTGATATATACTTAAAACTTAATCATGTAACTATGTAAGGGTTCGATTCACCTTTATCTTACTTTTTATCTTCAAGCCCAACTATTTTTTACTACACTTTTGTTTCCAAAATCAATATTAGTAATATATATATTTAGTAATCTAAATTATAGCTGGATATAAAAAGAAAAAACTACAGCAATAACGTATTTCGAACCAAGATTGTCAAATTTAACATTTATGACAAATTTCTAATGAGATTGGTCATTAAGTTCATTTATGACTTTTGCTTGTTCGTTTCGTCACATTTGAAGCATTGAAATGCCGATTGCGTTGATATATTTCGCATTCTGAAGCTATCTTAATTAATCAGACGTCCGAACATGTAGGAGGAGGAATCATACTTAGAGTATATTTGTTACAGGATTTCATTTGTATCAAAGCTTCTTCGAAATTATTGGATTAAAATATCCTAAACAGAGTATATTAAGTTCGTCAAGAAGTTCGAAATAATTAGAAGCAAATGAAGCAAAAGAAGCTCATATCTTTAAATTATATATATGAAAGATCAGGGAGTCCATATACAAAAGATTACTTACTGAGTCGATTTCGCCACGTCTGTTTGCCCGTCTGTATATACGTGAACTAGTCTCCCAGTTTTTGAGATATCGATCTGAAGTTGTGCACACATTCTTTTCACTCCATGGAGCTGTTCATTTGTTGAAAACGTCGATATCGGATCCTTACAGGCTATAGCTGCCATACAAACTGAACGATCAGAATGAAGTCCTTGTACGGAAAACTTTTTCATTTCATAAGTTACCTTCACGAAATTTGGAACAAATTATTTTCCAAGGCAACGTTACAATATTAAGAGAAGGTTAGAGAATTCAGATCTAGATCCGTCTGCTATATCCTATGGCCGTCATACAAACTGAACGTACTAGATTAAGTTATTGTATGAGAAACTTGTTTATTTGATGAAATATCTTAATGAAATTTGAAATAGATTAATGTCCAGGGCAACGCTTAAAGATTTGAAGAAATTTTCCAGATCGGAGTGCTATAGCTTATAGCTGCCATATAAACTGAACGATCACAATCCAGTCCTTGTATAGAAAACAGATTCTTATCTTATTTGTTGAGATATCTTATTTTTCAGTAGCCAATGAGAATATATAAGAAGCATATATATACAAACCGATCGATTAAAGTCTTTGTATGGACAAAATTTAAGAAGATATCTTTACAAAATTTAGCAAAGTTGATTGCTTACGACAACATTACAATTTCCGAGCATTTTGTTCAGATCGAACTACTGTAGCATATAGCTGTCATACAAACTGAACGCTAAAAATCAAATCCTTGTATCGAAAACTTTTTTATTTGACACGCTATCATTACGAAATTTGACAAAAATCCTAGACAAAGCAACAAGCTCCAAGCAAATTATTCAGATCCGCTCAATATAGCATATATAAACAGTGAAAGTATTATTTATTAATTACCAAAATTTCTTCATTATAAATCTCCACGCAAACGCTACTACCGATTTTATCTAAATAGTATTAGTATTTTTATTAAAAGGCATTGAAAGATAAGCAGCATAAATTACAACAAAAACTCGATTAATACATTTGCTTTATTTATCAGCAGCAATAAAAATCCGCAGCACATACATATGTACCTACATACATACCTACCACAACTTTGTATGCCTTTTCGTCTTCCACACATCAATTCTATGCTCACGCAGCGCTTTTTTTCTTGCTCATAATTTATGCACAAAACATTTAAATAGCGAGAAAACACCAGCTGTGGCGCGTACATTTGCACAATGCGCTGCCTGACGCCGCTCGAATTCATCGATTTGAGCGTGTACAAATTGACACATGTATGGATGTGTGTGTGTGTGTGTGTGTTTGTATGTGAAATTTATGCCACCAGAATGAATGAAGCTGGATAATTATTTGAGCGAGTGAAAGATATTTGAGACACATAGCGCAATCGAAGCGAACGAATGGCTGACTGGCCGGCTAGCGGGCTTGACAAGCGACAGGGTGGGGGGTTGGCGTTGAAAGGCGGAGTGAAAGCCACAGACGGCTGACTGTAAATAACGAAGCCATTCTTCAACGCCAAACGAATCAAGGCAATCAGCTCGATGTTTGTGCCATATATTATACTTATATACATATATATGGAGGTTTATATGTATATATATTAATATACAAGTATTACAGTTAGTTGGCGGGTTTATGTACACTAGTTGTACTATATTTGTATGTGTGGGTCATGTCTAATATGTAACTAGTGGCTTAAAACAAAGCGAAGCTGAATGCAATTCTTTTGTTGAGAGGAGAGACGCAGCTTTTATAGTGTCTTTCAAGACAGCATTTTGAAAGCGCTGGAATCAAATATTATTTATTATATTCCATATATTTATATAATTATATGTTTGTATAAATATATATGTATGTATGTATAAAATTTTTTTTTATGAAAACTTTGTGCTTTTATGCTTTCACATTCAATTACTTATATAAATATACATAAATAAAAAAATAATAAAAATATATATAAACACACACACACATGCCAACACACTTCTATTATCATTTTCATGCATTTTTGTTGGCGCGTAAACACGTCCCCATACTTGGCGTCCCTTCAACCAATAAATGTTGGCTTAAGCGCAGTCATCACATATGATTTGATTTGTGGCATTTTGATTTGTTTGCTCGTGAAAGCGCGAAATGCTGACAGTCGGTTAATAAATTTCAATAAAACACTGTTGAAATCAACTAAATTGATTTCGTCGAGCGTATCAACGCAATGAACGATTACAACAGATTTAAACAGCAAGCTAATAAACTCAGATTGGTTATGCGATAAGGTGTACATAACATATATATGTGCATGTATGTATGTACATGTGTTTGTATGCATGCTTTTGTGTAAAAATATATAGTAGTGTGATCATTAATAACGCCTTCGTGGTCTAATTTTTGAAAATGCAAGCACCGATTTTTGTTGAAATGCGTTAATAAATAAGTGATTAGTCAATTTAGGCCAGTTTATATGACAGCTATATGGTATAGTGATCCGATCTGAACAATATGTACCAAAGTTAAAGCACAGAAAATATCTATGCAAAATTTCGAGAAGATAGCTCTTGAAATTAAAAAGTTTTTCATACAAGGACTTGGGTTGGCTCAGTTAGTTTGTATGACAGCTATAAGTTATAGTAGTCCGATCTGCGCTGTATATTTGGAGGTTATTGAGTTGCCTTAAAAAATAATATGTGCCAAATTTCGTGAAGTTATATTAACAAATGAAAAAGTTTTTCATACAATGACTGGATTTTGATCGGTCAGTTTGTATGACAGCTATATGCTATAGTAATCCGATCTGAACAATATGTTCAGAGGTTATAGCACTGTCTTGGAAAATTATCTATGCAAAATTTCATGAAGATATCCCGTGACATTAAAAAGTTTTCCATACAAGGACTTGATTTTGATCAGACGACTTGTATGACAGCTATACGCTATAGTTATCTGATCTGAATAATACATTCGAAGGTTGTAGCACTGCCTTTGAATATTATCTATATAAAATTTCGAGCATATATCTCTTGAACTTTAAAAGTTTTCCATACAAGGACTTGAGTTTTATCGAGCAGCTTGTATGGCAGCTATAAGCTATAGTAGTCCGATCTTTAAAATATATTCTCAGCTTATAGAGTTGGTCCATGCAATAACTTGTGCAAAATTTCGTAAATATATCTTGCCAAATAAATAAGTTCCGCATACAACGACTTAATTTTGATTGTTCAGTTTGTATGACAGCTATATGCTATAGTGATCCGTTATCGGCGGTTTCGACAGATGAATAGCGCCTTGAAGAGAAAAGGAGGTGTGCAAAATTTCAGGTGAATATCTTGAAAGCTGAAGGCCTTGTACGCGTATATATAAACGGACATACGGAGCTGGATAAACCGACGCAGCTCGTCACGTAGATCAATTATATACTTTCTTAGGCCTCAGACGCTCTCTTTTAGCTGTTGAAAATATTGTCATAAGCTTCTACTCGTACATTTAAAAATGCTAAATTTAAAACATTATGATACTAAAATTTTTTTATGAAAATATACTTTTTTCATAGAAATTCAAACACAACATTTTCCATTTAAATCGCATTTGTCTAATTTCCGAATTCTTTATTTTTCTTCTCCTTGCAGCGCCTTGCCGACAGCACGTCCACGTTCCACAGAGTCGGCCAACTCAAGCGAGCGTTGTCCCTCACACGATTCCAACTCCTCGGAGAATGGTCGCGATAGCCGTGAAAATGCCAGCGTTGCCGCTGCCAATGCTGCCGCGGCTGCAGCAGCTGCTGCCAGCGCCGGTATGTTACCCTTGCCACCCTCCATGACTGCTACATTCCCAGCTGTACCTCAGAATCTGCCCGCACAGCCACCATCAATGGAGGCATATCTGCAAATGGTTGCGGCCGCCGCACAGCAATATGGCTTTCCATTGGGTGCCGCTGCCGGCCATCGTTTCCAGCTGCCATTACCAGCAGATGCGCCAGCACCATTCAAGCTGCCACCACAGGCATCGCCCACCGCTTCGAGCAACAATTCAGAGGCTTTAGACTTTCGCACAAATCTCTTTGGACGTGCCGCCTCTGCGGATCCGCCACCATCCGAGGAGGACGACGAGGATGAGGAAGCCAACGATGCTAATAATCCACTTGATCTATCGGTAGGTACGCGTAAGCGTTCGGCAGATGGTGATCATGAACCCGACTCCACTATCGGACAGATACAAGTTAAGAAAATTTTTAAAACCGATAGTCCACCATTGGTTGCGCCACCACCGACGGTGCCTGCAGCACCGCTATTGCCCGCAGTCAATCCATATTTGGCAGCGGTTGCTGCGGCAAACATCTTTCGCACCGGACAGTTTCCGGATTGGAATGGCAAGAATGATTTAGTCGTGGATCCGTTGGAGAAAATGTCTGATATTGTAAAGGGACCGCGTAAGGAGAAGTCTTCGCGTTCGTCATCGAGCACACCCACAACACCGGTTGCTGCCGTGCCCCCACCTACATCTGCCGCTTCCGTCAACACACAAAATTCCACAACACTGACCGCCTCTACAGAGGGCATGTCCAAGGCGCGACACAATATCTGGCAATCGCATTGGCAGAATAAGGGTGTGGCCAGTTCGGTCTTCCGTTGCGTTTGGTGCAAGCAGAGTTTCTCCACGCTGGAAGCGCTCACCACGCACATGAAAGACAGCAAACACTGTGGCGTCAATGTGCCACCTTTCGGCAATTTACCCAACACCGATCGTCACCATCAGCCACCGCCACCACAGGCGAACAGCGGTCAGCAGCACTCGCACAACCTACGTAAGCCACCAAATAGTGGCGGCGGCTCTCAATCCAACTCGTCTTCCACACCCTCCGCAGCGGCCAAAAATGCGTTCCAATATCGTGGCGATCCGCCAACACCGCTGCCGCGTAAATTGGTTCGCGGTCAGAATGTATGGCTGGGTAAGGGTGTGGAGCAGGCCATGCAGATCTTGAAATGTATGCGTTGTGGCGAAAGTTTCCGTTCGCTGGGCGAGATGACCAAGCACATGCAAGAGACACAGCATTACACCAACATTTTGTCACAAGAACAAACGATCTCAATGAAGTCCTCCGGTGGCGGCGATTCAAAGGATGGTCACAACAGTTTGAGCTCGGAGGAAAGTCGCACACTCAGCGCAGTGCTGACTTGCAAAGTATGCGATAAAGCATTTAATTCATTAGGCGATCTCAGCAATCACATGGCCAAAAATAACCATTATGCCGAACCGTTGATGCAGTCCATGGCCGGCAGCGCTGGCAGTCGCAAGCGTCCGGCACCAAAAAAGCGCGAGAAGTCGCTACCGGTGCGTAAGTTGCTCGAAATGAAGGGCGCACAAAATGACGCAACCGAAAGCATGGAGGCCAAGATGCAGCGCACCTACGAGAATGCCAAACGCATGCCACTCGAGGGCACCGGCATCGGACCGGGCAATGACAAATCGGATGCTGCGCTATTTGCCGAACGCATGCGTCAATATATAACGGGCGTAAAGGTGACCGACGATGAGGCTGCTAAGGCTGGCTTGAATGTAAGCGGTTTATTGAATAAAACTAAGTCACCGGATTTGGAACCGAAAAATGGCGCTACAAAGTCGGCAGCCGGCTCTTCGTCAGTGCTGAGCGCCATTGAACAGATGTTCACGACCAGTTTTGATACGCCACCGCGTCATGCCAGCTTACCAGCCACAAGTCCATCAAATTCATCGACTAAGAACACCTCACCCGTTGCCTCGAGCATACTTAAGCGACTGGGTATCGACGAGACTGTAGACTACAATAAGCCATTAATCGATACATCAGATCCATACTATCAGCATTACCGTTATACGAGCAGCGAACGCAGCGGCAGTGAGTGCAGCGCCGAAACGCATGTTGAGGCAAGAAAGATGGATGTGTCCACACCAGAAAAGCCACAATCCAACGAAATGCTGAGCTGCATGGAACCAAAATCAGCTGAGATCAAACGTGAGCACGAGTCACACAAACCAAAGTCCGAGCATGGTGACGTCATGATGGAACAAGCACCACAAATCAAAATGGAGATCAAGTCTGAGATTGAGGAGGAAGAGCGTGGCAATGAAAGCCCACAAAATGGCAACGCCAACGACTCAACTATGCAACATGTCGCCAATGGCGCTGATTTTTCAATTACCAACAACAACAATAATAATAATAACAACAAAGAGCGTAGTGTTACACCCACCAAATCGGTAGGTGCTATTAGTCCCGTAATGAATAAGGCGCTCGCACCGCGCAGCCCCACCGATAGTCATCGTTCCATTACACCAAAATCGCCAGCATCCAGTATTAAATCGTACGATGGTGAGAAGAAATATCCGAGCGATTCGTTGAATGCACTCTCCTCCATGTTCGACTCGCTTGGCAGTTCTAGTAATACCACAACACCGAATAGTCGCTCGCAGGCATCGGCAATGGCAGCGTCGTTAAGCAATAAAATCGATTCACCGGAAAATCTCACCACCTCAAATTCGCTTGCTGCTTTACGTCAATTTTGCATAAAAAAAGAGAAAACCGCTTAAATCTCAGCCTTTTGTTTTTCGTCTCGCGAGAGAGAAACAGATTTCAAAAATTTTTTGTTTGCCACCTGACGCCCTGGGTGTTGGGCTTTTTTGTGTACGAGTGGCGCGCTGCGGACGCGTCGTGTCCGAATGCTTTTTACAAGCCGCACTCCGCTATAAAAAGCTTTACGTGATGCGGAAGTCGGATAAAAATAAATCAAATAAAAAAATTCTTAAAAAAAAACGAAAAAAAAAAAAAATAAATAAATAAAAAAATTCAAAAAAAATCTGAGTGTGCGACTTTCCACAGCACTGCTTCAAACTACAAACGAAGAGTGGGATATGGTGAGATAACAAAGACTCCAAGAAGGTTCTATTCGATTCTTCAAAGTTTGAAAGCTGCTTTGAGGAATGCGTCTACAATGCGTAGAAAACAAAACGAGAGCGAGAAATATAGACGGAGAGAAAGAAAGTTAGAGGGAGAGAGAGTGCGAAAAGTACGTAAATGAGTCCAACCGCGTATTATGGGCGGGCTCCTGTGTGGGCGAACGAAAACTTAGTTATGCTGTGATCGTCGGCGTTTTGTTGCGGCAGTTCGGGAGTACTCACCGTGTGCATCACGGAACGAGGGGTTTTCTCCCGACTACGGCAAGCTTGTACGGACAGTGAGCACACAGCAGCAGAGAGGAAGCAAACAATTTTACAACAAAAAAATTATAAAATAAAGACAATTATTGATTGTGTAGAATATAATATGAAACAACATTAACTTAATGACCGAGGCAAATGCAAAAATTAAGCAGCCCCGCCGACACAACACGAGGTGAGTTAAAGAAAAATATATTTTTAGAGAGTTTATGTAAGGTTTTTATAAAATTTTATTAGTTTTTTAATCAAATTTTTTTAATGAAAGCTATTAAGTTCTCTAGAAAAAGTTTTAATAATTTCCACAAACTTTTAAGTTCTATTTTCTTATAAAAAATATATAGGCGAGCTGCAAAAGAATACTCGCTTAAAAAAGTCGCTAACTTACCTAAAAATAATGTATATCAATTGTTGTATTTTATTTATATATTAGTTCCTTAAAACAAATAAATTGGAGGACTCTTATAATCAGTTTGAATGCTGAGAGTTAAACTCATGTTTATATACATTTTACTATAATTTAAGCGAGTTGAGTGTTCTTTTGCTACTCACTTTGAAAAACTTGACTAAAACTCAGTACTTCGCTTCCAAAACTTATGTAGTTACATAGCGAACTCGTTCAGTTTCATAAACGACAATATTTTTTTTCTTCTTTACAGTTAAAAAGAGTTACGAGCCAGATTGAAATCGGAGAAAATATTAGGCCGATTACTCTTTGTGGATTGTGTATGAGCGTCGATACTCTGACATTACAAAAAATAACTACAGCCCAGAAACTATACTGAAGCGCAAGGAAGTTCTTAGTTATAGCTAGATCGCGCTGTTACCGAGTTCGCGCACTTGTCAGCTCTGAATTACTTAGAGAAAAACGAAGAAATGCTGCCAGTGAGCACTACGAAAGGAAGTAAACGAACGCTCTTAGATCAAGAACAAGTTGGCGCCGAACTTTATCCGACAGCTGAACGAAGCACGCGCAAAAGCTCACAGGAATGTTGCTCGTGAAAGTTTTGTTTTAGATAAGACAATGGCAGCGTCGAATTTACAGCGAAAGTTTCAAACGAACTGAAGCACGCAAAACAGCTCAGAGGATTGCTGCTCGCGTAAGATTCGTTTGAGATCGGAAGGTAGTAGCGCCATATTTTTCGTGAATGCTTTATTATCGAAGCTGGTATATGCAGAAAAGTTCACTAGAATGCTGCTCACAAAAGTTCGGAAAATCCGGAAGGCGTACGATAGAGATACTAAGAGCAAAAAGCTCACAGGAATGCTGCTCACGAAAGTTCACAAAAACCAGAAAGCGAATAACATCGAAATTAAGAGCTTGTATGCCAAAAAGCTCTCATGAATGCTGCTCACGAAAGTTCACAAAAACTGGAAGGCGTATGCTAGAGAGACTGAGAGCTACCAATGAAGAGGCGTGATTTCGAAGCGCTTATAGAGCCGTTTATGATGTTGCTAAACTTTGTAAGTGCTTTCAGAGCATTCAGAAGAGCTTACAGTAGTTTTATAAGATCTTGCGAGCTTTCATAAGCGCTTACAATGATTTCAAAAGCTTTTTCAGAGCCTTCACAAGAACTTGCAGAGCTTTCATTAGAGTTTACAGCGGTGTCATACTATTTTCCAGAGTTTTCAAGTGAACTTACCAAGCTTTCATAAGAGCTTACAGCGCTTTTATGACCGCTGTGGATTAGGAAAAACTAGTTGGAATGCTGTCAACACGTCAACACCTTAGTCAGCAGCGTGAGCGTATGAGATCCTGAACTTGAGAGCAGCACCAAAAAAAAAAACAAAACAACAAAAATAAAGCCCTTATAAGGGCTACATACAAATAAACAAAGAGTTCAAAACTTCTATATTTTCAGTGATGCCATATCAGACGAATTTAGTTGCGCTAATTTTGCCGTCGGCAAATCAACTTGCCACAACTAGCCAACTGAACGGTGAGTTTCACACGCCAAGTATGTTTAGTACCTGTGCAACTATAATATATGCATGGGAGTGAGTACGTAGGTGTGTGTGTGTGCCTTGTAAATGTAGTATTGTTCAATTGGCAAACATGTACAATAATCTGTTGCTAAGCCAGCTGCTGTTTGCCACATGTGGCACAATAGTTAAATTATTGGCCAGACAATAACAATGGCATTTAGTATGTGAATGCATAGAGATATTAATATGTGTAAATTATTGTATAGATATACAGTTATGTATGTATGAGTATGTGTGTATATATCCACATGTGGTTGTGTGTGTGTGAAGGCTGCAGTGCCGCTGTATTTCATGTTGGCTTATTGCCGTTTGCGGTGTGCGCCGGCGCAAGTGCATGCAATGCTGGCAGCTTTAAAGTCACATACGTACATATTTACATATATTTGCATACATATCTACGCACTTATATCTACGTATGTTTGTGTATATGTGAGACTGCTTAGCGTTAATTCCAATCACAGTTGTTTGACCATAAGTTGCGCTTGTAATTTGCCTCAATGTCCCATTCCAATGTCGCTGCTTATTCACTGCATGGACGGACGGACGGGCGCACCACAATATGTTGTTGTTGCTGCACTGTCATGCAAATGGCGTGCGAGCATAATCCAGTGGCATCAGTGTCGTCATTATTGGCAGTTGCGGCAGTTGCCAGTTGATTTAACGCTCGTCGCTGCCATCTTCTTGCCACATAGGCAACAATTAGACGCTCAAACACACACATACATATTTACATATGGTGAAAAAACACACATTCACACATATATGTACAAATGAATGTAGAAAACATATATACACGTAGCTGATATACACACATGTATACTTGTATTTATGTAAAAACACACATGCACTCACACATCCACAGTCGCGTTGTTGCAACAGTTGTTATTTAAGACGCGCGACAATGCCGCATGCGAAAGCCTAAAGGCGAGGGGGTTGTTTCTCTGGTTGTTTTTGCTCTTCAATGGCTGCGCGTGGTCTGCATACATACATACATATGTATATTAGTGTGTGTGTTGACGTATGTGTGAATGAGAGAGGAGATAACTTGTTGCGGCGCTTATTAAGCAAGGCGTTAAACTACTAATGAGTGACTTTTGAATTTATATAACTGCTGCTGTTCGAGGTGTGAGTACACGCTTACAAACATACATACATAAACACATGAAGGCAATTATCAGTGACCACGCTGATGAGTCAGCTGTTTTATTAGTTGTACACACACTAATGTTTTTTTATGACTTAATTATGCTTTTTACTTGAATTATACGATATTCAAAGAACACTCACAAATATACATACATACATATATACATTTTAAAAATATTGAGCTACGTGCATAAAAATATGTACACGTACATATGTATGTAAAGATCTAAAAACAAGGTAACAAAAATATTATTATTTTATTTTTGTAATTTTTTTAAATTTGTTATACATTTTGAGTTCTTTAGATGAGTGTTTTTTGGTAGGATTGCGAATTATCTAACAAAAATTTTAGAGTGAAAGTTATATTTTCATTTCATAATTTCATTTAGTTGGATTCGGTATAGTGGTTGTCTTACGACGCACCTAGGGATATAGGACGTCCATTGCGTCTGCTAAACCAGGACTAAAGTCCCCTCATTACTTCTCGTACTTCTGATGAGGTTCATCACTGCAAAAAATTATATCTGAGCAAGCTCCGCGACGTCGTCGAGAAACCCTTGTCTGATAGTTGCGATTATTTTATTAAAAATTCAGAAAAAAAATCTTATAATTATTTTTTAAATCAAAATTTGGAATAAGCGGAATAAAAAAGAAAAATTTGCATATTAAAAATAAAAGTTTTTTCAACAAAGATAACACCAGAAGGTACCAAAATCACATAATACGAAGCGCACAAGTGTGAAAGAATTTAAAATTCCAAGGACCATACTTTCCTTTTGTTGGGAAGTTATAAACTATTTGTAAATAAAATTTTCAAGATTACAAAAAAACAAAAAATGATTTTAAAGGACCCCTCATAACCTCAAAAGAGTGAGTTTTGTAAATTAAAAAAGCCCTGCATCAATTGTTTTGTAATTGTATATATGTATGTGTTGTATATCCCAAGAAAACACTGAATCTGATCTTCTTGGTGGAAAAAAGTTTCAACTAAAAGATGTTAAAATGTTGTCTATACAATAACCTACGGACGGAAAAACAAAAATTGACAAAAAGGTGGCATTTACTAAAAATTTGGGTCGTTTTTGGCTTACCAAGGACTGGACCAAGGCATGAAAAATTTTCCATTGAAAATACACGACAATCGTGATTTTTTCTCCTTAAATTTCTATAGCTCATTTCGTGCTGTCGAAAGCAGCTTTTAAATCGACCAAGTGGTGGTGTGTGTCCATTCCCCTTTCACGGGTCTTTTCCAAAATTTGGCGCATGGTAAATATCTGGTCGGTTGTTGATTTTCCAGGTCTGAAGCCACACTGATAAGGTCCAATCAGTTTGTTAACGGTAGGCTTTAATCTTTCACACAATACGCTCGATAGAACCTTATATGAGATGTTGAGGAGGCTAATCCCACGGTAGTTGGTGCAGATTGTGGGGTCTCCTTTTTTATGGATTGGGCATAGCACACTTAAATTCCAATCGTTGGGCATGCTTTCGTCCGACCATATTTTACAAAGAAGCTAATGCATGCTCCTTATCAGTTCTTCGCCGCCGTGTTTGAATAGCTCGGCCGGCAATCCGTCGGCCCCTGCCGCTTTGTTTTTCTTCATCGTAAATGACAAGAGCTATAGAAAAAATGTTCATGACAAACTTGTAGTAAATTTTATTTGCTACAAAAAAGGTCCGAGGTCAAAATCGCTATCATTAATACTTTTTGAGATATTCGGCTTTTTAAGTAAGGCTGTAGGATTTTCATGGATTTTTTATTACATACCATCTATGAAAATTCTATAAAACCTTACTTAAAAAGCCGAATATCTCGAGAAGTGTTAATGATAGCGATTTTGCGCTCGGACCTTTTTTGTAGCAAATAAAATTTTCTCCAAATTTGTCATGAACATTTTTGAAGAATATGCGTCTAAAGTCAATGCGATGCCGTAAAATACCTCTGAGCTATAGAAATTTAAGGAGAAAAAATCACGATTGTCGTGTATTTTCAATAGAAAATTTTTACATGCTTTGGTCCAGTCCTTAATTAACATTAAAGGGTAAAATTTTCAGGAAATTTTTTTAGGGTATTTTCAAGGAAATTTCATAACGGGATTGAAAAAATTAATAGTTCAAAAAAAAAAACCACCCTAAGACATATACTCTATGAAACTTATACACTGACCGACATATTCAGTATAAGGTTTGTTAGAAAAACGAGTAGGGGTAGTTTCAAACACATTTTATTTATTAACAATTATCATGCCACATACTAAAATACATATGTTCGGATTCCTCACATATCATCACCAATCAGTTAAGTTACCCGGAAGTTCGAAGGTCTTAATATTAGGTATATGCGGGTCAGGAAAATATTGACCCGATTCAACCCATTTTTGATACACAGAGTAACTATTGCCAGGAAAATATTCTCTCTTAATTTATTTTCAGTCAAATATCAACCATATACATATTCTGGGGTCCACATAAACGGCACCTAGGGTATTGAACAGTTCTAATTGGATTTGCGCAAATTTTTGGTAATAAGGTGGCATACTGTAAGGGAATTATTACTGTGTATTATTGTGTAGTGGAAAATGAAAAAAAAAAAAAACAAATTTAAAAGTGCATTACATGGAAGTAGGCATGTTTGTAGTCCGATTTCATCCATTTTCACTGTGGCATGAGAATGTGAGGAGAATACAACGCACAAAAGTTAATCGAAAGTGGTCGGTCGAATCCCGAGACATCAGCTCCCATAAAGCCCTCTCATTTCATCTCAGAGGTAAAATTTAATGTCTCTGGAGTATTTAGTTATTGATTTATCGCCTTTTAAATAGTTTTTAACTCTACCAAGGTGGCGCAAAAATAACCTTCCGATGTTTTTTGGCTGTAATTTTTTTAAAAATGAAAAACTTTGATTCTGCTTGTTTTTTATTTTGATTTGGTCTTTTAAATTTTTTTACATCATGTGGAGAATATGATACGAGTATCATGTAAATGGCCGCCACCACAGTTGTTTGTCATTTGAGCCTTTTTTATGGCATTTTCCATCACTTTGGGCCGAACTTCCGGCGATAGGTCCTCACGTTCTTGACGGATATTGTCTTTAAGAGCTGCAAGAGTTTCAGGCTTGTTGACATAAACTCGCGACTTCAAAAAGCGCCACAAAAATAAGTCTGGATCGGTCAAATCAGGCGATCTTGCTGGCAAGTACAAAACGCCAAAACGGGAGATTAGGCGCCCGGGAAATGCATCTTTCAGCATATAGGTTGTGGCACGTGCAGTGTGTGCCGTTGCACCGTCCTGTTGGAACCACATGTTTTCCAATCCCAATTCATCAAGTTGCTGCAAAAAGAACTCGTTGATCATTGCTCTGTAGCGCTCACCACTCACAGTAACCGTTTGGCCCGCGACGTCTTCAAAGAAAAAAGGTCCGATGACTCCTCCAGCGAAAACAGCACACCATACAGTGACTTTGAGCGGGTGTAATGGCTCTTCGTGGGTTACACGCGGATTTTCAGTGCCCCAGAAGCGTAAATTTTGCTTATTTACGTACCCGCTAAGATGGAAATGGGCCTCATCACTCATGATTATTTTTGATGAAAAATCATCTTCCTCTTGGTGGTGATTAAGGATAGCTTGAGCGTATGTTAGACGCGATTGGCGGTCAGCAGCTAACAGCTGATGCACCGTCTAGACTTTTTACGGAAACATCTTGAAAACTTGTACCAAAATTCGCTAAACGTCGTAGTTTTTTACCAGTAGGCGTCGGCGTCGGGCGGCCAGGAAATCTGCGAAGAAGTTCACGTTATGCCAAAGTCACCGACCGATTATTGGTCAAATAAATAGTCACCAATAACCCGCATTCTGGAGCAGTGTAGCGTACCATTGCTTATTTACGTGTATTTCGCATGTGTTTACTACATAAATGTCAAAACAGAACTGACATTAGAGGTCAATTGCAAAATTTATAGTATCTTCTGATAGGAGGATTACTTTAGCGCCACCCTGTACTTGTAAAGAATAAAAAATATTAAATAAAAAATTCGTCGAATTGCAGGCCATTGGAGGGGAGGCTAAAAAACATTGCTTCCTGATTGACATGACTACAACCGTTGATTAGTGAAATAAAACATTCAAATTGAAAAAAATTATTAAAAAAAAATTAATAAAATTGTAAACCTCAAAGAGTGGCGTTCAGTTGAAGAAAAAATTTATATTTACACTTTTTTAAAAATACTTAAAATTAAGATTTTCCAAAATGCGGGGCAGCCACAATAGTGAGATGTATAACAAAGATTTTTATAAAGTTTCAAAATAAACGGTTAAGTAGAACTATCTCAAGTTGTCAACTATTCCAAAAAATTTAATTCCAGAAAAATGCGTTTATAGATTGAGAAACCGTCACAAACTCCGTTGTATCTCCCGATATAGTTCGAATTTTTAAAAATACGCTTAAGTGCATATTTTGGAAGGTCTAAAGCTTGAAAATATGCATTAATAAGCGATTGTTTTTTTTTCAAGTTTCTAGACCAGAATACCCCACTTAAGAACCTCTAAGTTCACGTGAGGACCATTAGATTCTTCTGATTTAGATCTAACTAGCTGAGCTTGGGTGATTCTTAGTGTTCGAATAGTGTTCTATTCAAACATAATTTTTCGAAAATAATGATTTTCAACCAACAGGTAACTGATTTTGATAGTGGTTATATGCACATAGAAAGTAGGCGCTTTAAACTAAGATGATAAGTGAATAAATATTTGAAATGATGCTCGGTTTTCGCCATTTTAATGAACCTGCTTTCTTCTGAACCTTCTTAATCAGCCATAGATCAAGAAGAACCGATGACTGGGTTGGGACAAAAATAATACTGATGAGTGAGTTAACTTGCTGCCCACTTTACTTTTTCTCAATTATAAACGGTTCCTCATGAATGTGTAGCTACAAAGAGAGTGTTTACCATAGAGATTTTTTCCACTGGGTGACTTAATATCTTCTTCACAACATCTCCAGATATGGTATAATCAGCTGCTTTGCGAGTAAAGTCAAAATTCAAATTATTATGAATAGAGTTTAGTGGAAGATGAGAAAAGTACACCGATTTTGGTTACACTTTCGTTACTAACATTCTATTCATCCAATTTGAGTTATAGTATCATTTTCTGTTATAATAAGTGTGGCATACATACATACACACATGCGAATGAATAAACATATACAGTTTAACTCTCGCACGTCTTAACCTCAATTTGGTTCTGAAAACAAGCACCATGCACATAAATCAACGAAGAAAAAATCAAAAAAAAAATTTAAATACAAGCAAAATTCGCTTTAATATTCATTTTCGACATTATTTCAGGCGAAGATTTGTCTCAAATCAACAAGCGCTCTGCGTCCCTTCCCCGAAACCGCAATCAGACGAAACAAAGTCAATCGGGCGCGAGCGCAGTCAATCGCGATCGCTGTTGCCACAGCAATGTGGCAATGTGAGATTTGTGGCAGTCAACATGTATTACCAAAAAACAATGGCCCATTTAATGTTGGCAGCTTGTCTGTCTTTTCAAATGTACGTATTTCTGTCCGTCCGTGCGGCTGCAACGGATTCCACGGATCCAAGGCAAAGCGGGTGTACGTGCTCCTTACGAAATTTGGTGTCATCGTTGTTGTTGTTGTTGTTGTGATATTTCAATGTTGACCCTGCTGGGCTCCAAAATGCGTAACATTGTTTTTTATTTGTTGTTATTGTTGTTTTTTTTCTTTTACTGAAGTTGTCGAAGTGGTAGGTAGGAGCAGCTCGTAGGGACACGCTCGCGCGCCTTTGAGTGATTTATGTAGTTTGTGACAATATTTGTTTTGGAAACAAGCATGTTACTCTCATATCTGGTGTACATGTGTGTATGTTTGTGTGTGGAACCATGTTGCAGCGCCACAAGCGTAGGCAGGCATATTATCCTTGACCACGTCCGCATAACTTAACACATCGCAGGATTCTTTTGAAATTCAAATTCATAGAATTCCCCAAAACATTGTGGTGGAATGAGAAATGTTGCTTCATATGGATTTGAATAAATTGCATATGCTTACCTATGGCACTATATATACACATATACACACATACTTAAATAATTTGTGGTGCGTTCAGTTTGTCATTGTAAAGAATTTGTGGAGCAGTGTGCTCAAAAAAATTGGTGAAATATTCAAAATACACACGCAGACAGCGGACATTCTGACAAATGGTGGCGATTTGATGGCTTATTGTTTAAGTTCCATCAATTTTTTCGCATAATAATAAATATCTGAGTGAATTTGAATATTTTCCCAGAAGATAGCTTCCAAACAGCTGGTTTTTAGAATTGCTTAGTTCGAACGGGTAAGTGCTTTTGTGACTCGTATTAGATTAATTTAGACCAATAAGTTAATTAAAATTAGTTTAATATTATAAAGTGAAGATTTTTGTACACCAGTGTGTTTCAAAAGTTCATTTATATCTTAAATTGATTAAAATTAATATACGTTGGCACAAAAAAGTACCCGGAAAATGTAATTTAATACCTCGAGTAAATGAAAATTAAATATTTTGCGTTTTATTTACAATTTCCGTGTATTTATTTGTCACAATTTAAGTTTTTAGATAAAACTAAGAATTTTTTCTGCTTCGTAGCATTTAAAAATAAATATTTTGTTGACTAGTGTATTCTCCAAAAGTGCATATGTGTCTCGAACTGGTCGAGAGTGTGTTAAAAAATATTTATTTTCAATTTTTCTTAAGGTTGAGAAGCATTCAAATATAAGATTTTGTTGACCAGTGTACTCCAAAAGTTTTTATTAGCTGCAATTAGTTAAGGAAAATATATTATATACTTATTACGACAAAATTTTGTTTGAAATTATCTTTATTTAAATAACACATATAAATAAGATTTTGTTGAACAGTGTATATTCCAAAAGTTCAAAGAAAATTTCAAAGCGTTTGAAATTTATACGCAGGTATGTTAAACCTAAAAATTAAAATTTAAAGTTTTGTATAGTTTAGAAGTGTTAAAAAATAATATTTGTTGACTAGTGTATTCCAAAAATCTTTTTTTAGTTTCAAACGTCTAAGAAGCCAAAATTATTATAATACAATGTTGCTTTGAATGCTCTATATTTTAAAAATTTTTTTAATTTCTTATTTTTAAGTAGCGCTTAAGTAAGTTTTTGTTAACTAGTCTAAGTTCGAAAATTTCATACAATACTTTCAAAGCGTTTGAGAATCATACGCATATTAATTAAATATATTTTTTTATTAAGTTTCCTTATAGTTAGGTAGCATTCAAAAATAAGATTTTGTTGATCAGTGTATGAAAAAGCCTTTATTAGCTTAAACTGGTTAAGAAAAAAATATTACATACTAAATACGACAGAATTTTGTTTAGAATTTGCTATATTTAATCAACATATATAAATAAGAAATGTGTTTAACAGTGTTTATTCCAAAAGTTTCATATGAAATATGAAAGCGGTTAAGAATCATACGGATGTAAATAAAATATATTGTTTTTTTAAGATTTCCCACAATTCAGTAGCATTCAAAAATAATATTTTGCTGACCAGTGTATGTAAAGTCTATTTTAATTTTAAACGACTAGGAAACAAATACTATTAATATAAATTTTTTTTTTTGAATTTCCACTGTTTTAATAGCATTTAAAAATAAAAATTTGGTTAACCAGTATATGTGCCAAATATGCAGATATTTCTCAAATATCATTTCTCATTTTCTTGGTTTTTAGTAGCACTTAAAAATACATTTCGGTGCACCAGTATTTGTTCCAAAAGTTCATATAAATTTTCAAAGCAGTTGAGAATTGCACGATATATGTAAGAAAAATTGCTAAAATTGAAATAGAAATTAGTCTTTTAACGAGCAGTTTCCGTTAAAGATTCTGAAACTATATTACTTTCAAATTTTTATAAAAATATGCAATAATAAAAAATAACAAATAAACGCCAAGATCGGGGTGAAATTGTTGGTAATATTTAGATTCAGATCCCCTAACGGTATGTTTTCATAAACAGGAAGACTGCTAGAAGCGCTTTTACTTACTTTGGTCCAACTTGTGAATATTTATATTAGGGTAAGGTGGAAAGATAGAGTCATCAACAGTTAAGGTTTGAGAAGGAAAACTGCAATACATAGCTTAAATAAGAAGAGAAGAGAAAAACATACCACTTACCTCGGTTATTTACTGAGGAACAACAAATTAGAGCTAAAGCAATTAATTATCAAGTGAATATCGGAAAAATACGTGGTCCTCAACTACTTACGAGTAGTATAGGATAAAAACATATTATATTATTAGATCAATTTAATTAAGTTCTTCAGTAGGAAACTAGCAGTTAATGAGGAAGACAGCATAACAAGATACTAGTGAAAATCTAGTCAGACAGGCAAGTGGATTTCCGATCATTTGCAATTAAATGTGTTCTCTAGTCCTTTAAAAATATTTATCCAGAATGAATGAAGCTTTAAGGAATCTTCTTGAATGAATGAAGTTTAAAGGAAATTTCTTGATCTTCACAACGCAGAACAGAACTCTCCGCCTTCTGCTTTTGCTAAACATTAGAACATTGAAGTATTCCAAAGCTTTAATGCCTAATGATTTAGAACAAGTAGTTATGGAAGCCCCAAAAGTTCGCTGAGTACTTTAATAATCCATGTTGGTCAAGCACCAGCGAAGATCTCACTTAGACAGCTTAGAAAACTGGTGCGTTTTGATACCTAAAACTCCTGTATTGTGATTATAAATTGACAAAGCACTTTGAACCAAAGTGCTTGAAAACAAAGTGCATCTTAATCTGTAGGTAGAGGGCTATTGCTGGAGCAAGCATCTTTTACACAACTTACAATTTAAATTTTTTAAATGCCTTAAAACATTAAAACGCATAATTTAACCATTTTTTCTCACTATTTTTTTAAAGACTGTATATTTTCTAAGACTCCTCAAACATGAAACTTATCACATACGTTCAATTTGATAAAGTAGCACATGCTATGAAGGCTCTAGATTGGATTTATCCAAAACCGAAAAATAGTTTTTTTTAAACAGAGTGTTCCAAGTATAAGCACTTTTTTCATTGCCCTTTTTTGACATATCACTCGTGTGTCAAACTGTCATTCTGTTTTTGTTCTGTATTGTTTGGCATTATCTCGTGGCTGAACTCACTCCTGAACAACGTTTATAAATCTTTCAACTTTATTACGAAAATACACGTTCTGTAACGAATGTGTTTCGCGCACTTCGCTCAACTTATGGTCAACATAATCGGTCTACTGAGCGTGTTATTCGCAACTTCATCACCCATCCCAGAGACCCAGCATTCTTTATTGGATAATATTCGACCGAATAAAACAAGTCCAGCACGTAGTGAAGAAAATATAGTAGCCGTAGTTGAGAGTGTACACAAAGACCGTGTAGAATCGATTCGGCGCCGTTCGCAGCATCTCGTACTGGCATATGGAACGACTTGGCGCATTTTGCGTAGAGATGTTACTTGTGGGCTGGTGGAGTAATACGTTCATATTTCGTCAACCGCCAATGGCGACCGTTATCGCGCCATAACAACCGACTATTTGATGCCTGAAATTAAAGTTCGAGATCTCGACGACAACAAAACGGCGCCACTTCCCACACCTCATTTCAATCAATGGATTTGTTGAGAGAAATCTCGGTGAGCAGATAATTTCACCTTTTGGGACGATAGATTTCCCACCAAGATCATAGGACATCACACCTTTAGACTTTTTCTGTGGAGATATTTAAAGTCTAAAGTCGATTCAGGCCTTGGAGCAAAAACATTACGCATGTCATTCGCCAGTTACCAGTGGAAATGCTCGAACGAGTCATCGAAAATTGGACTGAACTCATCTGAGACATAGACGCAGCCAATATTTGAAAGAGATCATCGTCAAAAAAAATGCCAAAGAACGTTCTTTCGTAATAACGTTTTTGGTAGTAAATATTTCCCTTTAAATTTGAAGTTTTGAGTTGAGTTATTTCTTTAAAAAAAGTTGAGAACCTCGAAATGGATCCCCTTTAAAACTGGTTTTAATATATTTCCAAAAAGTTTGGATGATGATATAGAGGTTTTGATATACATACATTGGTAAAGTTTTTTAAGGTCACACCGGTCAAAATCACAATATTACCAAAACCGCTCCAGGAACTCAATTTTTTTAATTGGCGGTCCGTTTTAAGCCTGAACCTGAGCTTTCAGTTAAAGAAACTCGTTATTTTGGTGCTTATTGGTATTTCAAAGATATTCAAATGGAGGGGACAAGTTTCTGCTATCTCTGGGGCATACCTACAGAGCTCAAGTTGCAGGAGCATCCAACTTTTTCAGTTATTCGCTTGCTATATTTTTTCTGAAAAGTAAGCTAGTCGATGGAACGCTAGCTCTTAGCACTATTTCTTACAGTTTTTGTATCATCACTTAAGTTTACTGCAACCTCAAACTCAACTTCCGAGTTCATAGATATACACACTTGCAACTCTGGGCTTTGGTTGTGAAAACAATTTTCCTTATGGCCTTCCGTGGCAATTTCCTTACGCCAGCGCGCTGAGTAATTAAGAAATGACAAAATATGAAATCCATAAAACAACAACAACAACAATGCAATGCAGCAACGCAATAAATTCTCAAGTAAGCGAGATTTGCACAGCAAAGTGATTGCAACTAATTGCAATTACCGTTGGTCGACATGCAATCGGCAAAAAGCGCGCCGAAAGGAAAAAATATTCAAGTAGCAGTGAAGAAATTAACCCACGATTGCCGAGCGCAAATGTGATAAACTGATCGCATAAAGCAAAGTAATCGCTTTTTGTTGTAACACAGCAACAACAACATAACGGCGGCGCAATGCATATGTTGGGCTTGGCGGCGCGGCGAGTGCGCGGAGAGGGCGAGCAGGCGAGTTGTGCTGAAGGCAGGGTGCGACGTGCGCGCACAGTAGTACAGGCGTGAGCTGGTCGTTTGGTGATAGTGAACAGCGGAAGCGCTGACTACCAAATGGGGCAACAACTTAGCGGTGGCGTCGGCAGCGGCAGCCACGCTCATATATAAAATGTAAAAGCGTTCCATTTTTATCCCAAAAGTAAATCTAAGGCGAATGCAATGGTATATGAATGCATTAGAGTTGCAATAATGTTGCTGATTATTGCTGTTGTTATTGTTGTAGCTGTAGTAACATTTGTTGCAACTGAATTAATATCGATATTTTCGTGGAGCACCCGCTTGCCGCTTTTGTTTTGCGCTGACTGCAGTGGCAAATAGCGGACGCCCTAATGCCACTAGGAAAATAGCCGCAACAACAACAACAAAAAAGTATTTTATTCACTTTGGGGCAGGGCAGCAATGGCCTGTGTGCAACAAACGGCAGCACAATCGCCATCGCCACCATTGCCACTTGCCACTGCTGGCGCGCGCTCTTAGCCCACCGCCAACAACAGCAACAACGGCGGGCAGGCAGCAAGCATATTTAAGCAACATTATTGCCAAATCGTGACCACAGTTGCATGCAACTGATATCGGAGCCAAGCGAAATTGCCAAACGGTTGCGGCAGCGGCTGTGGCATTGAAGTTGGCGCGGCATTGCCGCATACGTAAGCTATGTATGCTTGCTGAATTTGCTTTTGTTTGCTCGACTAAGACAGCAGCAAACAAGAAAAAAATTGAAAAACAACAACAACAATAACAGCAAAAGCGCTTTGTAGCAGTTTAAGCAGCTACTCGCGGCGCGGCGCATAAAGTGTGGCGCGCGCAAACAGCTTAGTGGCATATGGTTCATCAAAGCGCTTTGCTGTTGTTGTGGCATGTTCTATATGAGATGATTTTTGCAATTTCTTTTGATTTTTTTTTTTTTGCATTTTTTCTTCTTTTTCTTTTGTTTTTGCATTTTTACAGCTGTCAATTTTGCCTTCGATTTTTCAAATATGAAATTTGTTGCGCGTTTGCTACTGCCGCTTAGCACGCTCGGCGCTGCCACTGATGGGCAGTGACAATCTGTTGGCCCTACGTTGCATGCAGCGCGCCACACCCTTGCGCTTGTATATTGAGCGCCCCGCGTCCATGTGCTGCGCGCCTTTGCGCCACCGTCGCATTTCATCTGCACATGCCACACACTTGTTGCGCGCCACGCCGCGCCGCGCTCGTTCGTTCTCACTGCTCGCCTGCAAAATGGCTGCCACTTTATTGTGATTCCATTCAAGCGATTTAACAACAAAAGCTTTCGCCCCAATTGAATCAGCGCTGCTGACTCGGGCTCCAGTCATACGATTATATGCCTGGCAACGGCTGTGGCTTCTCTTCTACCTGTGTTGCGCGGCGCGCTACCGTATGCAGCTTATTACAGCGCATTTGCAAGCTCCTTCGCCTTGCAATGGCGGTTGGCTGCAATTGGCCATGTTAGAATTTTATGATTTTCCTTCGTTATCTGCATTTTCGCATACAGTTAACTTCAAATCGATCGATCGTAAATTTTCCGCGACGATTCGTAGCTAACATTATTACAGTTTTATTTTTATTTTTTTTTTGTCATTTTTGTTGTTGCTCTTTTGGCAATTTTAAGCCATTCGTTTGGCTGCTGTTCGCTTGTGCTGTTCTGCATTCCCCGAAAGAAACAATAAAATTTGCAATGCGATTTTCGGTTCATTTACATTTATGGACATCTACGAATAGCTGAAATCGCCTAATAGTTAAGAAGAATAATGGCTACTGCATTGAGATGGGCCAGTGATGTGTTGCATGTGGTTGGCTGGTAGCGCTCGTTGCACCCAGTATACCAAAAATGTGGTTATGTGGAATCCTATTTGTTAGTGTCTGAATTAGTAAGTATTCGTGCGCTTCTTGCTCTCCTCACTTCCTCCTCTTTTCTTTTTCTTGTTTACCCTCCTCATCTACATTTCTTTTTCTTTATATGGCTTTGTTTTTCTTCCTCTTTTCCTTTTCCTTTCCTTTTTTTCTTCTTCTTCTACTTTTCCATCTTAATCTTTGAGGTTTTCTTTCTTTTCCTTATATTTTTCGAGACATAATATATGTGATCCCTTGTAATTCAACTTCGACAAAGCGGCTCAAAAATTATTACACTCGGAAAGGATGATTCTATTCTGACAGCCATTTAATCTTGCAAATTTTAGAAACTCAAAAATCGGTACAACCCCAAATAGAATTCAGTACAAAGCTTTCACAATTGCCACAACCGAATCTTTAAGCTGCTTTCAAGACCAGATAGAATTCGGTATATAATTTAATATTCGTACAAAGTCGCCAGAACCGTATCTGTAGGGAGCTTTTAAGAGATATTTAAGTCCTTGAAGCCGCGTTTCATTTGAGAAATATTTTTTTTCCTAAAACCTCTTATTCTTGCAAATTTAGTCTAATCTTAAATCAGTACAAATCATGTAGCATTAAAATTCCGTGGTAAAGTTTCCTATATCAACATCCGCGGTCGCCATAACCGTATCAATAAAGAATTTATACGATATTTTTGGATCGCTAAAACCAATTTTAGACGCGGAAAGTATAATTTTATTCCCGAAATTTAATACAAAGAGTAGAAATCGGTCCAAGTCTGTTAACAATTAAATTTGGATGTATAGATTTGTTATTCGTTTGCTGTCGTTATAGTACACGTTTAAAAGACTGAAACCGACTTTGCACTCGTGACCTATGATTTAATTTTTAAAACCACTTCGGTTCGAATCATTCGAAGTTTTGGGGTGGGCTCCCAATTTCTTTCAATTGCTTTTCAACTGAACTATTTTTCACAGTTTTTATGGATTTATAGTAAGATAGTGATATAAGCTCTCATATAATGTGAACGAATAGCAAAAGAACACTCGTTAAAACCAGAAAATGCAACATAGGAGAGTACTTTAGAGAAGCGGAATAAGTGATTGAAAATGTAGTACTGCTTACATAACTGTACATAAACTGTATTGACGACAAAATCAATCAAAACATCAACTAGAAGCAGAAAGGACTATAATTTTGAAAGCTAAGATGTCATAATTATTTTCTAGGAACTTTTAGAAGAATTAAGCATTCTTTTGTTACTCGTTTATAAAAGAAAACAGGCATAAATAATATATAATATTAACTTAATTCACTATAGCTTTTGAAATAGGAGTCTCTATAAACCCAGTTTATTAGTTTCTGCAATTAGCTAGTTCTCTCTATTTATTTTTTTCTACTCAGGATAGACATCCTCAACCATCTAAAACATTATTTTCATTAAAGTAAAGATTATTTTGCTTCAGATGGTGGCGCACTTATTCATTTAGTTTTATCCACCATATCTTAAACTAGAGTCAGTATTTCGAGCTAGTTAAGTTCCATAAATAACCACAGATTCTTACTGTCCTACATTGGAAAATGAATCGACAGATGTCGTAATGGTCATTCGAATATTTCATACAAGGGAGGGCGGCAAGCACTTGACTACACTTGACTTTATGTTATGAGTTAGATCTATTATTCTTCATATGGTTATAATTGGTTGGCCAACCTTAAGGCTAACATGTTATTTGTTGTTCATTCTAGTTCCAACATGACATTAGCCGTCTCTATACATAAATGTGTGATAGCCTCAAGACGGTTTGTCGATTTGAAAAAGTCTTATGATCTTTTATATACTAGTTTTAGGTAGCTCAACGGACCGAAGTCCTAAGCTCTCCAAGAGAGATCGCTGTTAGGATCGTTTTTATAGCCTACCCTAACCTAAATTAATCTCAGCATTGAAGTGATTGCTGCTGACTCTCAACAGTGGGAGTCAAAATGCAAGTGTGTTGAGCTTTTTAGGCTTTGGAGCGGCAATATTTCGCTTTCTCTCCTTCGCTATTCGACTGATTTCTGTCGTTAACCTCTAAGATCCATATATGGTAGAGTAAACACCTACCTTATCAACAGTAATTAAATTATAAGATTACGGATCGAAGTATTTATAGCCTACTTTAGTAAAGTAAGTCTTTTTCTTGGTTCAATACCAAATATGGGAACTATCTCCAAACTCCAGCAAAGGGAGTACAAAATGTAAATGCGGTGAATCAACTCGCTTTTCATATTCGTTCACAGCTTTGTATGATTTTAAGCTTTCTGAAAGCTTTCGAAAACCTACTAAATAGTAGATATCATATTATAAGAGGATTCCATATTGGAGAATATGTGTGTTGATGCATATAAAGAACTTTGTAAGTTTTTCAGGGTTCAAATCCAAATATGGAAACGCTCTGCAATTTAAACCAAAAGTAGTTCAATATATAAATAATAAGAATCAGTTATACAATATGTAAATGCGGGGAATCAATTTGCTTTTCATTTCCTTTCGAAACTTTTTGAATTTTTTGTAAAATATTATTAAACTATAAGAGGACTCCTTGTTGGAGAATTTGTGGATGCATATAAAGAGCTTTGTTAGCTTTAGGGGGTACAAATCCAAATATGGGATATCTCAGCAATTCACAGCAAAAATATTAAAATATACAAATGGTAGGAGTTTATCGGCTTTTTTTGTATCTTAAAAGTTTTGTAGAAGCTTTTTGGAAGCTTTTGAAAACTTACTGCATAATAGATATCAGAAGAGTATTAGTTTTTGGAAAATATATTCATCTGATGGGAGTCTAGAAACTATATTTATATCACCTCAAGAGTTATCGGTTAGTGGATGGCAAGATAGCGTTCACTTCAACTCATTAAATCTCAAATCAATTTTTGAAACCCGAACAATTTTGCTCACGTGACAATACTTTACGCCACCACAACAACAACAACAAAATCGATGACAGCAGTAACAACAATAACAGTAAAGTAGGCAACTAGAAAAAAATAGAAATTCTGCACAGATCATCCTGAGCACGCGCTCACATAAACTACACTACAACAAATGATAGTTCGAGGCGATTTTCAGCGCGGAGTCGCGGCGAAGGCACCGCGCGTTGCGGTCAACTATAGCAACGCGAACGATTTGCAAACACGGCGCTACTTATATGGAGCGCTACTAACGAAACGAGTGTGCATACACAAATGCACACACATGGACATAAACAAATGCGGCGCATAGTTGCAATTGCTGGCAAATGTTGTTGGAATTTTTGCAGCGCGCGTTTGCTAGTGGCGGGCGCCGCAGCTAAAACGATTGCTGCTACTCTATGCTGACTAGTTGAGCTCTTTTTTGTTGTTTTATGTTGACTTTTTTGTTATTGTTGTGGCTGTCAACGGTACAGACGACATCACACGTTGCCAATGAAAATTTAGTGCCTGCCCATTAAATGGAACAAAATACAATTGAGGAGCAGAAGAAAACAATCAGCGAAAAAAGGATGAGAATTCACAGAAAATAAAATTTAAAAAAATAGTAAAAAATAAGAAAAAATAGCTTATAAAAAAATAAAAAAAAATATTTAGTTTTAGAAAATCTCTAGTAAAATTACACAAGCTAACGCGCAGGCAGAACCGCAAGCGCGCGCGCAGGCGCATTTCACCGCATGCTGATCTATTCACGCAGAAACTTACTGGCTTTGCAGCTGAAACACAAACACGACACACAGGTCAACACAGCAATGGCTGCGCCATCGTTCGATGGCCGTGTCGCTTGCGCTTCATTATTTTGACTATTTGACCGCTCCTATTTTGGCTATTGTTGTGAAAATGCTAATTTTGATATTTCGTATTTAAATACAAAGCAACGTGATGTCGTCGTAGATCCATTTTGCGCTACGTGCATTTCTTTACCAAACAGTTGATATACATATGCGCGCGCGCTATTTGACGACGACGACAATACTGTTGAGCGCGCGCGCGCACACAATCAATAGCAGCGCGTTCAATAGCAACGCGTTCCAGCAGTGGCGCAGTGGCATGGTGGACAGCTAGCTGCTTTCAAGCATTCGCACAGCTTTTTCTGAAGTTTTCTGGATCATGCAACAATTGTTTCAGTTAAAGCGCATGTTGTTATTGTCATTGAAAACCATATCGCGCGCGCGTTGTAAGCAGTACCTGCAGCATTTCTGTTGTTTTAAGCGTATTTTTTTTGATTTGCCTTCACGTGCGCTTACAAGCGCGGATCAGCGCAGCCTATGGCTTGTGTTGCATGTCCAGAGCAGTTGGGATGTTGAACTGTTCGCCTTGACAAGCGCACGAATTTCGGACGCAAAACATTCCAGCCACCAGTGCCACAACAGCAGCCGCATACACAGTCACTGCATACGAACAGCAAGCAAGTATTGCGCGTCCGAAAAAACAATTGTCTTCTTGATCTGGAATGTAATCAATAAAGCCATGTCGTTATGGCTGGCAACTTGTAAAAATGTTGCGCATACTTGCTGCTGCTGCAGATCGCAGCGATCGTCTCGATCGCGCACATTGCATTTACACACACACACACACACCGCAGCGCGTTGATGGCCAGCCGCTGGCCAGTGCGCTTAGCGTTGTGCGCAGATTCGTACGGATAATGATCCATTGTTTAAATTTGAACTTGCATTAAATGCCAGTTTGCGGCTGCGCGTGCATACCTTATCAGGCGATGGCAGCCAAACGTAGCTGGAGTGATTCATAGCGGTGAAGCGATGTGATGTGCGGCGAAGGTGGTGTTGGTGGTGCTGGTGCTGCTGGTGATATGGTGGTGACTGTTGTTATAGCCACTTTTTAGTACTCCCACACATGTGTCCTTAAAGAGCTTGACATTATTTATTCAGAACTTGAAAGCCAATAAGACAGTTAAGGATTTGGCAGCCATGTTTTTTTCAACGAAGTTGAGACAAATGAAATAGGACAGTTGCTGGTTATCAGCCAATTACGCTTTATTTTCAGCTGTAAAAGTAACGATGAGGCGAAGACGCAACACGAATATCAAAGGGGTTCTCCTTATAGTGTACCCTCCTCGACCTACAACACAAACGCTCCGAGTGTATTTCCATTGTGAATGGCCCATATTATTTTTGAAACACATTTTCGAAGTACAATTGGAGAACATGGCCAACCTCATTGGCTTTGACCGAAAATATATTGGGTAGTCGAAAAAGTCTTTTCGTATTTCTAATCAAACTTCAACCTATTTTTTTATTAATATTTATGCTAATAAACAAATAAACAAATATGTTTCGGTCGACCATTTTTCTCCATTTTTCCGCCAGAGACATTATTCCATCAGTGTAACGACATCTATTGACAAAATACAAAAATACTTTTCGACTACTCAATATTACGGCCCGTTATGGTTCCAAAGGTGTGAATACTGTTGAGTTGCTTCATGAGCTGAAATAGAGACATCACAAATCCCATATCAAAATTCTCCGAAAAAACGTTGCGGTTGAGTGAATATTTACACCAGAGGCCCTTATGGGATTACATGGGTTTTCTCGGGTAAAAAACAGAATTTTTTCAATAATTTTTGCTCATATAAAAAATGAAATATTTTATTAAATTTTTTTATTGTTACAAACATACACTTTTAACAAAGAAACTCAGAAATTAAAAAAAAAAAATATTTTAAACTCGGCCATTACGATACGGATCATCTAAAATGAAAAAAATACGCGCTTTAGTTAAAACATTAACCCAGAACTAAGAATAAACTGAAAACTAGATTTTTGGCAGACATTTTTACAATAAAATTAAAATTTCGCGAAATTTTTTCTTTTCAAATAGTTGTAATCGAGAAAAAAATCCTTCGTCCAAGTCTTTAAGAATTGTATCGCGGTGTTAACCTAGCTAGCCTCGGGCGCACAAGTTCTCAAGGCCGTATCTTCGAAACTAACTATTATTCGGATCAACTTGAAAATTGAGAAAAATATTCTTAAATATAATTTAATAAGACAATAAAAAGGTTTGATTTTTTGAAACCTGTAAACCCATGTAACCCCTTATAGTAATAGATACAAAGATTCTGTAAATTTTTTACTGACTTGCATCCATGAGTTACATATCGAATACGATAAACACAGCACTTGTGAGCTCCTAATATAGGTTAGATTAGGTTACACCGGCTGTCCAACAATTCCTTTGTAACGCCAGAAGTTGTTTTTTTATTAATCCGAGCTGAAATTTAGGTTGTGCTAATGAGTCGTTGTAACTTAGCATACGGCACAATAGACCATGATTCGCAGTGCAAACCTCATTTATTTATCTTACGTCATGCAGGACCTGAAAGCTTTTTGCGAAGCTGCTTCCTTCAGACCTTTGAACTGTGAAGCTTGTAGATATCTAAACCTGACATTTTCATCGTCAATAAAGTTCATACGGCTCGCGTGTGATGCCAGTAAGTTTTGACCTGTAAGCACCAAATATATAAACAGCCGCTCGCCGGTAGTCACTGTATCTACTGCCACCCTGATATTCTCTGGCGAAGTACAATGTGAGATTATTGCCTTAATTGCCGCTTGGCTATCCGACGTATATGTTGATGTTCTTTACATCATATTCAGTCAGCTTGAAGATCCAACGCAAAATATCCCGATGCCCACTGCACCAGCCATATTTGATCCGTTTGATATATGTTAGCGGTTCCGATGGGTTTTCGTACGCCTGCACTATCCATCTTCTTTTAGCATGACTTGAAACCTACTTTCCCAGATAAAGCTTGAGGTTATATTATCTAGTATAGGATATATAATATGGTGAAATTTATTAGAACCATTACATATGTACATTCATACTTCATCAAATATTATATTGACATCCTTGAGTGCATCAGTCACTAAAAGTCGGCGGAACCCTAATACTTCGGTAGCAGATTAAACGATATATCAACCAGTAAGTGACGGCTTAGCTACGATGATATTATATTACAATATTGAAAGCTTTGTAGCCGTCGTCTGAAAGTGCAAAGTTTTGTAGTATTGCGTATTTGGACTAAACTCACTCCAAGCTGACAAAATTATCGAAGAAATGAATCGCTTGCTTGCGTTCTTTCAAATAATGGCGTAATCTGTCTTCAGACCATTAGCGTATTAAAAATTTCCATTCATTCAAAAATTTTGAAATAAATTAAAATTTCGTGTTATTTTGTTCATTAGAAAACTTATTTTAGATTTGGGAACGGAAGATCCTAATAGTTCAAGTCTTAATTTTCGCTGAAAATTTGTTCCCAGCAGTTTATACATAATTTTCTCAACATTTAACAAATATTTGCTAAAAAAAAAACTTTCCGAAGGTACTAAGAAAATTGTTATGTTAAGTGAACTTCGGACTATTTTAAGTCGAATAATCTTAATAAAGGAGAGAATCTTGAGCTCAAATAACAAAAGCGGCTCGATTGATTCGTCATAAGTCTTTGGCTATGGGACTTTCAGCCACGGATAGCGCCTTCATCAATCGGGCCAGTTTCAAGGTCCATATTTGGGTGTTCCACAAGTTCAATATGCTCCATAAAATGGTTAGGTAAAGTGAACTTTGGCCTATTTTAAATCGTAAAGTTTAATAAAGGAGAGAATCTTGAGCTCAAATAACAAAAACGGCTCGATTGATTCGTCATAAGTCTTTGGCTATGGGACTTTCAGCCAAGGATAGCGCCTTCATCAATCGGGCCAGTTTCAATGTCCATATTTGGGTGTTCCACAAGTTCAATGTGCTCCATAAAATGTGTACCGGTAATAGTACAGATGGTTTATAGTATTTATCAAGCCTTTTATGGTTTTTGGGATGATTATTTTCATAAATAAATATGAGTGCTCTCAAAATATTTTAATTTTTTGGATTTGGAAGACTAGTTATAGATTTTAGCTAACTGTAGCAAAATAACAGTTACTCTTACTAAGCGAAGGATTTCAAAAATCGTTGGTATTTCAAACTACACTTGTGTGTAAAAACTTCTCCAATATCCATTTTAGATTTATATATAATACAAAGTATATATCACAGATTTTCATGAGCATCATTTTATCTACAGCCATTAAAAATATATATTCCTCTATTTATACATATGTATGTACAGGCACCCACTCATCCATACAAATATACAGAGGCACATACTCTTGAATTCGAAGATTTTCTTGGTCTGGCAATCATATCGGTTATACATAATTCAAAATTCATTTTTGTGCACATTAAAAATGGGAAAATTGTTTAATTTTCTGGAACTCATCATAAGCGAGCTCATAAATTATAACGCAGTCGCACAAACAGTCATAACCAACACAGCAATGTGCCAAGCACACGCATACATACAAACATCTAAATTTATAAATATGGCAGCAATGGCAATAGAAAGAATGAAATCGACGAGCTAAACTCGAATGGAATGTATGGCAAGCCAGGGAAGCGTTGCCGCGCCGTCCGGACAGCGCTGCGTTGCGCTACCGCGTTTGTTGCTGTATTTAATGCAATTGACGTTGCGGCTGCGGCGCAGAGGCAGATGAACGCAACCAAACTCAAAGTAAAGTAAATAACTCTGAAGAATGAATTATGACAGTTCTAATTGACTGAAGTGTGTATGTGTAGATATGTTTGTATTTGGTATATGAGTGTGAGTAAGTGCGCAGTGGCGGCGTTGGCTGCTTTCCATCATAAAATGCATGCATCCATATATATATGTATATGTATACAGATATATGATATATAAGAACCAGCGGCAATGGCATTGACAAGGCTAGCAGATTGAGGGTTGAGTTGAGTCCAAATGCCCACATGGAGGGAAATTATAACCCTTCCTTTGTTGCTGGTATTATTAATAATATCTTGTAGTTATGATTCTTTGATAAAAATCGACTGATATTTCGTCGAAAAGATTAGTACACTGGAGCTAACTAAGTTTGTGCAAGACAAAATAAAACAAAAATAAAATCAAAACACATGTCTATATAATATAATAAAAAGAAGTCTCAATACATGTCAATCTTAGCAAATTCAAGTACTCACCGAAGCATCAAGTTTCCTTCGTTTTTAACCTCAGAAAGGTTCGGTTTAATGGCTGTTCTTCGAGATGGGGACTACTATAGTATACAGTCATTTGTGACTCCAGAAAATAGATTTCCCGTCATCTGATTTTAGATGTAAGTAAAAAAAGTGATTAGAGGCCAATACAAATCTGCTTAGGCGATTTATTTCTGTTCCCACCAGCTCAATGGGCTTCTGAAAGTGCGAACCCCAACGTGGAACAAACAAGAAGGAGTTTTAGAGAAGACTAAACCTCCATTTTTTCAAACAGCTTCTACAACTAGCCGGAAGTAAGATCACTGGTAGGGCAAGGGCTAGTTAGAAGTCTAACTAAGGGACTGCCAGCTTGCCGAAACAAGCTCCATAGACATCTTACGCTCCACTTTGCGCCTAAATGATCTTGCGACAGCGCAAAACTAATGGTAGCTCAGCGCTGGCCAAGTTTCCGCGTAGCCCAGCTAACCTGTTATAGATCCCCTTCTGTTGATAACGGAGCTAAAGTGCCAATATTTCCAGCTCGTCAACCTTCTAGTTACCTATGATTACGCTGTAGCTTTCTTAGCGCAAAGTGACTCGATGCTGTTGGTAGTGAGGTGAGGCATTCTGTAACTTTTAGCTTTGAACGGACGGTTAGTTATTTTATCCACTACAATTGCCTGGGAGTAAACAAATCTATTTAGATATTGCATTATACCAAAAGAAGCGTTACAAAATACTTCAGATGGAGTATGGTCGATTAGAAGAAGGGATTGAACTAGCACAACCTGTCAGAAAAACGGCCTTACCTTTGACAGAACTTATATTAGAACCGACTAGATCTCTTCATATAACGATAGTATGGTTTTAAAGCTATATCACGCAATAGAAGCTTTGGTGAGTGATTTACCTTGATCCATATGGAGAAAGATGAGAATCCATGAGCAGGATTGATTTTGCATACGGTTTGAAGGCTTTCTAGAATTTCAAGGCAGTTGAAAGCTTTTACCGCTCTGGAGATGTAATACTAATGTAAGCAAAAATAATAAGACTTTGTTCATAATTTTAAAATTCTTAAATTACTATTCAAAATCTATGTCGTCCACCTCAGAGTAATACCCTTTGCCCCAATACACTTGTGCCGACGTTGCTTCCACTTATTACTTTTTGCCCTTTACGAGCGAGTGAAAACACTACCTATTTTACTTACTCTCGATTCACTAACGCAGTACCAATCAGGGACAAGTCTGAATTGGGACCGAGGCCGTCTATATCATAAGCCAGTAAAAGAGTCTTACAAAGTTTGAGTTTAGACTGAAACATAAGATTTAAAGAACTTTTATCGTTTTGTGCTCAAGGAATTCAATTTTGGTTACTTTTAGCTAAAGCTTATGATAGGTAGCGCTGTAGTTGTATTATTTTGAGTTGTTTGAAAACTTAAAACTGAATTGAGGAAGTGATTTTCCGCTTGTTAAATGTGTTCCTTATAATAGACAATTTCTTTCCTTGAACTTTCAAACTAATGAATTATGCTTTACGTATTCAGGTGTTTCTCAAAGCCTTCAAGAGTTGCAAGTTGGATCACATTCATAAAAATTATTTATAAAGGGTGAACAGCAATTGGGAACGAGTAGGGGTTTCATTGTATTCTTCCAATCTGGACTAGGCGCGAGCACAGTAAGTGCTGGTCAACAGCTAGCACTGCGGGTCTTATGGATTCTTCTGGCCTAATGCAGTAAGTATATGATGCACTGAACTAATTTGCTGTCATCTTGTTCATCTTGCCGCAATCGTAGGCGTTCTAATTGGACATTGTTCAATACACGTTCATGCCGGTTGAATATTTTGTCGGACGAGAGCTGGCAAAACTGTGTGGAGGAGGTAGGAATATTTAAGCACTTTCTCCTTCACTGTCCAGCGTTTGCAAGACGGGGTTTCAAATATCGAAATATTTAAAAATTCAGCCACCTCAGTAAATGTGAGGCAGGGTGAAAGCGCTGTGCAAATTTTTAAGAGTTTTTTTTAATCAATACTTAGGAATATGAAGATATCACCATAAACCGGCGTTATGAAGTGTGCATCCGTTTTTTGAGTGACCTTTTTACTTAACCTAACTGGTAAAAAAGAGTGAAGTTTAATCAAAAACCAATATTGCTCTCACATTCTATTCATTTAGTTCGGTGTTGCGATGTTCCTTTATATTATTTTCGGAAAACAAAATCGCATAAAAATGAAAATACTTGAAGTAGTACTGAGGGTCAATAAGTTTTTAATGATATTCGCTGTTGTTCAAACAGACGTTTGCTAAGGCATTAGGTTAATGCAGAGATCTTAAATGGAGAAGTATTTTTATTAAAAATTTGCTAACGAAACTAAGTAATAAAATAATGACTCTCAGAGAAATAATGGATCAGCACGTGAAAAGGTTGCCTACCTAAAGCACAGTTTAAGACCTGATCCCCATGTAAACTAATGGAACGTCAGATCTTCTTGGAACTTCTCAAGAGCCCATAGAGCGAAGCGATGTCGGTTGGGAAGGTTGACCGGCTTCAGTCCTTGCGCAAGCTGTATTTTGTATGCTTTTAAATTAAGATCTCGACGTAAAATGCGCCAAGTCGTTCCATAAGTCAGTCCGATTTGGTGCGAACGGCGATGAATCAACTCTCCACGGTCTTCTTGTACACTGTCCTCTACGGTTGCTATATTCTCTTCACTGCGTACTGGACATGGAAGGCTTATAGAACATGAAAAAATGTTTTTCAATGCTTCTTGATATGGGAGCGTTATTAGCGAACTTTTCTTCAAGAGCTTGGGAATTGCAAACTTGAACCACGAAGTTTTGAAGGCGTTTAAGGTTAGGACTAAATTTATAAATTGCTAAGTGTGCATACATTCATACATATTTGTCTTCTTATATACATACATACATACATATATATTCGATTTTTTGTATTTAAACCCATCTAAGGCAATTGACTGTTAATGGCGCTAATTGCGCTTGTAGACTCTGCTTCAAACAAACCACATACAAACATACATATTTATATAATGATATGTGCACCTAAAAGTGTAAATTTTTTCCATAAAAATACACACTTTTTTATCCCTTTTAAATCTATTTTTTCTTTGGAGTTTCACCGCAAATCAAAAGGGATGTTGCACCGTGGAAGACCTTGGCGTCATAACTCATCACATAAAAGAAAACGCCCTGAGCAATAAGTTGAAAGAAAGAAAAAGTCTTGTTGTTGCAACGTAGAAGCGATGCAACGTTGAAGAAAGTAAAGAAAGCATTTCCTGTGCAATGATGAACTTTTTTCTCGCTTTACTTACTTGCCACAGCATGGTTTAACGTTGCTGTGGCGTACAAAAGTCGTTTTTGTAGTGCGAGTTTGAAGCAGAATTACAAACCTTCATATACACGCACACACACATACATACACATACCAGTTTAACAATGGCGACATGGCTATGGCAACAATAGGCAAACAGCAGCAGCACCAGCAACGCGGCACCAGCGGCAAGGGCAACAACAGCGGGAGCATAACAATTGTGGCAGTCGCAGCTCGTCTATTTCGATAGCAATAATTCAAAAAAGAAAAAAAGCAACGAGCAAATGTAAGACGGCACCGATAGTCATAAATCTGTCAAAAATCCATTTCTTCCATTACGTTAGATTCACTCGCTCGTTTATGTGTCGTCGTCGTCAGCGGCAGCAGCACCAGCACCAGTATCAGCATCAGCGGCAGCTTCAGCAGCGTCTATTTTATTTTTGCTGCCACTTCTGCTTTGCCGCTTGATGGTTTCTGCTATAATTTTGGTATATTTTGTTGTTGTTGTTTTGGTGGTGTGGTTATTGTTGATATGCGGTTGGTGCTTTAGCCGCTGCAGCAAGCTGTTTGTGCCACACACATGTTTGTTTCTGTGTGTGTGTAAGTTGCAAGTATATAATTTTTTGCCTCACTAATGTTGATGCTACTTTGCCACTATTGCCACTGCCGCTTGCCACATGTAGTGTGTGTGTGTGAGCGACATACCGTCTAAGTGACTGTACAAATCATATTCTATGCGCAATTGTATAAAACTGCTTGTGCCTGCGTGTGTGTGTGCAACTTTATTTGTTTGCTGGCATTTTTATGTTATATTCTGACACTTCAAATATGATATACTACCGTTCTGCTTTCGGTACGCTGTCTCAGCGCGAATTGTAAGCAATGATGACGAAGACGACAGCATCAGTGTCAGCCAGCCTGTGGCAGCTACTAACATGGCGCGTTTGCTGTATCAATTACTGGTAGCGTTGAATTACGCAATTACTAGATTGGTGCTGGTGGTAGAATATGTATTAGGGTGAGTGGAAAAAAGAAAAATATATTAGATATTAGGGTGAGCCAAAAAAAAGAAAGGAAGAAAATATATTAACTTCGGCTGCTGAAGCTGCCTTACACTTCACAAAAACCAAATTTTCGTACAATTTTTTTTTTTTGCTCGGTCAGTTTGTATGACAGCTATATGCTATAGTTATCCGATCTAAACCATTTTTTCAGAGATTATACCGTTTACTTTTTTTAAATAACGGGTATTGAATTTCTTGAAGATATCGCGTAAAATGAAAAAGTTTTCCACACAAGAACTTTTTTCAAATCGGTCGAATTGTATGGTAGCTATATGCTATAGTGATCCGATCTAAAAAATTTCTTCAGGAACTTGTACCATTGCTTCGAACATAAATTCCAGCCAAATTACCTGAAGATATCTCGACAAATCGAAAAGTTTTTTATACAAGGACATGATTTGGTACGTTCAGTTTGTATGGCAGCTATATGCTATAGTTTTCCGATCTGCAAAATTTTTTCAAATATTGTAGCATTGCCTTGGAAATTAATCTGTTGCAAATTTCATGAAAATACTTCGTCAAACAAAAAGTTTCTCAACAAAAACTTAATTTTTATCGTCCATTATGTATGGCAACTCTATGTTTTAGTGAACCGATCTTAACAATTTCTTTAGCAGTGTGAACTTTGATAATAATCCGTCCCAAAATTCCGTGAAAATATGTTGTCAACATAAAAAGTTTTCCTTACAAGCACACTATTTTGAGCGATCTGTTGGTAAGGCAGATATATCCTATAATAATCCGATATCAGCGGTTTCGATAAATTACCAGAGTTTTGAAAAGAAAAAGACGTCTTCAAAATTTCAGATATCTATCTCAAAAAAACCGCTCGCTATGCTGATCATTTAAATATGTATATAAATACTTTATAGGCTCTTCGTACGCCAGTAAAGAAGAAGAAAGGTCGTCGACGTTACTGCTTGGGTGTTGTAATCTTTTTTGCAAACTTAATATACCCTCTTTGGATATAAAAATAATGTTTTAAATTTTTTTTGCGAGATCCCAATGAAATGCTCGGTCAATTGTTTCTTCTTTGAAGAATAAGAAAATTTGTATTTAAAAAATCGTTACTCCTATCAGAGTAAAATTTCTAGAGCTTTTTACACTGTGTAATAAATTTTAATTCCTCGATCAGTAGATAATCTTATGTAAATGTAATTATATTTTTTAAACATATCTTAAAATTAGTGCTTTGAATTCGAAGCTGAAAAGAACGAAACCAAAAGCAGTCTGAAAGCTTTTTATAATCATTAAAAAGCTTTTTCATTAATATTACTTTTAAAAGTAAGTATGAAATAAGATTCTGAGTCTTCGAGAAGAGCTCAAGAGCTTTTTACAACCATTGAAAACTTTTTCATTTATATTATTTTAATATAGTAAGTATGAAACAAGATTCTGAGTCTGCAGACAAAAATAAGCCCAAGAGCTTTCTGAAAACTTTTGAACTATCATTGAAACATTTTTTATTTATAAAATTTTAATATAATAGTTAAGTTAGAAATAAGACACTGAGTCTGAGTCCGAAAAACCAAACACGAGAGCTTTCTGTGAGCTTTTTACAACCATTGTAGAGCCTTTTCATTTAAACGAACTTAATTTTGTGAGTATTAAGAAAGCAAGTATGGTGTAAATGATACTGAATCTTCAAAACCTGTGCGAAAGTTTTTCGGAAAACCATGGCCTGTACCGTCAATTGCAAGTTCCAAAGCAATATCTTTCGTATTCATGCATTTATTTTGGCTTAATTGTGAGCGAATGAAGAAAACATTTGTGTAATTTAGAAAATCAGAAATTCTTTGAAAAATATAGTATAGCTGTGCAATTCGTTTGAGATATTTGTGTGCCTGTAATGGAATACGTATGGCTTATCTTAGGCGAAGACTTTACACCAGCATTTTCAGCTGTTTTAGATTTTTTTCCTATAAACTTCTATAAACTTTTGAGTAAAGTTTTCATGGAGTTTTTAATAAGTTTTAGAGTAGAAATCGTACAAAAAGTACAAAACAAAAGAAATAATAGGTTTACCTATAAGGGTTCTTTCACTAAAAATTTCAAAAAAATATTTATACCATACAATTTTCTTGCATCGACATTGAATCGTGAAATTGTATAGTATTCCCCGAGGTATACGTTAAACGTTGCTTCGAGTATTGACATATGTACGTAAAAGATTCAACGTAGTCGCAAAGGGGGATTGAATTTTGGCTGATACACGACATTTTAGGCAGAAATATGATAGATATTCCCATAGGAGGCATTATTTATTAGAATATGAATGAGTCAATCTTCATGCTTTTCGAAAAAGTATTTTCGGAATTCTAATCAAACTTCCACTTTTTTTTTTAAGTCAATAAATAAATAAACAAATATGTACCTTTTGGTCGACCACTTTTTGCCATTTTTCCGCTAGAGACATTATTCCATCAGTGTAAGCCGAAATTTCTAAATTTCCAGAACGGAAAAGAGCGAACCATTATTGTGCTACCCGAACTGATACAGCATCGTCTCCGTAAATTTCACGAATTTTATTGGTGGCTTCTTCCTTTTTTTTATATCAAATTTTCAAAATATAGCAAATTTCTATATTATTTTCACTCATTTTTTAACTTCCACGAATTTAATTTACAAAATTACGATTAACAACAACTTCATCCCAGCTGTCAAAAGTTAATTGAGTGAAAAATAATCAAACTATTTCCTTAATTAGTTGAGACAAAACATATATTGGGAAGAAATATTTAAAACTCGTAGCCATCATAAAACTACAAGGAGAGGAAGTCTTTCAGAAATATTACAATTTAGTAAGCATTTCACTTATGAGCTTAGGGGCAAATAAAAGGAAAAGGAAACGTTAACTTCGGCTACATCGCAGTAAAGTATAATAACCACAGCTGCATTTCCTGTAGCAACTGTAGGTATAACTGAACTTAAAAAAACATAACCGCTAAAAAGTCCACCGATGTGATATTACACGCTCTTGGTGGCCAATGGACCTTTGGGCGATATGTTGGAAGTGGCGCCGTCTTCATTTTTGAAGAAATATGAACCGATGATTCCAGCGGACCACAAACTACACCAAACCGTTGTTTTTTCTGGATCAAAAGACAGTTCTGAGTCTCTTCAGGTTGCTTTTCGTTCTAAATGCGGCAATTTCGCTTGTCTACATACCCATTGAGCCAGAAATGAGCCACATCGATGAACAAAGTTTGGCTCACAAGCGTCGAATCTGCTAGGCACTTACCAAGAGCTTATAGAGCAAAGCGATGTCGCTTAGAAGGTCGAGCGGCATCAGTTATGGCATAAGCTGTATTTTGTTGGCTTTCAATTTAAGATCCTGACAGAAAGTCAAGTCGTTCGAGCTGCTGCGAACGGCGCCGAATCGACTCTTCATAGTCTTCGTGTACACTCTCAGCTACGTCTGCTATATTTTCTTAACTGCGTGCTGGACGTGGTCTATGCGGCCAAATGTTATCCAATAATGAATTATGGGTTTCAAAATGGGTGCTGGTGTTGCGTATAGTACGCTCAGAAGGCCGATTATGTTGACCATAAGTTGAGCGAAGCGCCTGAACACATTTTATGCAGTACGTGAATATCGTAATAAAGTTCGATTTGTAAACGTTGTTCAGGCGTAAGTCTTTCCACGATGAAATGTCAAACCATATTGAACAAAAATAACCTGACAGCTTGACACGCCTCTCGAGTGATCTGTGAAAAAAAGGTTATTGAAAAGAGTACCCCTATCTGGAATAGCCGGAAGGACTTGATTGTGATAAATCAGTTTGTATTGCAGCTATGTATACTCCATTATTTTAAAGTGGTCCTATATGGTTAGTTACGACAGATAATTAAGTCCTTGCGGAGAAAATAACGTGCGCAAAGCTTCAGATCGGTATCTTAAAAACTGAGAGAATATTTCGTGTTTATGCAGAATGTGAAATCGATTGTCATTTGTATATATATGTATATATATATATATATATGTGTGTATGTATGTATTTATATTATAGGGTCTCCGAAGTTCTACAACCTTAATGACTCCTTGTTCAGGTTATAAAAAAAAATATTTTTGCCTTGGTACATTATAAAATATGAATTCTTGCTTGGAGTCTTGCCTTATATGGCTATAAAAACGCTTTAAGTAATTATTCACATTACCTGTTGTTGTATTTTCCTGTCACCCTATAAAACTGAAAATAAATAATACTATATAATATATTATCAGTCTCAAAAAGGACAAAAGTCAGTATATTTAGTGAAATGCTAATCATTCTAGATTAATGTATGTAAGTGCTTGACAAACTATTCACTCAATTGTCCTGGACATTTTTACAAGGCAGCCACAACGTTGACATATTTGAAACTGTCAAATGTAATTTTTCAAAATGAATACCATGGAGATACAGACACAACAATGTGTATACGTTTGTATATATGTATATGTGTATCTATATATACATAAGTATGTATCTCATATATGCTCCAAGAAAAAATGAAACGATACCTCGAAAGTGAAAGATTCTTCAAGGGAATATGATAACACGCTGGTATATATAGTATATGTATATACCTACACAAATTTACATACATACATATACATATATCTACGTATAAAGCAGGATGTACTTATAATACATACATACATATGCACATCACTTTCAATATAACTTAAAGGAAGAATTGAGACATTCAAATTGATGCATTAATTCCCGGCTGTCAGTCGAAGTTTTAGTTGCGCAGGCGCAAATAAAGACGCTGCCACATAAGCCAACAAGTGCTCATAAGCAAATGCAAAAACAACAACAGGCAAGTAGTTATATAGTTATGCATGTTTATTGACGATAAATGAGCGGAGTCCAACTGTGATAAAAAAACACACACACAAAAGGCAGAAAAGAGAAAGGAAAAGGATCACAAGGCAACGCCAAAAGAAATAAACCAACTAAATAGAAATGTCACTACGAAAGTGAAGGTTGAAGTATGTATCCCACGCATGCACAGGTAAAAACCAACAACTCCATATACATACATATACGAATATACATATACTTCAAGATATGCAGATAAAGACATGCCATAATGCCAAGTGCAGCAGCAGCAGCGGCAGCAGCATCATTCAAGTGGCAAGTGGCAATTGGCTGAGAACTAGGCGCTGAAGATTAATATGTCTGGAAAGCGGCTAATTAAATTACACAAAAAATAAGGAAACCGGGCTGTGAGTGGAGTGGAAAAGCAGTGAAAGCAATGAACTACCGACAACAGCTTGTATGGTATGTTTGTATGTATACATCTGCATATGCGAGAAGTTGGGATTGCGAGGGAGCGCAGCGGATGCGCCTATCAACCGCCATAATAAGGGAAATTTTTCTTTCTTTCAATTTTACAAAATGAAAAATTGCGCTACTCAAGTATCTCAATTAAGTATCTTGAGTGTAGCGATTTGTATGCCAGCGACCCCGAATGCCTGCCACACAACAGCCACCGACGTTGTTGACTGCTGGTGTAGGGCTTATATTTTTGAGTTGAAGGAAATATTTGGTACATCTATACAAGTATATATGGGAACGTGAATATTTGGATTGATTGGGTAGGTTAGGTTAGGTTAATCTGGTAGGCCAATAAAACATGCATGGAACAGTTCTGCTTCTTTGCGATACTTGATGGAGTTCAGTTGCTATGTCCAAAAAAGATCTTAAGGATGCCTGCGCCTAACGCGAATCTTAACAGACTTTGCAGATTCACTATCGATACCTCCTCCAGTATATCATACCGTGAGGAACCCAGATGCTTTCAGCATACCATTGGCAATGCGGGACAATTGCACAAGATGTGCTCCATTCCCTGGTGCATCTTTTGTGTGAGCTCTAACAGAGTGTCATTCGACTGAAAGAAACATTTTCTTGCAAATAACTCATATGTCTAAATCTCCAAAGATTTGTAGGTTAATGATAGTCGAGAACAAAGTTTGTTCTATGACTAAGGTTTGGTACACTTTCGTTATCCCTCTAACGCAGATATTTTTCTTATAATTATGGTTTAAGCTTTAGATTAACTCATTGAATATTTGCCCTAGATGGAAATAGGAGCTATATAATCAAAACCGAATATATGTTTACTTATGTCAGACCGGTTGACTAGACTTTTGAGCTTCTTTTAACAGAAATTCTAAAGATTTCATCTTCAAAAATATTGTTCTAACTCGTTTCGTCGATAAACGGACCGGCGTAACTAGAACGCTCTAGAAATTTTTGAATTTTTGCCAGCCAAGGACCGCCAAACTTATTTCTGAACGGTTTACGCTGCGGTAATATCGATGGAATGTTGCTGCGGTCCACCACCTCTAGTTTCTCATTCTACCAACCAAGTAGGTTAGTAATACGGCTCAAAACGCCTCATGTGTCCAATGAACCTTCGACGAAGAGGCGAAAAATGCCTTTAAATAAGTGTTCACAATCTCCACCGAAATTGCACCGAGGAGAATCTACCTACGGGAAGAAGGCAACAAAGCGACGAGGGAACAATACAGCGAACAGCATCAAAAGTCGACGAAAACCCTGGGCAAGCGTCCATCAGAATCGATGTCAGTAAGATTTCGATTTTGGAGTACTGGAAACACGGAACGGATTACTATGACAAAGGGCTGTTTAGCGCAGTATTCTATCGCCTCAGTAGGTAAGAGTGACATCTTACCGAAATGGATGGCAGGCTAACACTGTTGTCCACGAGTAGTTTACATATTCTGACTGTCGCCTTATCTCCAATACCAGGTTTGGAACCCGCAGGATAACGAAGAACTACTTCTTCCACTGATGTTTGGACTGATATTCCAGTCCACTTTTTTGCTTTGTCGATTTCCCTGTTGATTTTTGGGATTATCTACTCCTAACGTTTTATATCTGTCGTCAGGTACTTCATTAGTAATGGCCGTTGTATTCACCCATTGTCCTCCTTCTGAGGTTGCTTATAAATCAGTCCAAAAACGACCATAAGAAGATGATTGGGGACATCCGCCTTCGCTAGCTGCCGACTGCTTCCTATGTCAAGACTCAGCTTGACCGGAGCCAGTTTGAAATTACAACATTGCAAGCCGCGGAATCTAGTCCCCAATCAACACCCGCGGGAGGAATATTGATGAAAGGCAGTTCAAGCTATCAAATCAGTAATTCGAAAATAGTTTTAGAAAGCTTTGGAGCGTTGAGAACTTCTGAAATTTTAGTTCATTCTTTCTTAATATAAAGATGGAATCTATTCCTTGTGTGGAGTTTAATGTCTGAGAAAAGGCAAGTTACCTACCTGTTCCTCCGTACGGTTTGAAATTTCTCTCAAAATAAGATACATATTAGATAAGCGTTGCGAAGAAAGGTAGAACTTAGGTCCACGTCATACAATATATGTAATTTTTAAGGCCGAGCCAAAGTATTCCATATTATTTGGAGATAATTAGTACTACTTGAGTATGAAAGGCATCGACTAATAGAATAAGAGTTGAAACGAACAGGTTGCCTAGCGTGCATCGTCTCACGATGATGTGCGTAGTCGTTCATCCAAAAGAGCGTAGTTAAGACACCACCGCCATCGTCAGCTCTAGCAATAACTACATACAACAACATAGCTGTCGTCACAACCGAATAAGACGTCTTCCATTTTGCGCACAAAGCACCTCGCTAGAGTGGCTGCACTGCACGCTGTTGACGGGTGACGAGCCGAATGCTCGAGTGTACGTGAAATCCTTTAACGATGCGCCGAAAGTGGAAGAACAAGAACAAGAATAAGCAGTCAAATAAAATACAAAAGTAGGCGATAAGTTAAACAATAAGATGAGTAAAACATGTGCGTTGCCTGATTGGTTGGTGCGCACGATGGTCTCCGAACCGCGCTCACAGACAATTCCATCAACTTCGCCAGCTGAGCTGGCTGGCTGAGTAAAGGCGACCCAGCACAGAGTCAGTTAGCGAGCCAGCGCAGTCAACATAGTCGAAGAAACAGGCTATGGCACTGTAAAGTCACATCGTTTGCCATTGTTGTTGTTGTTGTAGATGTTCGTTTTGTGTGTTTTGCTCTCACAGAATGAGTGACAGCTCAATGCAATCTCGTCAGCGGACAGACGAGACGAAAGGCTGGGCCGGACAGAATGATATGCGATGCGATGTGCATTTATGTAGTAGGTAGCTTGCATGTGTGAGTTTGTACGTGTGTATATGTGTGTGTGTGTGGCGAAGACAATCGAGTGGACAGCATCGTATCGGCAATGCTCATAGTTTGGGAACGTTTGGTTGTTAGTGAATGGAAAAGGGCAGTACCAGCAGGATTAACAGCAACAACAACAAAAACAGCAACAATTTTTACAACAACAACAATAACACCAAAACGCTTAGCAAGCGTTGAACAATGACATACCAAAAACAAGTACAACAACAAAAATAAAACTACAATAACAACAACAAAATAAAACTACAACAACAACAATGAAACACCAACAACCACTGCAGCAGCGTCACTTACCAACACACACTCACAAGCAGACATATCTCAGGGCTGCTGCCGGTTCGAAGCTGCCATGCTGACGGTGGCTAGTGGTGTTGGTGTATCTGTTGACACCGTCCGTACACATACATACATAGCTGACGAAAAGGAGAAACAAGTAGAATGAGATGTACAGAAATGAAATCAAATCAATCGAAGGGTCGCTTGTTGTGCGTCGTGCTGATGGCGGTGGTGGAGGTGGTTGACAGAGGAATCCATCAATTTTTATGTCACTCACTGCTAGTGTTGTTGTTGTTTTTCTGTGCAATGGTTGCCCTCTGAATTGTTGATTTAATCAACATTTGAGTTTGCTGTCTCGCTTGCTCATTCACTGAGTCGCCCTGTTAGTCAACCACTTTGCATGCGTGCAACTTTTTTTGTATGTGTGTGGGTACTCCATTCGATTGTCACTGCTTTTGTTGGTCTGTCAGTGCGTTGTTGTTGTTGTTAATCTTCTTTAGCTCATAAAATGCAAATCGAATTTCGAATCAAATCGTATGAAATCGACAATAGCTTGCCTCTATCAAATACAGTGCACGCGTTAGGGGTTCGGATAGCTAAGGATCCTGTGGTACAGAGAAGAAATCAAGCAAAATTTCGGACATTTTGCACTAAAATAAATATTTTTTGTAGAAATATTTTTTCTTGATTAATTTGATTTTTGTGTAGATCACAGTACTGGCTCTATTGGTTACAAAAATACCGTTAAATCCTCTTAAGTAACCATTATGTAATAAAATATGGCGGTCGCACGATTGTCGGATCGGGCGCTGAATTTTATGCGACATAAAACTGTCAACTCGGCATCATTCTTCAAAACTATGTCAGGAATGTTTTTTTGAAGATCAAATTCTTTGTGCTTCCTTTCCTAAATACTCCTTGGTACAGTGTATTGACCAAAAAGACTCTCAAACATCTACAAAACGCTTTGAGCCTACTACAAATTTGTTGAGGCCGCTGATATGAATTCCGACAATTTCGCCAGGTTCCCACCGATGTGACTACCTCAATCTTGCAAAATTGGTAATGGAGGAGAAAGCGCCTGTTTTTTCAACAACTTCCTCCCTATGACTTTGACAGTTCCGGTACAATAATTTTTTTCTGCCTTATCGCAGGTAGTACATCCATTTGACAATGTCCATTAAGATCTTCTACGATTGCCGCAAGATGAACTTTAATAGGAGCGAGTAGTCCAGTGAATCTCCCACGAGGGCTAGTGTTGTCAGCAGAAACAGGAAGACGGACGCATAGGCTCATCAAGAATGTACAAATACAAGCTAAAGCAGCCGGAGTTAGGGGTTTAGTACGTAGGCGTAGATAAAGTTAGATAATACTGAAAGGGCGTGATCCCGAAAGAGGTGTATCATTTGCGGGCAATATGAAACGTGCATGCTGCCTTAAAAAAGAAAAAAAACCATGAGAACCATGTAAGTTTATGTTTTTGTGAAAGCTTATGTTCGGATACAGAGCACTCTTCAAAGATTTAGTACTGAAATTATTCGCCGTATTTATGAAGATACATTCTTTCTGGAATATTTACTTTTAAAATTTACTTTTGAGATCCTACTCGAGAAAATATCTCTAATTTTTTTTAAAGAGGGTTTACTTCAAGTTAATGTCTTTAAACTTTTGAAAAGAAGGTTTTTCTTTCAGTAATGCTCTGAAGATATTAAAAGAGGATTTTCTAAAAAAATGAGGTTCTTCATGAAAATGTATTTAAAGCTTCGAAAAGAAGGTTTACCTCAAATTAATTCATTTAAAGTTCTTAAAAGAAGATTTTTATGTTGGGTTCGTCTTGAAAATATCTTTAAACGAAAGGAGAATTTCCTTTATGATAATGTCTTACTAGTTTTGAAAGCATGATTCTATAAAACAAGGGTACGTTTTCCAGTTTGCGCCTGCCATTACGAATACCAATGGTAACCCCAAAACCCAAAATTGTTTATCTCTCATCTCCTCAAAAATAAAGTTTAAAACTTTTTAGTTCTCCCCCTGCATAAATACCATCCAAACTCCGATTTTCTTACTCACACAAACACACACACTCACATTGCCACAATGTCCGTTAAATGTCATCTATACTCCAAGCAGCAGCATTTGCTACATTCGCTTTGTTGTTGTTGTTGGAAAATTTTGTTTGCTCTTGTTTTTGTTGCATCTGGATCGTCCACCCCTTTTTATTGTTCTGTCCATCAAAATCCATGAAATCGCCACAATATGTTAGGAGCGCTGTGTTTGCGTTGACTTTAGCTGCAATCAGCTCCTGCCTTACAATTCGCTCAATTCGTTTCAACTCGTTGACTGGCTCGTTGCTTTCATCTTCCTGGCTGGCTGGAATATGTTTTTGGTTGCAACGCTTCTTTTTGTGCAGTCTTTGTTATGCTTGGTGGTTCAATGTTTTTATGCAGCGCCTTCTTTTTGAATTCCAGCTATTGCTTTTGTTGTTGCGTTTGATCTCTTTGCTGAGTTGTTATCAACGCTGGATTTGATTCTTTTTTTGGTTTTCTTCGTGCTGTTTTGGACCGTTGTGTGTGTTAGTTCGTTCGCTTTTTCGTTTTTTTTTATGGAGTTCAAAGTTTTATTGTATATTTTGGTGTTTTCAAGAAAACTTGCGTGTGAGTACGGATAGTTTTGAGTATTGCGAAAACTCAGTATTATTGTCAATCAACGAACCCGATATTCCCATAGCGAATTTAATATGGAATTTTATATAAAAGTTTTTACTTGAGGTTTTAGGCATTTTTATGGACTATGGACTTTGGACGAAAAGAGGCTGTTACGGATGAAACTTTGAAATATCCACAAAATGATTTTAGGTGATCGCAGAATGAAGTTTCTCAAGAAAAATGAGACTCTAAAGATATCAAAGGAATATATTGGACATATCATTCATGAAAACCAACGAATTCTTTAGATCTGGTACCCAGTGACTCGTCCCTATTGGCAAAAAACAGCAACAGTCGGTTTACGCAAGGTTTGCTAAAGTCGAATTTTTTAGCATCAAAATCAGTCGCCACAGACAGGAACAAGTATATCACTTGGTGTCAGATCCGGATCCGAAAAAGTACTCTTGGAGCTTTTGTCGAGTCACTAGTCATATACAGTGAGTTCAAACAATGTTCACGTTTAGTGAAAAATGGTGCATTGTAGCTGATCTTTTGAAAAATAAACATTCAAATGAAATTTTGTTTTATGAAAGATAAGTATATTTAATGAAAAACTTTTAAACTTAAACAAGCACTCATTTAATAATCTCTAGAGGCTATAGTACATATAAAGTAATACAATTCATGTGAACATCATTTGAACTTAGAGGTAAAGTGGTGATTGAACTTCAGTAACTAATACCTTGGGGGCCGCCTTTAGCTTTTATGACTGCTTCAATGCGGTTAGGTACAGAGTTAATTAGATTATTTATAATTTCTGGAGAAAAGCTGTTTCAAATTCTTCTTCAACTTAAGTCCAGAGCTCATCTATGGTTTTTGGCATTTCTCTTTGAACAATTAACCGTTTTTTAACAATCGCCAATACATTTTTTAAAACGATTCATATCGGATGACTGAGCTGGACACTTCACCACCCGAATGCCGTCATTTTCCAACAAAGATTTTATAATGCGGGCGGTATGTTGAGGGTTATTGTCTTACATGTGTAACAAATTAAAAAATTTTAAAGCTAGGGATAAGTGAATCCTCTAGAATGTTAATATAGTCCGCAGCGCTCATTTTTCCGCCAATTCGACGCAGTTTTCCCACCTTTTTGCCACAGAAACATTACGTGGACACTTTTTGAGCTCAATGTATGTCATGTGTGGTTTGGAATAATCAAGCTGAAATACAGTTCTTCTCCTATTGGACAAAGTTGGTCGCTTCTGAGTGATTGTGTCCTTCAGAAGGTCTGTTGGTAAAATAACATGTCCAAGTGAAAAATAGTGGATGAATACCTGCTAATGCTACTAAACTCTTTGTGAAACAATCCTAGCATATCCAAGGTTTATAACGATTCGAACACACTGTTTTCGCTAGATATTATCGCAAGTGACTCGCTTCTCATCACTACTAACCATGCGCTTCAAAACTAGATGAAAGTTCAGTCCTTGAGGTTTGTTTGCGTTAACTCGATGTGGATCAACAAATTGCTTTCCTGATTGTCGGACTGGACGATTTCCATTATTTGATCGCTATTTTAGATAATTGGCTTTCCAGTGCGTGGGACATCAACCAAAGCTCCGAAATGCTTAATAATATTACAGAAGTTTTTTTGAAAGTCTATTTTATCCTGCATATACTATACATATTTAAGTGGCACGAAATATTCAGTGAAGGTCGTGAAGTCATCGAAAACTTACCTCATGCGAGTCGCTCATCCTCTTCTTCTGCCTTCATGACACGCAGGGATCGAAGAGGCTCTTCCCGATCCTGACGGATCTTTTGGTGTTTCTAATCGTCAGTTCACACAGTTCGGCGGAGATGCTAAGTTCAGACATAGCTGCTTCGAGAAAGTTCTCTTTCGTGCAATTAAAATTGACGAAGAAGTTTTGTGTATGGATCTTCCTTTCACTGGTCTTTTCCAAGGTCTGGCGCATGTTGAAAATCTTGTCGATGGTACACTTACCATGTTTAAAGCCACACTGATGAGGTCCAATCAGTTTGTTGACCGTTGACGTTCAGTCTTTCACACACTGCGCTCGGCAGGATCATATATGCGATATTAAGGAGGCTTATCCTACGGTAATTGGCGCATATTGTAGGGTCCCTCTTTTTGTGGATTGAGTATAACACACAATTGTCCCTTCTGCTTTGCTGTTCTACAGTCAGGTAATTGCTATTTGAGTATCTTCATAGCCGGCAAATGGAATATCTATTCCGCCATCATCGATGGGGGAATCCAGTTCGTCATCTCCAAATTTTATACTTTCACTGCCTTTCAGCAAGCTAGAGAAGTGTTTCCTCCGCATCTTTTCGTTTAATTTTCGAGCATTCCCCGTTTGATCAATTTCTCAAGCTCTTCATGCGCCCGGATTTAGGCATCTTTTTTCAACTCACCTCTCGGTATCTTTGCTAGAACAAGAAAATAGTCCGAATCGATTTTAGGTCCTTGGAACGTACGCACGTCAAGAATACTGGAGACATGTCGTTCATCTCTTACAACATGATCTCTTGCCCCAAAGGTACGTTATTGGCCTATCTTGGCTTAAGACCGCCAAGTTCAAATCGTTCATCCTCAATGAAAATCGAAGTGTTGGCTTCAGAGAGATAGTAGATTATCTCAACATATTTTATGGATCGCCTTAACCATTTTAGTTAAGGTTAAAGCGTGTCAATTCTAGACTTAAACCATGAGACCTGTATCTTTTGCGAAAGCGACTTCGAATACCGGCCGCAAAAGAAATTCTTGACAACGTAGCTAAGAACATCACATTCAGCAAACGCATCTTTGCTGACGTCGAGACGTAGGCTAATGAATAAGACGCCGAACTGGCCAACAAACTAGCGAGTAGTGCTCCAAAAAAGAGCCGAAACCGAAAAAACAAAAATTCGCTAATGACAATGAAGCCACTATAGCTCATCCTCATTGTGTTAACTCAGGAGCCTATTGGAAGCCGCTAAAGCTCATCCCAGCGGAGTCTTATAACAAGTATAGTATATTGAAAATTGGATCAGTCCCTGGCTTGTGTTTGCTCAGGAGCCTATTTGAAAAACGGTAATAAGGATTGATATTAAAATACTTGAAAATATTGATTTTTTGTCAGTATGGTTCAAATTTGATCAACTGGCAAGTATGTTATGCCGCTAAATCCCCTCCTTTTATTACTGTTGCTTTGTTAGCCAATTACAATTCAGCAATAATCAACCATCAAACGGCATTCATAACTGCTATCTGGTATTTATCCAGCATTGAAGGGAATAAATCCAAGCTGCCGCTAAATAAAAATTATGACAGCCAAAAATGAAATCGGAAAAAAGTTATATATACGGTATATGTGCGTGGCGTAATGAAAATTTGCGTTATTAAGCAATTAAAATGTGGATGTGCTTAGGCGCATACGAACAGTTAGGCGAGTGCAAACAAGGTTAGTTTGGAAAAAACGCGGCGGTTGCGCGCACGGTGACAGGTAATAAAAGTAATTTATGCGCCGCAAGGGTTGCAGCGAGAACGACAAGCGCTGCAGCTTTCAACCACTGGCAATTTGTGGCACAAACAGTTAGATATGCATGTATATATGTATGTGTGTATGGTTGTATATATGTATATATATATATAGTTATGCATATATTTATGGCTTGGCAACAAAATGCTGTCACAGCCTAAGCCACAGCGACGACATATCAACCGAATTAGCTAACAAATTGTCTGCATAATTTTTTGGTGGTGGTGCAACTGGATTTTCTATAATTTCATATGCATACCGTGCAGAGATAACTGCATATCAAATATAATTCATATTTTGCTATCCAATGCCACAAATCAAATTATAGCATGTGATAGTTATTAAAATAATATCCATGTGCATGTGTCTATGATGTGCTGCAAGGATTTTGGTGTAATCAGCAGTTGAGCCAACCACCACCACCCAATTGGGTGCCGCCTGCTTGCTGCCCTGACCATTCAGCGCTGGCAGTTAGTGGCAACGTGCTCGTCAACTTCTTCAGCCGCAGCGGCCTTTTGACCTTTGCACCGTTTGCCAGCCAACAACAACCACCTTTAATGTGCGTTTGCTGCCAAGACTGACCATAAGGCAGACGAAGCGTTGTGACACAAGAAATGCAAACGTAGCGCGCAAAAAAGTTGATTTGTAAGCAGAAGAAAAAGCAACAAAAAAATCAATAACAAAAAATAAAAAAAGTAAGGAAGGGCTAAGTTCGGGTGTAGAAGAACTTAGCAGAAACTCGCGATTTGCAAAATTTAAAAATTTAAAGACGGTGAACGGTATAAAGTCGAGCGAGGAGTCGAAAATCATTACGTGGAGTAAAAAGGGTTCAGGGCAAAATATGCACTGATTGTATTCACCTTTGGAATTAATCTCAATTACATAGACTTGAGAGCAACTTTTCACACAATTTTTTCTAGGTAATATAAGCCCTGAATTGTTTACACCAAGCTGCTTAGCACCTAAGATTCTATTTTCACTGGATCGATTGGTTTGTTGGAAAGGGAGGCACAGTAGCGATAGACCGCAGGCGACCGCATTTTTTGCACAGCTGCAAAATGTCTCCTAGGTGAGAGCCATGGGCGCAGTGTGTTATAAGCGAACCCACTTTTCCCATTTTCTGAAAATGGGATCTTAAAGAAAGGTGTCTCGTGATGATCCTTTTTACATTACTAATCGCAAAAGGTGTAGTGATCTTTTTGCCCTCAATAAGGCTAGCCTCTGCCTAGTTGTGGGGCTTTTAACAGGCCATTTAACTATTGGCGTCCATAATGTAAAGCTGGGAATCTTACCAGATGCCATCTGCAGAAGCTGAAACAACAGAGAAACAACTCAATACTTCCTTCTTAACTGTCCTGCGTTTTGGGAGGTCAAGACTTAAACACTTGGGAGCGCATACCTTCGGACATCCCACCGAACTGCCGAGAATGGAAAAATTTGTATTGGCTGCTACGCGTTTTACTAGTTTACAAGTTCGAACACAGGAGTTCTTCATTTCTATGGCTTCACAAAGAACTACATATAGCAGTTCACGTGCGATCTCTCTAGATTAGCCATCAGCTCTACCCTAAATTACTACTAAGTTACCTTTTGTAGACCTATAAATAGAAGATTTTTGGTCTGTCTATTATTCACACTACCCCAAAGTAATTTTGCGCTATGTCCCACCGTTCCAAGATCTAAGGTGTATCTCTAAGGTCCAATGCTTCATACAACCCTTGAAGGAGCTGAATTGTAGTAACTCACTTTGAAAACTGCCATCTGTATATGAATTACTACAATTAATACAGTAGAAGTCGACCCCATTTCCTATTTCGCCCTTTCATTCGTCAGTGAATATGCCGATTTCGCCGTTGGAACTCTTGATTACAGAACCATTAGTTCATTCTTCTCTACTGTGTAATAAAAACGTTGCGTTTAATTCCTCATGGATCGCCTTTTCTCGGTCACATTGCCAATTTATATCGAGTTTAGTAGGCACTAGATTCGTTATGACGCCAAGTCTGGGTACAATGGCCTAAAACCAGTAGCATCATACTTCACTTGATTAAAAATGTATTGGCGGGATTTCAAACATAACTTCCAGAGCTTTTATTTTCCGGAAAAGAGTTTTTTGAATTTGATAACGATTTCTCCCAATATATACTGTATAAAGCCAATAAAAATTTTGAAGATCCTTATATTAAATATGTTGGTCCCAGGAGAAATACTATTCATATTTAGCAACAGAGCTCATTTTTATTATGTAGGTAAAGATACTTTCTTCATTTGGACATCTCAAAGATTTATCGATATTTCTGATATAAAAACAGCCTTAGTGTACAGGGGCGCCATATTCGGTATACCGGGCCTTAAAAAGTATATGCAGTTCAACTTCGACCATTTTTTTGTAGACGTCAAATTTGGTCGAGGTATTGCGATAAGGGAAGTTACCTGGAATTAAGGGCGTGCCACGCCCATGATATAATTTCTTCAAGATTCCTTACTTTGATTCTCTGAATAAAATTTAAGTCGCCCATAGGACACTGAAGTCGTCATATGCAATAAATATACTGGGTATTGGAAAGATTTGGTTGAAATTGGTCGAGCAGTTTTGGACATATGGGACTTTACCTGGATCAGTATTTTAAAATTCATCGATTAACGGTATTTTGTGGTATTTGGGCTTGACAATGGTCCGATTTCGCCAGCAACACCAACCTCCCAAGAGCGTCAAGGAACACGCATGTGAAAGTTTCATCAAGATATTTGAGATCTTATTCAAGTCTTCGCTTCCACAGACAGACAGACAGACAGTTGGACCGACGTATGGACAGACAGTCAACGAATCAAACTCGCCTAGTCACTCTGATCACTTTGATATAAAGAACTTTATATCTACTTAACTCGACTAATTTAAGTTTTTACAAACAACCGTTAGTTGTACAAAACTATTATCCCCAGTGGAATATTGTTGCATTAGCATAAAAAAAACAACAACAATAAACGCGCCGGCAGGATATTATTTTTATGATATCTGTGTCCAATCTGATGATTTATTCCATTGCACGAATCAGAATTATTTTATTCGGCAAACAAAGCGACGTCAAACACACACAAACACCCATGCATAGGTGTTTACTTCATAGAAAAATATAACTGCGCCTTCTTATCCACACTGGCACTCACCCAGCGCGGCATTAGTCCTTTTCGCTCACTTTTATTGCGCCTTGCGTCGTTTCTTCGTCATCCTGCCAGTCACGTTTGCTCGCTCACACGCTTAGGCGTTCGCCGCACAGCTTGACGATGACGTATAGTGCTGGTGGTGGTGTGTCGGTGCTCGCATTCGTGTGTTTGTCAGCGCAGTTCGTTGCTATCGTTTAATTTCGTACAATTGAGTGATTTATTCGTGTCAGAAAAATAAAAGAATTATGGACGCATTTCGGGTTTTTCCAAAATGAGGGTCGTTACATTCGCTCCCATGCTTACGCACACTCACACACACACACACACTTGCACATGTTGTCGCTCACGATGACATTAAAACGAATGGCGTAAACGTGTAAAAGGGCAGCAGTAGCAACAACAACAATGCTAGGAAGTTAGAAGTCCAACGTGAAAAAGGACTTCCCTGAGTGTGGTCTTCGTTAGCAATCTACTTCGTTATGTATTTACTTGCCGCCATCACCGGTTGTACGTCATCATTGTCTGACATTTTGCGTTTTTTTTTTTGTTTTTTGAGTTGTGACTGTTACTCTTTCTCATGCAAAACCAAACAAAGAATAGAACAAAAGAGAAATTAAATAAAATAAACCAGAAGCTCAAATATTTATATTCGGTGGACCCTTAGCAATTCTTCTGTTGAATAAATGATGATGTATTTGCCCTAACTCTTAAAAATAAATGCGACAGTATTAATCTACATTTTACAATTATCAACTACCGTGGGTAAAAAATAGTAAGACTTCTTGATTTAAAATTAGCGCGAAAACTCATTCGTCGAAATATTTCTTTCCTAGGATGGTAAGACTGTCAGTGACATCCACTGATGTGTAAACCATTTTTAAAGATCATTTGATCCTGAGAACAGTGAAAGAACGATTGCTTCCGAAACACAGCACCGTATTAACGTCTAGGAAACAATGCTTCCCGACTACCTGGATGTCATAAAACGTATTATTACTGGCGATGAATATTAAATCCATGCTTGCGAACCGGAAACAGCCGACCAATCGGCCGAATATCGTGGCAAAGGTGAGCCGAATCCAAAAAAACCACGTCAAAGTAGGTCAAAAAACAAGGCTGTGTTGACAGTTTTCTTCGATTACACTGTGGAACATTTTGAGGATTATTGTCTGGGGGGTGAGAAATTCCAAGTCAAGGCAAAAAAAAAAAAACAAAAAAATCTACGTTTTTGCCAAAATCTTACAACTAAGCGAAAAAACATCAAGATAAGGAAATAATTTAAAAGGTCATAAAAAAACTGACACATACGAACGCCACACCCTTTGAGGATTTTACTATACTGACCTTGTACCATCACCCTGACTTGGAATTTCTCACCCCCCAGATTACCTGTTGTACTGTGTTATCGAGCTATAGTCCACTCCGAATTCCTACATACTGGCCAAACTGTCAACATGGAATACTATTTGAGTGTTGTGCGTTATTAGCACGCGGCTATTAGTAAAAAGAGGTCGGAATTATAAACCGTCGCATAACGCATTGATTCCCACTAAGCTTTTCGCCAAATTTTCAACTATTATCGAGCCACAAATACCGCATTCGCCTGATTTAGCTTCGTGAGACGTGACTCGCTACGCGCATTGACTACTCTGGAAATTGACTTTCACAACTGTTTCGAGGATTGAAAAAGACGTTGGCACAAGTTTATTGGGATTAAGGGGGGAACGACATGAATTTCGAACAAAGTTTTAACATATTTTACTCATAGTAGCAAAGCATTTATTCAATTTTGGACATTTTCGACTCAGTGGGTCTCGAGTTCCTAAGATCTGCAGCCCCGTAGTCTTTGTGTCTAACATACTAGCTTCAAAATTAAATATTCTATAATGATACATAGTTGTTATTGTAGCTGTATTAGGTGATTCCAAATTGCTCAAACACTTTTTTGTCGGACTTGCTCGAACAATTGTCAGAAGCATTATTTTTTTACTATATATTCTTCGGTTTTTGTAGCGCCAAGCCAACTTGTACGTGTTGATATTTTACTTATGTACCTTTGTTCTGAAAAAGAGATCTGTTGGTTTTCTGTAGTATGATTCGCTTGTATTTACCCTTTATATGATTGCAATAATATCAATTTGTTTTACAATTAACTTAAACTTTTTTACTTTTCAATAAAATCAATTATTCTTGCGAACTTTACTTCCTTTTTAGCGTCGTTTTTCAATAAAAATCTATTATGAATATTTCAGGATAACCAAAAACTTTATTCGACAGATTTTTTTGGAATTCTTATGAGGATTTTACGGCATTTAAAGTCTCTGTTTGGCCACACAAGCTTTCTAAATGGTACAGAGAAACCAAAACGGTGATGAATAATTTGGGAGTCACCAGTTATCTGAAGGTTAGGAGTAGCATTATTACTGATTTTACCATTTTTCGGCAAATAACATTTAGTTAGTTTCAATTAGGGCCATTTTTTATGCACAATCCTGTGCAGGAATGGTTCGTCTTCTCATTTTAGCTCGCCTTCAAACGGATGTTCTTTGGCTACACAGAGCATATTTCGTCTAAGACCAGAAGTCGGGACTTGCTTGAGCTATATTATGTAAAAGAATCGCTTCTGACCAATCCCAAGTGAATGGAAATCAGAGTACTTTCCTCACTTGCTTGAACACATGACTGCATGCAGTATTGTAATTAAGAACAACAACATTGTCAGCCTCGAAATCCAACGCAGAATAACTTTTGCCAACTGGTTCTACTTCGGACTGAGTAGACACTTGAGAAGTAAAGTCCTCTCTCGACGAACAAAAACAAAACTCTATAAGTCACTCATTATTCCCGTCCTGCTATATGGGCTTGGACGATGACAACATCTGATGAGTCGTCTTTGCGAGTTTTCGAGAAAAAGGCTCTGTGGAAGATTTATGGTCCTTGCGGATCAGCTACGGTGAATACCGTATTCGATGGAACGATGAGCTGTAAGAGATATATGACGACATTGACATATTTCAGCGAATTAAAAGGCAGCGGCTACGCTGGCTAGGTCATACCGTCCAAATTGACGAAAACACTCCAGCTCTGAGAGTATTCGACGCAGTACCCGCCGGGGGAAGCAGAAGAAACTTCGTTGGAAAGACCAGGTGGAGAAGAACTTGGCTTCGTTTGGAATCTCCAATTGGCGTCACATTGCGAAAAGAAGAAACGACTGGCGCGTTGTTGTTAACTAGGCTATAACCGAGTTAGCGGTGCCCTCGCCAATAAAGAAGAAGAAGATTTTATTTTGAAAGTTTGTGAATTCCCTTGATCGACTGGAGATCAGCTCAAAATCACCAGCCAGATCTCCGAAAAAATGTATCAGGCGGTGAAAAAGATTTTTTGTTTAAAATTATAGAAAATCTAAAATCTAAAAAAAATTCGTATTCATCAGGTATTCACTGATGCCCTACCAGTTCTGAAATTGTAAATAAAACGCAAAATATTTACATATTCCTCAATATTTTTTTTGGTCGCCCTCAAAGTAATCTCCACCAGATGTAATACAATTATGCCAACGATTTTTCCAGTCCTCGAAACACTTTTCATAAGCACTTTTTGGGATGGCCTTCAGCGAATTTTGTTTTATTCCTTCGATCGACGGAAACGGGCTCCACGGGGGCATTGATACCGTGTAAAATCAATGAATTGTTCTTCCACAACTCTGGCCATTTCCGATGGGTGTTCTCACGCAAACGCCACAATACGGACAAAAACTAGAACTGCTTATTGACCGTTCTGTCCCTCTGCAAAAAATTAATGATGTACCAACCCACGAATATCGAAAAAAAAACAATGGACATCACCTTCAGCGGCTTTGGCGTAGTTTTTATGGTCTCGGCTCGTTTTTCGCTCACTTCCGAAGATGTTTGCCTTTTTTGCATGTCAAACTTATAAACCCATGTCACATAGGCAGTTATAATGCTCTCCATGAATATGGGATTGGATCTCGCACTATCAAGCATGTCCAAAGAGACACGTTAACGGTAGTTTTATTTTGAAAAAACTTAGCTTTATTGGCACGAGTCGAGAAAGAACGCGTTTTATATCCAAAATATTCTCCAAAATCATTAGGACTCGCGAAATATGTCGAGCTCTCTTGCTATCTTTCCAACATTTGACTGTTTTTCATGTGGTGCTTATCCTTCAGTTTTTTAATATTTTCATCAGTTGAAGAGGTCGAAGGTCTTCCAGAACGAGGCATGTTTCAACGATCTCTCAACCGTCTTTGACGCCTTTGTACCAATCGTAGGTTTGTGTTTTTGATAAAAGTCTTTTCCAATATACTATATGTCATGATTTCGCTTACGAAATTTGGTTAAAAATACAAAATTTGAGACAAATTCTTGTTCGATATTTTTATCTATTGTAAGAATCGCTACGCACTGCTGAGGTATACCGACTTAAGCAGCTGCTGTAAAGAAACTGATTGGCAGATCGCGTTCATATTCGGCATAGTAATTAAGGACAGTCCTACTAACTTAGCAAATAATTATTTTTTTTCAAATATTATTTAACCGAGGAATTTAAATTATAGTTTCCAGGTGCTTTTTGTCTCAAGCCAAAAAAATTCCTTATTTGGAAGTGGACAATTGGAAATAACTCCTAAAGTTATCATGTAGTTCGTGCTCAGCATGTAAAGCTTCAAAGTCCAATGCCTGTAGGAATAGGTTTTCAATGTCAAAAGCCCTCGAAGCCCCTTAAAGTCTGCTATTTTCTTTTGCATGATACACGGATCTTTAAATCTTTCAACGTGAAAAACTTGCAAAGGTTTGTCTCTACTGTTTTAAGCGAGTCGAGAGTTAAAAAAAACTCCCAACCCGCCACATAACAGTCATTTACAGTTACAATAGATTGTGGGATCATTGAGTTTTATTCGAAAAATGTTGCTTTAACATTAAAAAGCGTTGGCTGCGTATGTTTGTATTAAATAACATAACCTCCAATGTTTACAGACAAGTTTTAAATACAATTTTATTGTTTAAATCTATTGCTCTAATAAAATATTGTACCTACTAGAGTGTCTCTAAACTGTATTGATGCTTTCTTAATACTTTCGAATGTGTCATGACATCACTTATGGGCTCACAGCGCTTATATGCATGGTCTGTAAAGGTATGTGAGACTGTTTTATGTACGCATAATATGTAAGTATGTATGTATGGTTTGTGTATTTATTATATGTAAGTATGTATGTAATATGTATGTATGTATGCGTGTATCTATGTAAGCACTTAATTTATTTAAAAACATAAAATAAATAGTTAGAATCTGGCCTAGCACGAATCGACTAATCGAAAAGTCTTACAAACGCGCGCATACAGTCACGCATATACATTTATCTGTGTGTATATGTGTGTGTGGCATTCACTTAACCACTTTGAAACGTTTGACATGTTTTATCGATCATTGTCCAGCCGACAGAGGGTAACAGAAATTTATGTAATTTATAGCCAGGCTTGGTGAAAATAGAAATAAATAAAAGAAAGTAATATCAATAGTAAAATACAAATCTCGAGTGACAGGCTGAGAGCCCATGAAAAGCATAGACACAAGAATGTATATGTGTATATATGTATGTATATATATATATATATACATATGTATGTATGTTTCTGTGTGTGTTCTTAAGAAAATGCTAAGCAGTCAAATAAATAGTTAGCAAAAGAAAGCAGTAAGCAGCAAGCAACACTGACTAGAGCGCACTGATGGACACATGTACAAATGTATTACATTTATATACATGTGTGTATGTGTATGTGTGCGCTTGTATCAATAGCCAAGCATGCATGTGGATTGAAAGCCGACAATTGTGAACCGTGAGAAGGATGCAATAAGGTAGTGAAAGTGACACGCACATGGACGCATGTGAACACGCACACCATTGTAACAACTCACACACTTACATACATATACACACATGTATGTACTTATGTGCAAATGTGTAAGTGCATATTAAATGTTGCTTACGCGTGTGTGTTTGGTATTTGAACGGCAATTTCATTATATTACATCTCGTTTGCGCGTTCGGCTTTTAACTCGGCAATGTGATGTGACGATAAATCAAGGATAATCTACTTTTCAGGATCATAATTTTTGTTTGAATTGACAGCGTTGCAGCGTAAAAAGGGCGCAATAATAGCCACAACACACACATATATATATATACGCATTCAGCAGTTAGACAACAAGCATCAAAACGCAAACACAGCAACAACAAGCAATCACAACAACAATAAAAATCGTAATAGAAAACATAAAAATGGGCAGATAGTTAGAAGAAAGCAATGTGACAGATTTATGTTCGCACGCAACTCAGGCGGACACGTATGTATGCCGCCATACATACATACACACATATGTATATACATAGTTAGGTGAAAGCCTTGCAGGGAAATGTGATGGTAGAAAGTTGTTGTGATTTTAGACCGCATTACTACTACGACTGCATGCACCCTGCCATAGTGATCATATTTAAATCGGACTGGCTCTATTTATAGGCTAGATTAGGTTAGATGGCTGATTCTTGGACACGGAGGGGGCTCACTAATAGACCATTATGTACAATTGTCGTTGTGTTTTACGTGAGTATCTGACGTTGACGGCCTAACTTCACGGTGCTTAAAAGCACATATATCAAAATAGTTGTCCGCGCCCCAGATCAGGTGGAAGGGGCAAATTCTACCCCCTGCCCCCTGCTAGGGGAACTAATATATACAGTCCTTTTTGAAGTCAGATGACTTCATATACTCTTGGATATATATACTCCTGGATTCCAGTTAGAATAACTACTATTACTGAAAGATGGACTTTGCCAAGAGCGAAGAGTTCACGATTTACCTTCGGCCAGAAGGACCTTACGATTACACAGCTACGGGTAGTTAACCAAATCTTCCAAAAGCGAGTCTGATGTTTAAAAATACAGAGTTGAACCACAAGAAGACTATGGAGCTCCCAGCAAAGTTCCGCAGTTATTGCGACTGAAGTACCCGTCCTAGCAAGCTCATCAATCTTGCAGTTTCTGGCAGTACCGCTGTGGCCTGGCACACAAACTAGTCTAATCGTGTTAAACCTAGTTTCTAGAATTAATCAGTCAAAACATCGCTTCACTAGTCCTGAGCATACAGTCAGCGGGCTACCGATTCGCCCGGAATTTTCTTTACCTAGTGGATCTAACCTTGATATGTTGCACATAGAGACAGCTCCGGACCCTTTAGAAGACTTGATGGATGACGCGTCCATCACTTGGGGTCCTACACTCTCAGGAATAAGTCTGGGTCTAAGGTTCCGACTTCCATTCATCTTCCGACTCCGTCTTCTCCTCGTTCAGCTTTTTAGAAAAATTCACTACCATTGCTGCTGAAGTTACTCCAGCATAATTAAATAGT